>NC_132804.1:30072909-30386034 GCF_048594095.1 Paramormyrops kingsleyae
CTATACAAGTCAGGCATGCTTACTAAAACCGAGCATGAGAAATGATTACCCACAATCCCGCAGCGAGAGAGAGAGAAGAACGAATCGGCTCAGCTGTGATTACGGGATGCTAGGCAGACAAAGCATATGCGTAATACTCGTATTGGGCAGTGGTGGCTTGATGGTTAGGGTAGCGCACTTGTAATTGAAAGATTGCAGGTTCGAATCCCCCACCAGCAAGTCACCACTGAGGTACCCTGAGCAAGATACCGTCCCCAAGCACTGCTCCCCGGGCTCTGAATTAGCTGCCCCCTGCTATGTCACGAAAGTCACATATGGGTCAAATGCAGAGGTCACATTTCGTTGTTGCGCACTGTGTGCTGTGGTGTGTTGACAATGACCACTGATCACTAAATTCTAATTCTAATTCTAAGACCTCGCTCGTTTATCAAGTTAAAATTTATTTTAAAATTTTGCTCGTCTTGCAAAACACTCGCAAACCAAGTTATTCACAATCCGAGGTTTGACTATATTTGTTACTGGTCACTCAGTGAAAATTCAACGTATAGATACCTAATTTGACTCTTTGCTTATTTTGTATTATCTACCTTACTTGTATGTTTATTTGTAAAAGATACAGTGGTACCTCAGTATACGTGCGCTTTGGAATAAGTCCACCTTGGTATACGTCCTGTTTCGACGTTTCGAATTTTGCTTGGTATGCAACCTTTGTTTGGAATACAACTCGCGTTCTAGAACTTGTATGGGTAAAAATGAGTCATGACGCCATGCGCTACCTTGTACCTCTCTCGAGACAAAGCCACGATTGCTGACGAGCATCATAATAATGCAGTGTATTTTAGTATTAAGCAGTGTTTAAATTATTTTATACAACCCCATCAATGTATAATATGCCAATAACAATAGGATTTTTTTTTTCTTGGGAACAGATTAATCGTTTTCCCTTTTATTTCTTATGGGAAAAATTTATTTGGTGTATGCCCTGTTTGGTATAAGTCCAAGGATCTTGAATGGATTAAGGACGTATGCCGAGGTACCACTGTATTGACGACTTCTTTGACTGCTTCTTTCAAATAGTTTGGTGGTATTTCTGTGTGTGGACTTTTACGTGGGATCGTAAGTTAACAGTCTAACTAAACCTACTTCGTCCTTCTCCACCCCATAGTAATGTTTCAGCCACCATGCCATGTCATTGCCTTCCATGTCCTTAACTGACTGTTAATTGCAGGTTTTGAATGGCTGGAATACACAAGCTGTCATGGTGACAGATGTCGCGTAGTAATGCTGTGTTCCATTTGAACTCGTAACTCGGAAATTCCAAATTCTTAGTTGCCCCGACTCGTGACCTCTGAGGAATCAGGAAGGTTTATTTACTGTATCTGACTCTCCCTGCCGGCCCCTGGAGGATGGGCTCCCCCTTTGAGTCTGGTCCCTCCCAAGGTTTCTTCCTTCTTGGGAGTTTTTCCTTGCCACTGTCGCCTATGGCTTACTCACTGGGGGCTTTGGGTGGGGATGCTGTAAAGCGCTTTGAGACGATGTAATGTTGTGATAATGCGCTATACAAAAATAAATTTGTTCGTTTGTGATACTGGGACGGGATCCTGTGCCAGTCATTGGGACAATCTGTCATTGCAGCAGTATCTGGAACAGTCCACCTGCCCCTGATTATAACAGATTTTCTTATCTCAGCTAATGTCCAATGAAGAGTATGAAAGCATGATGTAGATAGTGACTGGCTAAAGTCTTTCTTTTTGAGAACCATGTTGACGTGGAGCTTCTGGGTCTCCATTCTTTGTGTGCCTCAATGCTTGCACATGCCAAAAGGAAGTGCTTTTCAACATCATTGTCTGTAGATAGGAGCTGACCAGGAAATGTGCCAGTTACAGGTTGGCACAAGAGAGTGATTCAGTGCCCAGTCACAGCCCCGCCTGGTATCTGCTTTCAGAGTTGCAGGTCACCCAGGTTATCCCTGTTTTTCTTCTGAAAGTAGAACAGTCCTTTATGTATGTAGTTTGTTTATGGGAGTGCTTCTGCGAGTTAGTACCCTGTGCTCATGAATGGGAAGTCGCAGGTTTAAATCCCATGACAGGCAGAGTGATGCCACCTAGGCCCTTGAGCTAAGCCCTTAACCCCAGTTGTTCCCAATGTGGTAGACAATGAATAAAGTATCTCTATTATGTGAATGGTAATAACAATAATGGCACTCATCGTTATAGTGGCAAACTGCACAATACATAATCCATCATATGGTAATGTTACAACAAAATAGGGGTATCCTCATTCAGAATAAGCTGAAAGAGGTTTTGGAAAAGTCCATAAACCTATACTGTGGTGTTCTCTGTTATTACATTTTGGCTGCCTAATCCCTCGCTATTTAAAGGGGCAGTCCCAATGTCTATGCTTTCAACCAGGAGGCTGTGCATTTTGTCTTATTTCTCTTTGTGTCATTTTCCTGTTTATTTGTTGTTTATCGAGTTTGTTTTTACTGCACTCTTGTTTAGAGGTGGGCGATAAATCGATTTTATCGATTAATTCGAATTGACAGTTCAGGACGATGTGTTTTTATGAAAATTGGTTTTATTGCTTATTTTACAAGCGAACTAATATACTCTAATATAATTAGCGGAACTAATGCGACGCACCGTTCTTCACGGGTAAATTAGCGCGGTGCACCCAAACACACTAGCGGATTCAGAAACAACACGGCAATGGTTCGGTTTTGTGCCGTCGGACACAGACCAAACAAGTCCTCGTTGCAAAGTCTGTTTAAAAACTGTTGCAACCAAAGGAAGCAGCATGACAAATTTATTCCAGCACCTAAAGTAGAGGCACACAGCGGAGTAGGACAAGTGCAGCTCCCAGCGAAATGAAAATACCCGCAGCACCAGCACAACACCCAAAGTTAAGCAAGCAACCGTCCCTGACACGTTTTCTAACTGTGCCATATGATGAGAATGGGGCACAATGGAAGGCGATAACTAACGCTGTCGTGATGTATATTGCAAAAGACATGATGCCCATACATACTGTGGAAAAGCCGGGATTCATTAACATGCTAAAAGTTTTTACAAATTGCTAAAAGTGTTTACAATGGCGTGGTCTGCCATCTCACTTACAAGCATCTTTTTTGGTTTGTCAGATTGCACTTTAACTCTAAAATAAAAAATAAATAAATGATAAAGTTAAAACTTGTTTTGAACCATTTATTTGTCATCTGTAGTTTGATTTTGAGTAGGGGAGGGGAAAATCGATTAAAATCGAAAATCGGATTTATTGTGAAAAAAATCGGAGATTTTATTTTTAGGACATATCGCCCAGCTCTACTCTTGTTTAAAAATCACTATAGCTCTGGGTACACCAGAATTTCAGCCTGGCTTATTTTTTAAAAGGGAATTTGAAACACAGACTTGGGCATCTCTGATAAGCTGGCTTTACTCCAAAGTGTACCCCTATAGTGTGATAACCCAAACATCCTTTTCAAATGGTGTCTAGGAGTAAAGAAGGCCAGCTGGAGCAGAGGAACTATTTTTCACTACGTAAAAAACCTGTAGTCAGGTGATATTTACCATTTTGAAATATTTTCACTGAAAAATGCAAGATGTACATATGTGGCAAAAAGTTGATCTAGTTATTTCCATGGTGACTCAGGCAGCTTTGGGAGAGTCACACGTGTTCCTGGGTCATACAGTGAATGGTCTTTGAGTCATGCTGGAGTGTCCTGCATGATGGAGAAACATCTTGCATTTCATTTCATGGGCGATTGAGTTATCCTTTTGTGTTTCCCATCATCCTACCTCAATCCCTTGATGGGAAAGTCCTCCTAATGGGCTGCTTTTTAAGGTGCACCAGTATTTTTAAGGAATTTCCTGCGCATTAGGAAGGTCAGATGCTCACACAGTTTTTATTTTGCAACCCACAAAACTGTTGAATCTTAACTTTAACTGTGTATCAGATACCGGTGCCAGGAAGTAACTGGAGTGCTGAATACATGAGCTGACCAGATCTTGTCAAGCAGAGAACCACGGCGACCTGTGTGTGGGCCTGTATAAGCTGGGGGCATGCTGACCTGAATCTGACTGTGGGTGCAGAATAAAAAAAAAACAAATGATGGGTGGGGCTATAACTGCTGTGGCCAGAATTCTAAAAAAGATGCTGCGTCAGTGGTGGGTATTACCTAACTATCACTGCATGGTTTGAGGCAAGTCTCCTTTGAATACTGATCCTGCTGTTTCACCTTTGCAGATCTTTACAGTGCCCTGAATGCATATTTACATGAAAAATTACACTGATCCTATACCAACACTGTCTAAAGAGTAAGCCAAAGGCCCTTGCTGTGAGTGAGTTTGCACATTTATTTTAGGGATTATGGTTTGCTCAGATACTTCTAGTTATGGGACATTGTCTTTGTACTGCTTTGTACATTTTTAAATAAACATTTACAATCTTAATCTTATGTTTTCAGTCAGCCTTCTGTAGGAATTTACTGTGGCCATGAGCTGATTTGAAAACCATATAGAAAGAAAAGGCTGTTTTTATGGGCTACTATAAAACCTGCTGGTGTGGACAGCAGCAGGCTTTCCTCCCTAATAGTGTTGACACAGCAAGGCTGTGAACCCCCAATATCCTGTCCTTTGCTGTCAAAACAGCAGGCAAAGAAGAAAGGTGAGGATGTTTAAATGCGAACTGAATTTTTTTTTTTCTCTGTCAGACCGGCCCTTGCCTGATCCTGGGACTTCCCAGAGGGGTTTTGACTGCTGACACATCTTCTGCAGAAATGCTGACAGGTGTTAGTTACACAAATGGATAGACTAATCATCAGCATGTTCCTGCTCTGCCTGAAGCTAGTGACAGCTGATTTGTGCCCAGTGATGCTCTTGGCAGGTGAAGTGATCATGATTTGTGGTACGTCTCAGTACCAGAGGGCACTAGTCAGAATAAACAAGTGATGCATTTCTGGTTTACGTGCCTTAGCTTTGAGAGTCATTTAGGCAGCTGGAAGATGTTCTCATCACACGTTAATATTACAGCTGGGTGATGTATGTGAATTTTATCATCATGAAAATTTTAAATAAGAAAATGAAAAAGTTTGAACTGTTGATTTAAGGAATGTTATTTGAAAGCACACATCAGCCTATCACATGACCTGATGATCTTTGCGCTACAATGGTGGCCTTTGCTCTTGGATGCTTTTGAGAAACTCACCCATTTTGTAAAGTAGAACGCTGTCTCTAATGGTTAAGAAACTTTACAATACGACACTTTTGGGAAATGCCTCTATTTTGTAGAAAGTGGTAGGACCCACTTTTGCCTTCAGGGGTTGACAAACTGTGCATTTGGGGAAGCCTTTCTGTACACCACTGAGCACTAACAACAGTAACAATACAGCACCATGTTTAAAATCAATCTCACTTACCCTGCTGCTAGAGGTGGGCGATAAATCAATTTTATCGGTTAATTCGAATTTACAGTTCGGGACGATGTGTTTTTATTAGAGATGGGCGATCCACATTTTTTCAGTTCCGATCTGATTCTGATACACAACTGCCGATACCGATACAGATTCCGATACAAGAGCTCTTTTTACTTTGTTATACTTTATATAATTACTTTTTTAAGCTAGTAAATACAGATGGAAAGAAATGTATGACAAAAAATATTTAATTAGGCTACTACAAACATACATAACATACTGTTCCACCTCATTTGTTTTAAGCATTTATGAGGCATTTGCAGTTCAATATGAATATCTTCAAAGCAAGTATACACAAGTGGCGAATGCTTAAAATTTTGTTTTTCTCCCATTGCCATCAGCGCAGTTACACTTCTGTTGCAATGGCAGCCTGTCTTGTATCACAAGCTGCAGCGAGTTCGCAAAACAGTCCAATTAATGCCTTGTCCACATGTACACGGGTATATTTTAAAACGTACCTTTTTCTATACGTCTTGGGCTTTTGTCCACACGTAAACGGCGTCTCAGGTCACTGAAAACGGAGCTTTTGCAAATCTCCATCCAGGGTGAAGATTTTAAGAAACTCCGTTTTCAGCGTCGACATGTAGACAGGGAAAACAGAGGTTTTGGCTCAACGTCAGATTGTGTGCCATTGTCCACTTTGTTTAACGTCAGATCATGCGCTGTTTGCTGTATACATTAGGCGAGTTTGAGCAATGGCGGACTTAGCCAAAATAGTGCTTGTGCTAACCTTGCTGACAGGACTTCTTACATGTGTACAAATAAATGTTGAGTCACTCTCACATTATATTGATCAACACAGGCGTCGCAATGTGCGCCATGGTTTTCAATTTAACAGGACTGGCAATTAGGCTTCTGATTGGCTAACATGGCAGTAAGGTTAGAGTTATAATGCCGCCTGTTGTTTCGGCATGCTTTTGACAGCGCATTTTAGCGGTTTCATGTGGACGGAAATTTTTCAGAAGACAATATTCGTGTTGACGGGGATTTTTTTTTTTTTTAAACGGAGGAGGAAAAACACCGTTTTAAAATGTACCCCTGTACGTGTGGACAAGGCATCAGTTAGCGACTCCCAAATCATTCATTGCATTGTTTTGTCTCACAGTTGCGTGCGCTTTAAATGGGATTGTCCATTAAACGCTATTCCCACCTCTGAACTTTATTTTACATAGATTGCAAATCGCTGTGCTACTGGTTTCTGTTAAAAGCGTAAAATACTCGCAAATCGTCACGTCTTATCTTACGCTCCTCGTACTGCGAAGGGTATGCGCATGACGTCACAGCATTCGGAAGTCACTGTACTCACACCCACTGAGTAGCAAAAAAGACTGAGGGGCAGCGATTACACATGTAAAATGGGAAAGAGCTGTCGTGTGATTGATTACCAAAAACTAAATAAGTAAGTATAGGATGTGGATCGGTCACGCATGGCCGATACCCGATCCGTCAAATAGGTCTGGATCGGCGCGGATACCGATCCGAATATCAGTATCGGTGCATCTCTAGTTTTTATGAAAATCGATTTTATTACTTATTTTACACGCGAGCGCCAAAAGCAGAACTAATGCAACGCACCATTCTTCACGGGTAAATTAGCGCGGCGCACTGTAGCGGATTCACAAACACCATGGCAATGATTCGGTTTTGCGCCGTCGGACACTGACCAAACAAGTCCTCGTTGCAAAGTCAGTTTAAAAACTGTTGCAACCAAAGGAAGCAGCACGACAAATTTATTCCTGCACCTAAAGAAGAGGCACACAGCAGAGTAGGACAAGTGCAGCTCCCAGCGAAATGAAAATACCCGCAGCACCAGCACAACATCCAAAGTTAAGCAAGCAACCGTCCCTGACACGTTTTCGAACTGTGCCATATGATGAGAATGGGGCACGATGGAAGGCGATAACTAACGCTGTCGTGATGTATATTGCAAAAGACATGATGCCCATACATACTGTGGAAAAGCCGGGATTCATTAACTTGCTAAAAGTGTTTACAATGGCGTGCTCTGCCATCTCACTTACAAGCATCTTTTTTGGCTTGTCAGATTGCACTTTAATCGAAAAAAGGATTTATTATGAAAAAAATCGGAGATTTTATTTTTAGGCCATATCACCCAGGTCTACCTGCTGCTCACCCTCCCATATTTGATGAGTACTATAAAATGTACTCAAGTCTTTTTAAGTAGTCTTTTTAAGATGGTCATTCTTGTGGTATCCAAGACATTTTTGAGCTCATTTACATAGTGTTTGTCTTTAACCTTGTCAAGTATGTGTCTACTTGTTTTGTAACTACGACCTAGGTTATCAAACGATCTAATGTTTGTCTTTATTATGATACCCCTTCATTAGGTTCACAGAAACCATACCTGAAATGTCAGTCCATACAAAGTGCAACATTCTTGGCATTTCCCTGCCTTACATCCTGTTAGGTGGTTTTTTTACAACTGCTTCTTGCTGAGGTAAAGTCTACATGAAACTGTGAATGCTAATGTTCTCTACTCTCTGGGAGATGGGAAACTGCCTGATTACCATGGTTATATGGCTATCGCGAATCCTCATCTCATTATTATGTATGCCCGTAACGGTCATGTTTGCGTCAGGCAATGAATTCCAAGGCTGCTATTGGCTGAATTTAGTTGACAAAGCTTCATTGCGTTTGACTATAATTCCAGTGTTGTTTTTGGATAATGTTATCCTGACAATGTTTATTTTAGATGCCTTGCCTTAGGTTTTATCTGTTACCCTCTGGTGGGATAGTGGCATTTTCCCAGGCTCAGGAGCAGTGCCGGAGCTGGGTGAATGTGGTCCCTATGGAAAGCGATGTAGCAGTAGAATTTAGGGGCGCCCCTGAAACACAGCCGTTAGTTGCTGTGGTCTCATGCAGTCCTCTCACTGCAAAGGCTACTGTGTTTCATCTAGGAAAACATGTTATTTTTATCCTTAGCTCTTGCATGACGCTGAATCATTTGACACGTCTCGGTTTTAGCTCAGCATCTCGTTCTGCTCTTTTCCTCTGCTTGTTTCATTATTCAGTGGAGTTGCCTTTGAGGTCTATGATGACCTCAGCTCTGTGGAGCCCCATCAAAAACAGCTGGCCCCTGCGAGCATGGCCTTCCTGGGTCGCCTTAAATGCCTCGATGGAACTAAGGGGCCAGGAGCAGGTGGGGGATACAAGCACAGCCTTTGCCTTTGTGCCGTGGTTGGAGAGGTTCCTTTGTGTAGGTTGTTGCCATGAGGCGATTAGGCCTTGCATCTGCCACACCCCCGACCCCCACCCCCACCCTGTAGTCACAGACTGAAAAGGTTGGCAGCAGATGGGCCTGGCTGTCCACTGGCATTTAAGGGGGAGGCTTGTGTGTGTGCGCCAATAATTAACACCTATGATCACAATGAACATCTTTTTAAAGCCCTTTGAGATTTTGGTCAAATGATTTCTTTCACTGCAGAATTTGCAGATTGTAGGAATATGCATTTTAAAAAGATATACTTTTCTGTATATTTGATGATTTCAAAGAACAGGAGATAAATAGGACCACATGTAAAGATCAGATGATCACATTTTAAGTAATGTATTTAAATTTCATACCTTTTTCATAATTCTCTTCTGTGGCCCTTGTAGCTATTTAATAGGCACATTAAACTGATCTTAATACACTGAAATGGTAGGAGGAGTGTAATTGATTTGTGAATTTCTAGGTAAAACAATGCAAGCTGCCCAAAGCCCCGACATATTGCAGGGGGCACATGATTTGTTTTCAGGTCTGAATCTTCTGTTAGAGCTTCTTGAGACCAACATGTATGGACAGATGGACTGTCCCACACCACAACAGCAAGGCTGGATGACTCAAGGGATCAGTGTATGTCATCTGGCTCTCTCCGCACATCCTTGTTCCAACCAGTAAGGTGCTCTGGGGAGGGGCCACTGTCCTCAGGGGACCCCTCCATAAGGCCTCAGTCTGTACTGGCAGCCAGACCCCTGGGGCTCCTCCCGCTCTGCTATTTTTGTTTAATTGTGTTTGTTTTTCATGTATTTCTGCGTTTGCCTTCTGATACTTCCCATCCTTAATCATGCCATTTTTGGGATCAGATAAGCACTAGCAGAATTACCCCCATGCTCGTAGACTACGTGGGAGGGTCAGTCGATGGGATTTACATTGCATTAACTCATTTATCTGATTCTTTTATCCAAGGCAACTTACAGTATAGTACATTTTATGTGAGCTCCCTGGGATTTGATCCCATGACCTTTGCATTTAGAACCATACTTGTTGGGCTACAGGAGCTACAAAAACGTTTAAGTAGTCTAGTCCTGACGTAATATGTGTGTTAGGAAACGTACACATGACAAAGGCCAGTGGCAAGTGGCTGTGCCGCTCTGTTTTTCCATAGCTGATAAATGGTGAATTTGAAGCCCAGATAGGTGACGTTCTTGCCACCTCGTATAAACGTTGCCAAAGTAACATTGCACCCCCTGCGTCTGACCAGGTGGCTTCAAGTGAATGTGGAGTGGATGAGGTCTTAGTTCTTTGATTCTCCAGGCATTCCTCAGGCTGCCAGAAACCCTTTAGGTACCATGTGTTGCTGTCTCTTTCCAGCTACTGTTCTGAAGAGTGTAGGTGTTAAGATTGATCCACCCTTCAGAGCCCTGTTACTTATATCTTCAAGTGTTATTGGTCCAGACAGACAACAATAGTCTGTGCTGGTTGTGAAAGGGGCTGAGGACAGGGTGACATTGGAAGGGGACTATAGGGCAGTGACAGCACCCAATGTTTTGTATCCACTGTGCTCTGTTTATTGTGCTTAATATTAGTAGAGGCAATAATAATAATTCAGCAATTATGATTACCACAAACCCAATTATGACTAGAGATGGGCGATCCACATTTTTTCAGTTCCGATCTGATTCCGATACACAACTGCCGATACCGATACAGATTCCGATACAAGAGCTCTTTTTACTTTGTTATACTTTATGTATTAATTTTTTTAGCTAGTAAATACAGATGGAAAAAATGTATGACAAAAAAATATTTAATTAGGCTACTACAAACATACATAACGTACTGTTCCACCTCGTTTGTTTTTAGCGTTTTTGAGGCATTTGCAGTTCAATATGAATATCTTCAAAGCAAATATACACAAATGGCGAATGCTTAAATTTTTAACAGTTTTTTTTCTCCCATCAGCGCAGTTACACTTTTGTTGCGATGGCAGCCCCTCTTGTATCACAAGCTGCAGCGAGTTCGCAGAACAGTCCAATTAAGTTAGTGTCTCCCAAATCATCCATTGCTTTGTTTTGTCTGGCAGTTGTGTGCGCTTTGTTAAATGGGATTGTCCATTAAACGCTATTCCCACCTCTGAACTTTATTTTACATAGATTGCAAATCAATGTAATACTTTTTTCTGTTAAAAGCATATAATACTCGCAGATCGTCACGTCTTATCTTACGCTCCTCGTACTGCGAAGGCTATGTGCGTGACGTCACAGCAGGCAGAAGTCACTGTACTCACACCCACTGAGTAGCAAAAAAGACTGAGGGGCAGCGATAGCATTTGATTTGAATGCCGCAAAAAACACATGTAAAATGGGAAAGAGCTGTCGTGCGATTGATTGCCAAAAACTAAATAAGTAAGTACAGGACGTGGATTGGTCACGCATGGCCGATACCCGATCCGTCAAATAGGTCTGGATCGGCGCATCTTTAATTATGACCTTGGAAGGGGTGCTAAACCACACATAAAAATGCAGTAGTGTACTCTGCTGAATGGATCTTGTGACAAAGTCAAAATAATAATTCTAAAAATTTCTATGAATAAAACCGCAATCCTCCGAATGTTGACTGAACGTCCTTTCCCAAAGTGCTTATCTTAGCATTTCTCTTTTCCTGAGGAAGTTCCCATGAGCATGGTGTCACTGAAGTGAAAGCATGAGCTTTTAAATGGCTGTCATTTGAAGCTAATATGCAGAAGTAAGATGCTATGTGCCTCAGTGATTTATGATTGACTCCATTGATGTTTCTCTTACACTGAATGAAGGAAGGCCTCTCTTGTGGCTGTTATGTTTGTGCATGCCTGAGAGTGCAGAATTGGTTCTGCGTCTGTGACATGCACTTGCCCGTGTATCCTTCAATGCACCTCCCGAAGTTGTCCCCGCCCTTGTGATAGCGCTGCCCCCTCCTGGACATTTTATGCATTTAAAATCTGAAAGAACTTGAAGAAGGGAGATGAGAGAATAGTGTCTTCCTGCTTCTGGTTTAAAAATACACAGAGACCAACACTCCTTCCTGAGACACTCCCCACTTTCACAGTTATGAGAAAAGGCTGCTGATCAGTTCTTAAAATGTGATCTTACTTTCAGCATAATAAATGGACTTTAACTAATACACACATAGACCACTTCACATTATCATATCTTGAATGATTTAAACAATTATTAATGCAAGTGTGTGAATTTATAAGGTAATAGCCACTTGAAAAGAGGGTTGAAGATCACAGCTCATCAAAGCCGTGAAGCATGCTGGAGAGAGTATGGCGGTGTTGGGTCATGTGTCATGACCTGCAAGGCTTGGAATAATTGAAGGATCAATGAATTCCAAGAACTAAAGAGTGTTTCAGTGATTTAAGACTGAAAAAAGCTTGCTCATCCAAAACACAAGAGTAAATCAACAGCACAGGAAATTCTGCAAAATTTTGAATGGCCAGACTCTTGACCTTAACCATAATAAAATGTTGTGCCATTACCGGAAGTAGCCCCTTCAAGCAAGACATCCCAAAAATATACAATCTTACATATCAAAGTGGACCAGAATACCTCCTAACTGCTTTGTATGTCTGATTAGTAGCTTCAGAACAACTTTGGTCAAGGTTATTACCAATGAAGGAGGTTCTCCTTATGGTTTGGCCCATCTAATAAAATATATGATTTTATTATGATCAGATCACATTTTAGGAGATGCTAATCTAGTAATCCTGATTACTACAAAGTGTTTAGAAACACCCCACAAATATGTAAAAAATGTTTTAAAACTGACCTTCTGCTGATGTCTGATTTTGACTTCATTTAACATGGTGCTAACATGCTAAATAGGACTGTCTGGCAGTTTCATACTATTTTATTGTTGTTTTAACTTTGAGGTCCCTTCAGCTGCTATGCTGAAAGAATCTCTGCATCACATTAGTGCTCTTCTGAGCCTAATGAGTTTCCAACCTGTTACATTACAACTCCATCAGTTTAAGCTACAATTTACATAAATCACCACAGGGCTATTTCTTGATCTAAGAAATTGAAAGTTTTCCCTAATAGCATTTATTTTAGTAGTAGAACATAATTTCTGAGTTGTATTTTATTTTTGTAGCACCCAAGATGGTACTTTTGTTCTAAGTTATTTATTTTCTGAGTACAGACGCTCCACTACTTAAGAACTTTCAACTTACGAACTTTCAGACATATGAATGAAGAGGACTGTAAGTCCAAATTGTGTTCATTGGGCTCCCGTTTCCTGTCTGCAAAATGTAAAAAAAAATTCTGCACGCCAATTCCGCCTAGTACGACTTCTGGCCGCTACTCCTGCTGCTTAGCAGCGTAGCGTGCGTACTCCCAGCATCCTAGTTCTTTGTACTTCTGTATAGCCTAAAAATTATGTTGAATAACGACTTACGAAGATTTCAAGTTGCAAACGACCATTCGGAATGTATTTCGTTTGTAAGTAGAGGAGCGTCTGTATATCGTTTTAAGGATTTAGTTTTTTTGATTGGCTCACTTAAGTTAAGGCATAAAATCATGGTACTTGAACTTGTATCCTCTTGCACGTTTGCTTCCTAAACCCCAGTATCCTCACAAGAGGAGGTGCTGGATTCCCATGGAAGCAAGCCCCACAGAAACATGGGGGTTGGCGTTGTAGGAATGTATTTTTATTTGTGGTATTTTTAACTAGTTGCTTTGTTTATATCAGATCCCTCTTAATCATTCTGTGACAGGGAAGAATTTAGATGATTATAATGATTATATTATAATTATAATCTTCCTGTGAAATCTGTCTTAAAAAGCAAGCTAATCATCTTGCTCATTTCAAACAAGCTTGATTTACTGTAGTACAAATGATATGGGCAAGAGTGGAAAAATTGGGAAATTCAAAGGTTGTCAGATAATCCAGTAGCTCCTTCCACATTCCGTAGTAAATCAACCATTTTATCATCTGGAAATGGCCCCTTCATTGTGCCTTCCTTGGGATTCAGTTCAAGAATCAGTGCCCATTTTCCATTCAGTGCTTGTTCGTTATTAATGATGTTTGTGGGTCATTCCATATCAAATCATCACACTTTCAGACCTCATCATCACGGATTTTAATGAAACTTGGGATGCTGATTTGGTCACAAGAGTAACTCATGAAACTGAAATTGGGTGTGTCTGGGATCAGTATTGAGGGAGATTTAAGTGAACAAAGTTTTAACTTTTTTTTGGGGGGGGGGGCTATTACTTTGACTAGCCATATTTACCTTAATGTAGGCTTCACATAACTGGTCTTTATTGTTTTAAAGTTATTTTCCAGCTCTATAGATTGAATAAATAATATGCCATCCCCATATGAATAATTACTATGTAATAACCGATTAAATATAAAAAATTCAAGAACAAATAAACCTATTTCAAAATTTATCAGTTTTTTACTAAAGCTAAATCATAATGTCATGAACATCTCCAGAAAATTTGGTCTTTGGTATTTGTTGCTCGGATATCTTGACGTAAAGGTAGCATCACATGGTTTCATATCACCAATGGGCCTTTTTAATGACAGCCAAACAACAAGCACAGGTGAAAAGTAATAACATGGCTAGTAAATATGGCTAATAAATGCCCTGCAATCATCAGAGGTGAGTGAGGTGTGCAAATCGATCCAGTATAAATAAGAATACATTCCTATAAAATGATGACCTCAGCTCTGTGAGGGCTTGCTATAGGGCTTGCTCCCATGGGAATCCAGCACCACCTCTTGTGAGGACACTGGGGTTAAGGAAGCAAACTTGCAAGAAGATACAAATTCAAGTACCATGATTTTGTGCCTTAAGTGAGCCAATCAAAAAAAACCTAAATCCTTAAAATGATATACAGACGCTCCACTACTTACAAACGAGATACGTTCCGAATGACTGTAACTCGAAATGTTCGTAAGTCGTTATTCAACATCATTTTAAGGGTAGACGCCAGTACAAATAACTAGGATGCTTGGAGTACGCACACTACGCTGCTGCGCGGCGGGAGTAGCGGCCAGAAGTCGTACTAGGCGGAATTGGCGTGCAGAAAGAAAAAAAATTATGTTGCAGACAATAAACGGGAGCCCAAGGAGCACAATTTGGACTTACAGTCCTCTTCATTCATATATCTGAAAGTTCGTAAATTGAAAGTTGTAAGTGGAGGAGCGTCTGTACTCAGAAAATAAATGTATTTCATCACTTAGAACAAAAGTACCATCTGGGGTGCTACAAAAATGAAAAAATAAAATACAACTCAGAAATTATGTTCTACTACTAAAATAAATGCTATTAGGGAAAACTTAAGTAGATGTTAGTCCTTATAAGTGTGACATTATATTTAGAGGGAATTTCTAGATGTGCTTGTAATTAAAAATGCAGTTAACATAAATTTAGCCAGGGTGATTTTCCATGAGTCTTCATCTTTGGCTTCTCACTCCAGCTTGTCACACTTGCCACACCTTCCATGAAACCCATACTGTTAAGCTGAAACGGGAAGGTCTTGTTAAGTCTAATAACTCCACAAACCAAAAAGCGGATCTCTCCTTACATTCATTTGCATATTTTATTTCTAAAACACTACTTTTCAGATTAGCACGGCTCTGGATAGTAGTTTCAACTCTTTTGTAGATTTAGCTTGTAGTTGTGGTTTTGTCTGATTGAATTTGGATACTATACCATGAGTTTAGTTAATGCTACAGCAGTTAAACATTTGAACTATGCTAATGTTAACATCCATCTTGTTTCTGGCATGACGGTGGCGCTCTCTCACCAAACCAGGTACCATCCTTTTTGGTACTTCAAGAAAGTACCAAAAGTATTGTACTTCTAGGTGTTGATTTTCCACTGGTGTAAAAGCTGGTACTGATGCCGAAGGACATCACCGCGTGAGATGGGGTTTTTTGAAAAAATGCAAAAATGAGCTGTTTTAGATACATTTCCCCAGCAAATGATCCTCAATGGGGAATCTGAGCTAGCTGTCTGAATGGGAAATGTTTTGCTGTTCTGGAGAGTCCCAGGTACTTCTGAATCTGTGAGAATTCAGTGTGATGTCTTTAGACGGCTGCTGGAAGTAGGACTCTACTGGCCCTCAGGTGGCAGATCATGGGCCAGCATGGCTTTGTGGGTACGAAGGTCACAACAATGACATTCATTTGAACCTGCCCTCCATGTCTGATACTGAGACTGCCTACTAAACACTTCGTTTTGAATCTTCCTCAGCTGAGGTTCCTTTCAGTTTTTCTCTGTTATGGATTCCTGAAGACAAGACTTTGTGTGACCTTGTTCTTCCAAAACCACACAGACATGACTGTCATGCTTATTCTTAACAATGTCATGCTCTGAGTTTCATACAGCATCATGTCATACCGTGTACACACTTCATGTTGCAGTACTAATCCAGGTATGCCTGATGCATTCCACTGTGCCTACTATGCATAATGTGGTGTTGCATTACAAGAATGTCGAATACCTTCCGTTGTCATGCATCATATTGTGCAAGCATATCAATCATCAATCATATTTCAAAACATGCCCAAAACACAATTCTGTATCTTATAGAAATCAGTGCATTAAAGTGTCTGGAATGTCTCTCATTCTATCATGAGCATGTCATATGTTATCAGTGGTGTATTTTCTTATTTGTATTGTTGAGCTTCTTGTTTCATGTCCCTTTCATGTAAGGAACTCATATATTTGACATTTCAAAGGTCAGTGTTGAACGTGTCGTGTATGGATATTAAAAATGTGCTGGTGCCTTTTCACGAGTGCATATTAGCATATGCTTTGCTTGTCACACTGCTGATCACTTCACAACTCCAGTTCTGTCCTTCCCTAAATGAGTCACTATGGCAGGGGTCGTACTCCAGTCCTGGAGGGCCGGAGCCCAGTGTAGCTTAATTCTTTCCCTGGTCCATCACATACTATTCAGCTCAAGAGCTGTGTGGTAATTAGCACAAGGAGTTGAATAAGGTGTTAAATGAGGGGAAACCAAAAACTGTGCAGGGCTCATTTCATTAGAAAAAATATCCCAGCTTTAATAGTTGAGCATATTTACACCACAAACCTTATCAATGAAATATGAGGGCAAAAAAATCATACTAATCGCCTATTAATCATAATCAAGGTGAAATGTTCAATTAATCGTGATATTTATTTGAGGTCATATCACCCAGCGCTACATATATATTAGTAGTTGCACTGTGTCCATTCACCGGCACACAAACACTGAAATATATTATAGATATTGAAAGATATTATAGCCAGAAGACTGCATGTAATGCTAACATTACCATGGTTTTGGAGTTAAGGTTTAAACTCAAACCTGCTTTCTGGAATATTCCAGTATAGATCTGCATATCCCCACACAGATCATTATGCCAGAAAACCAGGGAGGTATACCTGAAAGTGGTTTCGGGTTTAAACCTTAATTATGACACCATGGTAAACTTAACTTTGCATACAGTTTTCCAGTTATATCTTTCAGCAAAAGCAAAAAAAAAAATATTTTGACGTGGTACTGGCTATTACTGGGTACTGGGAGTCAAGTGTTTCAGTATATTTGAACTAATTGCATGACATTTGAAATTCGTTTGAACTTGACTTTTGAAGGAGTTCAATCTTCATCTCAGCATATCAGGAGCGCCACACGCCCCTTTCCAGTGATCTCATGACCCCCCATGTTCTACCAATCCGTCTCCTGACTTCATAGAAAGAGTCACCAGAGACATGAATGTTACTGCTGAGGTAAGTGATCTTAGTTTTTATCCAGGACACTTGCAAGCCCAGACACTCAGACTCCTCGCTCAGTCTCTCGAGAGCCCTGATCAAAGCCTCTGTTGACTCTGCGAAGATCACAGCATCATTGGCAAAGTCAAGATCAGTGAATCATTCTTTACCAGCAGATGCCCCAGAGCCGCTGGACCCCACGACCCTGCCCAACACCAAGTCCATACAAGTATTGAACAGAGTAGGAGCAAGAACACACCCCTGACTCCAGCTGTGCGATATGACAATATATATCAGATGATGAAATAAAAACATCTATTGTTTCATATTATGCGCTATCATTTATTTTGCGGTGTCACGAAATACACTGTTTACGGCAACATTTTTTCCATCATTAGGATGACAGTTTTGCAAGGATATATGCCACCACATGGGATGTGGCACTTGTATGGAAGTTTGTAGTAGACTTGGATTATTTGTAACCCACAAAAGACAATCCACAAATATGTATATTTTTAACATAAATCATATCCACAAAAATAGAGAGTGATTTGTACACGTGAAGTGTGCTTAGCACATTTGTGGATCACGTCCTGTCTTTGCGGATCTAGTTACATTTGTGACTCCTCTCCTATTGATTTGCGGATTTTTGTCCCGTTCGTACCGTTACGGAGCCTGGATGAGGTCTGGGTGGGAAAATATTTTTATATAAATCTAACTTTACCGCAGCGTTGAAGCTAAGGTTTAAACTCGAACCTGCTTTCTGGAATATTTCAGTATAGATCTGCATGTGCCCACATATATAGATCATCATGTATACACCATCAAGCGAGAATACCAGGGAGGTATACCAGAAAGTGGGTTTGGGTCTAAACCTTAACTATGACACCACAGTAAAGTTAGCTTTATATTCAGCTTTCTAGCTATAATGTCTTTGAACAAAAGCAAGCAACACCACTTGGTTTTCCAAATTTCTTTATGGGTGAATTTTAGTTAATATTTCAATGTTTGTGAGTGCACTTCACCCTCAATAGCCCTGCTGTCTTGTGTACTGTCACTGACGGTGAATGAACACACTACAATTAATAAAATAAATTTAAAAACACATTTCTGAAAGTTGCATAGTGTATATTATCCCCCATAGTTTAATGCTTAAAGCACACATAACTGCACATGTCTGTATCATTTACGTTTATATGGAGGGCTAAGAGTGCCAAAAATAAATAAATAAATACACCAATAATTAATTAATTAAATGTGCCATGAATTGTTTAAAATGGGAAATATAAAGATAAATTATTATTTAAATTTGTCATGAATTAATTAAAATGGGAAATAAAAATATCCTTAATTAAATGTGCCATGAATTATCTACCATTAGAAATAAAATCATTATTAATTAATTACATGTGTCATTTACAATTATTTCACTATTTATTTAATTTTGGCACTTTCACCACATCATGAATTGATTTTATCTGTCACTGCGGGTCGTCAACCGAGAGTGACATCTGATTGGTTACCCTGTACAGCAAGTCAAAACAAATAGATCCCAGATAATGGATCGGTACGGGACCCGTCAACATACTCCGAGACAATAGATGACAGTATTTGTTTTTACATTGCTACCTATAATAATCAAGAAGAAGAAGAATTTCGCAACGGCCTTAATTGAGCGATATAGGTAGGGGTGTCACTACCGAAAATGTTACATCTACCGAAAATGTAACTTCCGCTACTACGCATGCGCACGCTTGCGACTTCTTTATGGCATCGCGTCACATTTCATCGTTTGTTGATTTTTGGTGATAATGTCGACAGAGAGGAAAGAGAATTAACAGGATAATGATGGAGTCCTTCGACTTTAAATGATTTTATTTCGCATTAGGCCTTTAATGCCAAATGTGCTTCAGAAGGAGCGACGTAAAATACAGGGTATGGCCATCAATTTTACAGTCAAAGGTGACATTACTTTAATGTTACCCAGTTCGATGTGCTGTGAAGTTACTTAAACTAAGCCTGCTTTTTTTTCTATTTAGTCATTTCTTTTTTTAATTGTATCAGTGTAATTACTACACACTCGTGTCAGTTATGGCAGCTGTGTCTTGTGGTGCTAAATGAAGCAAATTATATTTGTTTCTGACAGACGACCGATTGTTTTATCTTGGGCCAAACCGCACAACTTAAACATTGTTTATGTTCTGCAAATAAAAGTCCTTAACTGTTATTTTGGAGTGACTTTTTTTTTTTTTTTAGAAAATGCTGTACATATATCACAGCCCCTTGATAAGCAATATGGGTACACGAGATTGATATATACCCCAATTTTATTACAATTTCTAAAGAAAAGGCATCTATTCAGCAATACCATTGGGAAAAACCTTATGTAAGATTACTGTCAGGCACTAATAGCAACGCGCACACAGATGCAAATATTACAATCGGCAAAGCAATATGGTTTAAATACCACAATAAAGTGACGGCTGAACTACAAATATAAACATCAATGACCCATCTCACAATACATGACCAATGAGTGATGATACACGACATCCATGCCCTGAATCACGGTCTGCCGCAAAATGTGAATACATGCGCAGTATTGGGCCTGGTCCATGATTGGTAGCGCCATGTTGGAAATGACACAGCTTCAGACCAAAACAATCGGCTGCACAAGATCCAGATAGATCATTGTTTGTCCCGCCTACTGACTTTGATGGGTCACACTGACAGATAAAATCATAAAATTAATTCATGATGTGGTGAAAGTGCCAAAATTAAATAAATAGTGAAATAATTATAAATGACACATGTAATTAATTAATAATGATTTTATTTCTAATGGTAGATAATAATTCATGGCACATTTAATTAACAATATTTTTATTTCCCATTTTAAATAATTCATGACACATTTAAGTAATAGTTTCTCTTTATATTTCCCATTTTAAACAATTCATGGCACATTTAATTAATTAATTATTGGTGTATTTATTTATTTAATTTTGGCACTCTTAGCCCTCCATACGTTTATACTCATTAGTCCATTAATTCTATCTTTTGTACTTTAAATGGTAGGGATGTAACAATACACTCAACTCACGATTTGATACGATCCACAATTCTGAGTTCAGGATACGATTTTCTCTCTTTTTTTTTTTTAGCAGAATGAGCTGCAGACCAATTTATTCAAAATATTCCTTTGTCTTTCTAAACTCTGCAAAACGTGTCCCCTTCTTAACAGTGCAACTGGAATTGAGTAAAATACTGTTTTAAACAAATCCCAAATCAAAATAAGTAAATAAAAAATTCTTCAAATAAACTAAGGCTTGCATGTGCAGCTTTTTAGCGTGTTTTGCCCTTTTAATAATCTTTGCTCAGCTCACTGTGGTGCCGGTGGACATGCTGAAGCATGTTCATTGTGCTATTTGTGTATGTTATCAGTCTTTTCACGGGGATCAATAAAGTATCGGTTATTATTTTACAATGTTTGCATGCAGTTTTTGTCTTGTCTGTGCTCTTCTCGCGGTTTTCGTTTGTGATTACCGGTGTTCCGGGCAATTCAGTTTCCCTATGTTTCCCCTGTCTATCAGGAAATAATGTTTCCCCTAATATTAAAGCAAAGAGGTATGTGAAATTTCTGAAAATCACTCAAGTACATTATTACATGTGAATACTGTATTGTTATTAGTTCCAAGGCCCAGAGTTGCTGTATACCTGTTTTAACAGGGGGGAACCAAATATCCTGGATGTCAGGAAATAATGTTTCTCCTAATATTTAGGCAAATATGTATGTGAGATGTCTGAAAATCACTCAGGTACATTGTTACATGTGAATACAGTAGATCGTCACGCATAATATAATCTTATAAGCAATACTATACCGTTTTCATCAAGAAATATCTCTATCCAGCGAATTAAATACTTTCATTTATTATCTGTAAAAACAAAAAACATGTGATGTTTTAAAATATATGGCTTTTTTTTTTTACCTCAAGAGCTTTGTAAAAAGACATGAAAACAACAGCGAAACCGTGTACAAATCAGCGCGCGACAGGGGAAACAAAGGGAAACCGAATTGGCCGGAACACCTGTTACACCGCCGATTTAAGATCGCTTCCATCCATCCATCCATTTTCTGAAACCGCTTAATCCCAACTGAGGTCGTGGGGGGGGGGGGATTGGAGCCTATCACGGGAACAATGGGCGCAGTCGGCAACACACCACAGGGCGCACACAACTACAGGGCCAATTTATTTTAGACTCACCAATCAACCTACCCTGCACGGTTTGCACAGCACTCCCTCGCTCGGCTTTAAATTAATGGCAAAAGTTGAACCACGCGCGCATGTGCGCTCGCGAGCTGAAAACACATCCTCTCTACGCGCTCGCGTCTGCACAGCACTCACTCACTCTACAGGTTGAATTTTGACACTTTGGAGTCAGGAACAGTGGCTAATATCTCCGCTCCTTTGATTGGTTTTTTAAAATATTGACTACGATTGGCTATTTGCTTTGGTAGAAGATGAAGATAATTTGTCACTGACTGCGGTTAAGTTAGACTCATATTCGATATTCAGATTATTTTTTGTCTGTAATAGTTAGTAATTATTATATTGCATCCACTTAAAGTGCAATGGGGCAACAACTAAGGGGTTAATAGCTCTAAAACAAAATGGGACAGCCATGTCCTATGGAGTGTGCTTTCATCAGTGGACTCTGGGGGATAATGCGCACAATCCTTGGATTTTCAAGATCACTTTAAATCCACTGATGAAAGCACACTCCATAGGACATGGCTGTCCCATTTTGTTTTAGAGCTATTAGCCCCTTAGTTGTTGCCCCATTGCACTTTAAGTGGATGCAATATAATAATAACTGTCACAGACAAAAAAATAATCTGAATATCGAATATGAGTCTAACTTAACCGCGGTCAGTGACCAGATATCTGCATCTTCTACCAAAGCAAATAGCCAATCGTAGTCAATATTTTAAAAAAACCAATCAAAGGAGCGGAGATATTAGCCACTGTTCCCGCCTCCAAAGTGTCAAAATTCATTCTGTCGAGCGAGTGAGTGCTGTGCAGACGCAAGCGCGTAGGTACTGTAGGGTCCAGCGAACGCGAGCGCGTAGAGAGTATGTTTCAGCTCGCGAGCGCACATTGGCACTAATTTAACGCCAAGCGAGCGAGTGCTGTGCAAACGCGAGCGCGTAGAGAGCATTGATTTTCTGCTCGCGCGTGGTTTTTATGCGCGCGAGTTTTTGCACTAATTTAACGCCTTACGCTGACCACTGCGCCACCGTACCGCCTGGCGGTGCGTTCTCAATTTCAAATTTGCTCGCCATCTCGCGTTCGGTCAAAACAAAAAACTGACGTATGACGTTGACTTGAATACGCAGTGACATCTGATGTCGAACTGACATCGTAGAATCAAATGTAATATTACACCAGTTTTTCTGTTAAAGTACTGTGAAGTACTCCTAAAGTAGCAATTTATTTTCCACCTCAGATGGTTTAAATCGTCAGACATTTACATAGATTTTTAACCGATTCGCGATTCATCGTTACATGCCTATTAAATGGACAGTACTGTTATTAGTAATGGAAAAGTACTGTGAGGTTAAAGGGACACAGTACAGTTATTATTAACTGAAAAGTATTGCAAGGAAACACAAAACTATTGCGAGAGAACTCAAAACTATTAAAAAAAATAATTTCCCACCCAGACTTAAGCTGCAGTATACAGAGCCCCTTATATGTAGAAAAAAAAATCGCTAATTCATAACCCACAAATATGTATTTTTATTTGTGTTGTGTAAAGTCATATCCACAAAAATACAGTGATTTGTACATGTGGAAAGGGTTTTGTATATTTGTGGATCACTTCCCGTCTATTTGTGGATTGGGTTGCATTTGTAACTTTGCTCCTTTTTACTTGTGGATTTTTGTCTACAAATTCCATCCGCAGCTGATCTGTAGAAAAAGTCCATAAATCCATGGTGCAGCAGTGATATATCGTTATCGAGATATGAGATGACTTATATTAGGATTTTGGTCATATCACACCTCCATACTCCTGGTGAACCGCAGAATCAACTGAGAAGAACGCAGAGATTCTCCTTCCACTCTGTACAGCACTCATAGTACTGATGTTCAAGTCAGCCATGACATCCAGCAACATCGGGGTAATCCCGGAAAGTCTCAAGATGTCCCACAGGGCAGCTTAATCAACTGAGTGAAATGCTTTATGAAAATTGACAAAGGCTGCAAAGAACCTTTGCTGATATTCATGTTTGCGCTCAGTGAGAACCCTTAATGCCAGGATGCGGTTGTTCGTAGACGTCTTAGGCATAAAACCAGACTGGTCCGGTCACTGTTAGGTGAGCAGGTGATCACGGATCCTGTTAAGGATGACCCTAGCAAGGACCTTACCCGGCACTGAGAGCAGTGTTATCCCCCTGTAGTAGCCACAATCCAGGCGATGACCCTTCCCTTTCCAGATAGGGTCAAGAAATTTTTCCAGTCAGTTGAGATGACACCCGTCTCCCAAATGGAAGCAAAATTTGCCTGTAATGCCAGGAGGACAACCTTACCACCAGTCTGGAGATGCTCACCCCGGATACCACAGATCCCTGTGGCCTTCCTTACCCCCAGCTGGTTCACCACCTATGCAATCTCAGTGAGATTGGGTGGTTCACAGCTGATCGGAGGATCTGCCTCAAGAACTGAGGACCTAGAGATGTCCAAAGTCCTAGCTGAAGTATGAGCTTTAAACAGCTGCTCAAAGTAGCTGGCCCAGTGGGTCACAACTAGTTTCATCTGTAAGGACCGTTCCATCTCTTGTCCTGACCTCGACTCTCCAAGGAACAGATTCAGATATATGTAATGCTTCGATTCCTCTGTAAGCAGCCTGTGGATCACTAGAAAACAGATGATGTGTCACCTGGTCACCTTCCTCTAACAAACGCCTCCTTATCTGCCCACAGAGCCCTTACAGCCATCCTCCTCCGTTCCTGGTACAGACTGGAGTTGCCACCAAGTCATGTGCTGTGACTCCTTTTGATAATATCCTGGGTGCCCTGCGAGATGAAACATTCTCTTCTGGGACCACCGGCAACACCAACATAACCAACCCTCAGCCATCTTCAGGGTCTTGTTAGAGAAGGTTTCTTACATCACATTAGAGTCAGCAGGCTCATTCAAGCCTGCAAGTTCCTCACACAAACTGTGTGCAAATTCATCAGTAACAGCCTGATCCTGAAGTTTGGCCAAGTCCAGCCTCATTCTTCTAGTAGGTGGTAGCCTACTGGATCTAAGCTGAATCTTCAAAGTAACAACAGATATGTGGCCAGAATTCAGAAACTGGGAATTTCTCTAGACCCTGCAGTTCTGATGAAACCTCCAGTGTCTGCCTACGAGTATGTGATCGATCTCCTTCGCCACACCACCAGCATTGGAGTACCAAGTCCAACAATGCGGCTCAGGGAGTTGGAACCAGGATCCACTTTTGCAAAATCAAGGAACATGGAGGCACTTTCACGCCAGTCACTTGATCCATGGGGCCAGACACAATCCTCATAGCCAGCTAGTTATCTCTGGCTTTAGAATGTTGCTTCTGCCCTCTACCTGGCTGATTTTTGGTCATTGCCTGTGTCTCCTGCTTCACCTTGTTCTTGTGTACTGTGGTGAAATTTTGAGCCTGGAAGCAACCTGCCGCTCAGTGTAGCCTTCTGCCAGCAGAACCAGGATTAAACAAGGATTTAACAATGCAGATTCTTAAAAATATTGTATATTGTATATCCAGTGCTCTCTTAATTTTTTTCTAGAACTGTACATAACTCACTAAAGGTGATGATACACAGGGTACCTTTTTGATCAATGTTGCCAGGCCATTGCCATTAAGGTGAGACAAAAGGCAACTCCTCTGGATCTGGATGATGGCAAATAGTTTCCTACTGCTGATTACTGTTTTTCAGATAGAAATGTGTTGCCCAATATCAATGGGAAAGTGCCCGAGCAATACTGGTCAGCAACCTTGCCCTCAACATTGCTTCAAAAGTTGCCTCGTATTGTCAGCCTAAAGGAAAGGGAAAATCCGGAATAGCAAAATAGCCCCCTTTTATATAAAATTTAAAGTTTTTCTTTCACAGTAGCCTTTGGTTGTTGGTTTTCATCAGTAACATCAGTACCATCAGTTTATTCATAGCTTGGTGTTCAGCTTACCCACATTGCTCAATAGTTGCTCACCCTTCTCCAACTTTATTTAATGGTTGGTTTGTATTCATCCTCTTTAGCATATTCTCTAGTTTTCCCTGATTTGAGGTGCTGATGCAGTGGCTCATAAGAACACTGCAGTGGCTGGCATCAGACAGTGGGCAGCCTTCAGCTTCAGTGGGGAATCCCCATCTGTTCCAGTCTGCTAATTCATCTTGGTTATTTCTCACAAAAAATGTCATTGTTCTTAAAGGATCCGTATTCATACATAAGAATTGTCTTGCTGCTTTTATTCAAAGTGATGTACAAGTGAGCCAAATAACACATTACAAACACGGTTGTCAAGGAGTCAACACAAGTGCAGCTAGACTGAGCTTCCTAAGAATGTTCAGGTACAAGTGTAAGCAGTATTGGAACAGGGGCTGCACAAATCTTCCAAACAAAGCAAGAAACTAATAATACAAATATTCAAATGCACTATTTGCACTGAGGGAACATGGGGTGGTATCAGGCTAGTAGGGGTATTCCTGGAACAGATGGGTCCTGAGGCTCTTCTTGAAGATGATGTGATTTGGCAGTTCATTTCACTATTGGGGAACCAGACATGGGAAGCGTCTGGGATGAGACTTTTGTGTTGATTTACTGATTCATCATTTTCATGGGTTTCAGCTCTTGAATCATTGTAATTACATTTGGTTTCATATAGTTTTTCAAAGGGAAAGGGACTTGTGCCCACGAGGTGCCAAGATAGATAACCACTGGCATTCATTTGTTGAGGACTTGAGGGTCCTTGATAGCTTTTTTGGTACCCGAGCAAAAATGGATGTAGTTGAGGGCTTTCACAGATGTACAGCTAGGGCAAAGGGACCCCCTCTGATCAGTAGGTCTGTGTCAGCACCTGTGCTTTAAGGTAAAGTAGTTTTTGCTTGTATAAGGCACATTTGTCGTCCCACACGTAATTCCTTGTGTGTCGTGAGTGGGATCAGTTTTTATATCCTGATTCATTTGTGTGTGCTGAAGAAGTAGACGAATTGTGGGGTGGACACCATAGTACAGAACAGGCTGTGTTTCCATCTGTCTTTTCACCCATTGTGGCATTTACAATGGGCTGTATTGTCCAAGTAGGTTTAGACTGTTTGCCATTGAAGACTGTTGTAACATGTGCTGGGCAGTAAAAATCTGGCAGTTAAATATGCTGAAAATGATGCATTCCTTGTGAGTTTTGAAACGGTCCTTAAGTGCCTGGCACTTGTAGCAGGCACAAATAGAATAAAGCCCATGCTGTAAATGCTGAGGCTTTGCAGCTTGATGGCGGCTTTACTGTTGCTCTGATCTCTGGAGGCCAGGCTTGGACTGCCCTGCTCCACTTCTGTGAAGGCTGAGCTGCTTGCTCAGGCTACATGGCTGCTGGGAAGAGGTGTTGTTGTGGCCAACAGGTAAGCCCTTCCTGTATTCTGTGTGGATCCCAATGCCCCAGTGCAGTGACGGGGACACTGTGCTTTAAAAATGGTGCCGTCCTTCGGATGAGACATAAAACCGAGATCCTGATTCTCTGAGGTCATAAAATATCCCTGGGCATCCTTTGAAAGAGTAGGGGGTGGTACCCTGATGCCCTGGCTAACATTGCCCACTGTGGCCCTATCAATTCTGACCACCTAATCATACCCTATATCAATTATATATATATATATATATATATATATATATAAAATTCATCCTCATTTGCACAACAGGTCACTTTGCACTTTAAGCTCTTTTTACACTATTTTTCTCAAGTATGCTCTTTTGTACTTGTAATTTAATTTAACCTGGCATTTGTGAGTGGACAGCAAAGTAAGAATTTCATTGTACTGAGAAATACTACTTTTCTGTACATATGATAATAAACGCTTTGAATCTTGAATCTTGAATCTTAATTCTTTCCGGCACTTTCACCTCCTTAGGTACAGTGTGGTGAGGGCCCTGGGACAGAATGGCTGCTGTCACATCATCCAGGTGGATGCTACACAGTGGTGGTTGAAATGGCGATGGATGGGTATTAAACGGGCCACAGTATTAAACGGGCCCTGGGGCCGAATTATTAAATACTGTACTATCGATAAACCTCGACATTATCAGGTCTGCTATCGGTGATGGAGAAATTAAGAGAAAAGATTTCCTATTTATTATTGCTACGTAACAGTTCACTTGCCCATTTAATCTCACCAGCTTCGTTTCTGATTGCATTTTTGCTATTCTTAATACTGAAGACAGATCTCTCTTGGAGCCTGTGTGTGAGGGGAGGGGCACGGGGAGCGCTCTCACGCGCAGCAGCGTGCAGCACACCCACAAGCCCGTGCTTTTAGTGAAGATGGAGCTGGGAACTAAACGTTCAAAAGTATGGTAACATTTCACTAGAGTCGATGTTGACAGTGCCCATTGTCACAAGTGCAAGTCCTTTGCTTGCAAGGGCGGAAACACAATCAATCCGTCTATATGCATTCGGAGAAATGCAGTTTTCGACTGCCAAGGTCGTAGTTTATCTGTCTTTGCCGCAGGTATGTTATGAATGCTAGCAGCCTGAAACCCACACTAGGGATTAACTAAACTATACGAACATGGATTAATGATTAAAAGTAACCACTGGCCAGCTGATATACGTGCGTTCATAAATTCAGTCTGTCAGTGATCGTTGCATATGCTCGAAAAATACATATAATCTGAAAATGTAGTCTGTCGTCTTTAAAATCTCACAGATAATACAATAAATCAGGTTTTTTATGAAATACATACAAATCACAACATGCTCCTTATGTATTTTTCGAGCATATGCAACAAGCACTTACGATGATAACAAAATTAGTTTCACGCATTTAAAACATTTTCGGTGCCGGCGCCTTAGCCGCCTCCAGGGGGTTTGATAACAAATAGGAGCTAAGCTAAATAAAACTAAATAGGCTAAGTATCGGACGTGGATCGATCACATAGGGCCGATACCCAGTCCGTCAGATTAGGTATGGATAGGTACACCTCTGTGTATCCATAATAGTGATTTTCAAAACAATGCATTTAGCTGCTCAAGAATGTTAATCTATATAATGTAAGTATGAGGAAAATAAAGCAATGTTAATTATGTTCTTTTTTTTTCCTAACAAAAATTACCCATTAAAGCACCGGACCGATAAGAGGTATCGATAAAAGTAGTAGTACCGTTAAAATCTTAACAGTACTCATCCCTATATTTATACAATATAAATATAGCATGTATTCATTCATAGATGCTGTGTGCCTTTGTGTGTTTATATTTATAAATGAAACTTGTTGCTTTCACTATATCTTTCACAGCTTAAAAATGATGTTTTTGGTGAATGTAGAGGTGTAGCTGCAGATTACTGCCCGCAGATGGTGCTGTTCCTCCTGAAATTCTGAATGTAGTGCGGTGTTGAGTATCCTTCCACCAACTGTCACTATGATACGATGATATGAAATTGGATTGTCTAAAACGGACACGTTAACTAAGTTCCTGGAGCTGAGGTGTTATCTCGCCTTGAGTGTATGTTCGGTAAATTTTAGTTGAAAAATTTGAAGCTAAGCTTAGATTTTTAACTTCTGGTATTATTATCGGCATATATGACATAATGTAGTGACTGATCTTGTAGTGCAAACTATTTATTGGCACAAAAAACTGAAAGTGCTCCCTTTTTAGGTTTTATGAACAAAAGAAAAGGAGAACATATTGTTTGGTTACTAAGCAGAAATGAATTGGTCTCACAAACACACAATGAGCTGAGCACCAAAAGGCCATATCTCAGCAATAGCCTATAATGACTTTTCACGGGAAAGATATTGACAACCATGTCTGATCTGAAGCAGCATCTTTTGCTGGTTTCCAGCCATTTCACAAGCAGCACTCGTGAAGTAAATGTGAAAATAGTCCATCAACATGAGCAATTCCTGGATGCAGGGTTGCTTTGGTGTCAGGAGGTGCTTGTTTTTGTGAACGAGTTCTGACAATTTTGGAATGGCAGATTTATGAATGTGTTTGTTCTCCTTGGCAGGTCTCAGATATTTTAGATGTTATTTTCAGTCATGCTCAATTTTCTATGGCGTGGATTGGTTTTTCTTGATGAATAATGTAATATGTTTAGTTTTGGTATATGGTGCTTTGTATATTTTGTTGCTCTGGTGCCTGATGACCAGTTGCTGTGGCATGCTTAAATTGGGTAACATTTAGCTTACTGGCTGACATGCATCGAGCATCTAAGGTTACTTTTGTTGGTTGCTGTCACCTTTGTCTTGCATATACGTGGAAGACTGTTTTAGCTGAATTTCAGGGTGTTAATTTTTTGTTTAGTTTAAGTCCAAGGTAGCCTTGGATGTCGGAGATCCATGCTGAGTTTTGAGCTGTTTAAAATGACAGTATCTTAGAGCAGGTAAAAGGTACACCCAAATGGGTTCCTCAATGGAGCAATGAAACTGCTTGGTCTAAAACCATTAATGATATTAAAACAGTAAAAGGTACTTTCATTGATGCTTAAATATATAGGAGGTTAACAAGAAATAGGAGCAATCTTTTTACAGACTGCTGAAAACTAAAAAAGTAAGTATCAGACGTGGATTGATCACATAGGGCCGATACCCAGTCATTCAGATTAGGTATGGATAGGTACACCTCTGTGTGTGATCTATAGTAGTGATTTTCAAAATAATGCATTTAGCTGCTCAAGAATGTTAATCTATATAATGTAAGTATGAGGAAAATAAAGCAATGTTAATTATGTTCTTCTTTTTTCCTAACAAAAATTACCCATTAAAGTACCGGACCGATAAGAGGTATCGATAAAAGTAGTAGTACCGTTAAAATCTTAACAGTACCCATCCCTAGAAGTGGCTTCCCATTGGTTCCGTAAAGCGCTTTGGGTGTTTTAAAAAAGCATTTATTCATTCATAGATGCTGTGTGCCTTTGTGTGTTTATATTTATAAATGAAACTTGTTGCTTTCACTATATCTTTCACAGCTTAAAAATGATGTTTTTGGTGAATGTAGAGGTGTAGCTGCAGATTGCTGCCCGCAGATGGTGCTGTTCCTCCTGAAATTCTGAATGTAGTGCGGTGTTGAGTATCCTTCCACCAACTGTCACTATGATACGATGATATGAATTGGATTTTGTCTAAAACGGACATGTTAGTTCCTGGAGTTGAGATGTTATCTCGCCTTGAGTGTATGTTCGGTACTGTATACTTATTTTCATTCCTAGAAATGAAATACTATGTTTCTCTTCCTTACTTTCCCCATTTCTGTCAGAGAAAACTCCTCAGTGTTAGCTGAGGCTGTCTTAAATTTTAGTTGAAAAATTTGAAGCTAAACTTAGATTTTTAACTTCTGGTATTATTGTTATCGGCATATATGACAATGTAGTGATGGTGTCAGGAGGTGTTTGTTTTTGTGAATGAGTTCTGATCAATTTGCAATGGCAGTTTTATGAATGTGTTTGTTCTCCTTGGCAGGTCTCAGATTTTTCAGATATTTTCAATTATACTCAATTCTGTATAACGTGGAGCTTCAGGTTTTTCTTGTTAAATAATGTGACATGTTTCAGTTTTGCTGTTTGGTATGTTTTGTTGCTCTGGTGTCTGATGACCAGCTGCTGTGGCATGCCTGAGATGGGCAACATTTGGTTTACTGGCTGATATGCATTGAGCAAAGGTTACTTTTGTTGGTTGCTGTTACTGCTGGAAGGTATACCGGTTCATACCGAAAAATTCATATCATAACAATAAAAATGGTTTTCTTATACCGCAGTACCGGTTTAAATAGCCTACACAACGTTCAGAAAGTGGTGCAGCTGGAAATTGTTTAAGGGGTGACCTTTTTCACTGCTGCACCGCCAAAAATGTACTGCGAAAGATCAGAAAGTAAAGATATAGCTGACGCTGGGGTTGAAAATAATGAGACACAGGGTTTGTCAAAAATCGATTCTCAGATACTAATCGATATAAAAAATTAGTATCTGATTAGATACTTATTTCCAGCCTCTTTGCAAACAGTGCTACAAAGTTGTGGCGACAAAGTGAAGTAGGACGTCAAGCCTGGCGAAGCATCTTAAAGACCGACAACCCGGTCATTATGAGAAAAATTCGCATTCCAGCAACACTGAACTATTAAACACTTATCAAAAATGTTAACTTGACCGGCGCGCACCTTAACATTAGCCATTTATCTATAAGCAGTTAGCCAACAAACACATTAGCCGTATGTTATCATTAAGGTAGCAGATAGGCACTGTGGCTAATAATACAATAATGTAGTTAATGTGGGAACATGTAAAACAAAAATGTGTCCTGTAAAATCCTGTAAAATGTGGTAAACGCCCAGTCATACTTTAAAAAAAAATACCGTTGTGTACCGTGAAACCGATATCCATCCATCCATCCATTTCCTCCCGCTTATCCGAGGTCGGGTCGCGGGGGCAGCAGTCTCAGCAGGGAAACCCAGACTTCCCTCTCCCCGGCCACTTCATCCAGCTCCTCTGGGGGGATCCCGAGGCGTTCCCAGGCCAGCCGAGAGACATAGTCCCTCCAGCGTGTCCTGGGTCTTCCCCGGGGCCTCCTCCCAGTGGGACATGCCCGGAACACCTCACCAGGGAGGCGCCCAGGAGGCATCCTAATCAGATGCCCGAGCCACCTCATCTGACTCCTCTCAATGCGGAGGAGCAGCGGCTCTACTCTGAGTCCCTCCCGAATGACCGAGCTCCTCACCCTATCTCTAAGGGAGAGCCCAGCCACCCTGCGGAGGAAACTCATTTCGGCCGCTTGCACTCGCGATCTCGTTCTTTCGGTCACTACCCACAGCTCGTGACCATAGGTGAGGGTAGGAACGTAGATCGACTGGTAAATCGAGAGCTTCGCCTTTTGGCTCAGCTCCTTCTTCACCATGACAGACCGATGCAGCGCCCGCATCACTGCGGACGCCGCACCGATCCGCCTGTCGACCTCCCGCTCCATCGTCCCCCCACTCGTGAACAAGACCCCGAGATACTTAAACTCCTCCACTTGGGGAAGGATCCCATCCCCGACCCGGAGAGAGCATTCTACCCTTTTCCGGCTGAGGACCATGGTCTCGGATTTGGAGGTGCTGATTCTCATCCCAGCCGCTTCACACTCGGCTGCGAACTGTCCCAGCGAGAGCCGAAGGTCACGGTCTGATGAAGCCAACAGGACCACATCATCTGCAAAAAGCAGAGACCTAATCCTGAGGTCACCAAACCGGACACCCTCAACGCCCTGGCTGCGCCTAGAAATTCTGTCCATAAAAGTTATGAACAGAATCGGTGACAAAGGACAGCCCTGACGGAGTCCAACCCTCACCGGAAACAAGTCCGACTTATTGCCGCTCATGCGGACCAGACTCTGGCACCGGTCATACAGGGACCGAACAGCCCTTAAAAGGAAGCCCGGCACCCCATACTCCCGGAGCACCCCCCACAGGACTCCCCGAGGGACACGGTCGAATGCCTTCTCCAAGTCCACAAAACACATGTAGACTGGTTGGGCAAACTCCCATGAACCCTCCAGAACCCTGCGGAGAGTATAGAGCTGGTCCACTGTTCCACGGCCGGGGCGAAAACCACACTGCTCCTCCTGAATCCGAGGTTCGACAATCCGGCGGACCCTCCTCTCCAGAACCCCCGAATAGACCTTACCAGGGAGGCTGAGGAGTGTGATCCCCCTATAGTTGGAGCACACCCTCTGGTCCCCCTTCTTGAAGAGGGGGACCACCACCCCGGTCTGCCAGTCCAGAGGCACTGCCCCCGATGTCCACGCGATGCTGCAGATGCGTGTCAACCAAGACAGCCCTACAACATCCAGAGCCTTCAGGAACTCTGGGCGGATCTCATCCACCCCCGGGGCTCGGCCACCGAGGAGCTTTTTAACCACCTCAGCGACCTCCGCCCCCGAGATAGGGGAGTCCACACCCAAGTCCTCATACTCTGCTTCCACATCGGAAGGCGTGTCGGTGGGATTGAGGAGGTCTTCGAAGTATTCCTTCCACCGACCCAAAACGTCCCGGGTTGAGGTCAGCAGCACCCCATCCCCACCATAAACAGTGTTGATGTTGCACCGCTTTCCCACCCGGAGCCGCCGGATGGTGGACCAGAATCGCCTCGAAGCCGTCCGGAAGTCGTTTTCCATGGCCTCACCGAACTCCTCCCAAACCCGAGTTTTTGCCTCAGCGACCGCCGAAGCCGCATCCCGCTTGGCCTGCCGGTACCCGTCAGCTGCCTCTGGAGTCCCACAGGCTAAATAGGCCCGATAGGACTCCTTCTTCAGCTTGACGGCATCCCTCACCACTGGTGTCCACCAGCGGGTTCGCGGATTGCCGCCGCGACAGGCACCGACTACCTTACGGCCACAGCTCCGGTCAGCCGCCTCCACAATGGAGGCACGGAACATGGCCCATTCGGACTCAATGTCCCCCGCCTCCCCCGGGACATGGGAAAAGTTCTGCCGGAGGTAGGAGTTGAAACTCCTCCTTACAGGGGATTCAGCCAGACGTTCCCAGCAGACCCTCACTATACGCTTGGGCCTGCCAGGCCTGGCCGGCTTCCTCCCCCACCAGCGGAGCCAACCCACCACCAGGTAGTGATCAGTTGACAGCTCCGCCCCTCTCTTCACCCGAGTGTCCAAGACATGCGGCCGCAAGTCCGACGACACGACTACAAAGTCGATCATCGAACTGCGGCCTAGGGTGTCCTGGTGCCAAGTGCACATATGAACACCCTTATGCCCGAACATGGTGTTCATTATGGACAATCCGTGACGAGCACAGAAGTCCAACAACAGAACACCACTCGGGTTCAGATCGGGGGGGCCGTTCCTCCCAATCACGCCACTCCAGGTCTCACTGTCATTGCCCACGTGAGCATTGAAGTCCCCTAGCAGAACAAGAGAGTCCCCAGAAGGAATGCTCTCCAACACCCCTTCCAGAGACTCTAAAAAGGGTGGGTACTCTGAACTGCCGCTCGGCGCATAAGCGCAAACAACAGTCAGAACCCGTCCCCCCACCCGAAGGCGAAGGGAGGCTACCCTCTTGTCCACCGCGGTAAACCCCAATGTACAGGCGCCCAGCCAGGGGGCAATAAGTATGCCCACCCCCGCTCGGCGCCTCTCCCCGCAGGCAACTCCAGAGTGGAAAAGGGTCCAACCCCCTTCAAGGAGACTGGTTCCAGAGCCCAAGCCGTGCGTCGAGGTGAGCCCGACTATATCTAGCCGGAATTTCACAACCTCGCGCACCAGCTCAGGCTCCTTCCCCATCAGAGAGGTGACATTCCATGTCCCAAGAGCTAGCTTCTGTAGCCGAGGATCGGACCGCCAAGGTCCCCGCCTTTGGCCACTGCCCAGCTCACAATGCACCCGACCCCTATGGCCCTTCCTACGGGTGGTGAGCCCATTGGAAGGGGGACCCACGTGCCTTGTTCGGGCTGTGCCCGACCAGGCCCCATGGGTATAGGCCTGGCCACCAGGCGCTCGCCATCGGGCCCCAACCCCAGGCCTGGCTCCAGGGGGGGGCCCCGGTGACCCGCGTCCGGGCAAGGGAAAACGTGTTTCCATAATTTTTTCCATCATATGGGGTCTTTTGAGCCGAACTTCGTCTGGTTCCTCACCCCGGACCTGTTTGCCTTGGGTGACCCTACCAGGGGCATAAAGCCCCGGGCAACTTAGCTCCTGGGATCACTGGAACACGCAAACCCCTCCACCACGATAAGGTGTCGGCTCCAGGAGGGGGAAACCGATATAACTTTGAAAAATACCGTGATAGAAATTTTTGGTCATACCGCGCAGCTCTAGTTGCTATCAGCTTTGTCTTGCGTATATGTGGAAGACTGTTTTGCCTGAATTTCAGGGTGTGTCTGAGATCCATGCTGCAAAACTGTTTAAAATGACAGTGCAGGAAAAAGGTACACCCAGATGGGTTACTGGATGGCTCAATGAAACTCTTTGGTCTAAAACCATTAATGATATTAAGACACTGCAGTTGTGACCTGCTAGGCCAGCTACTTTGACCAATTGTTTAAAGCTGATCCTCTGCCTAGGACGTTGGACATCTCTGGGTCCAAAGTTCTGGAGGCTGATCCTCCAATCAGCTGTGAACCACCCAGTCTCACTGAGATTGCATGGGTGGTGCATCAGCTGGGGGTAGGGAAGGCCGCAGGGGTCTGTGGTATCCGGTGGTGGAAAGGCTGTACTCCTGGTATTGTAGGCAATCTTTGCTTCCATTTGGGAGTCAGGCGTCATCCCAACTGACAGGACTTGTGATCCTTATCTGGAAAGGGAAGCGTGATCACCTTGGATTGGATTGGGGATTGTGGCTGCTACTGGCGGGGGGATACGTAACACTGCTCTCAGTGCCAGGTAAGGTCCTCAGTGTTTCCCCTGCCATCATATTAGGGGGGCGCCCTGCCCCCCCCAATGGCACCTCCCGCCTCTCTTGAAGGTCAAGTTAATTTTATTTTATTTTATTTTCCACATAGCGCCAGATCACAACAGAAGTCATTTTAGGTTACTTCTCCTATAGAACAGCTCTATATATTGTCCTTTTATTAAACAAACTAAATAGCCTTATGCTATTTATCTTATTTACACAACAGCTTGTCATTTTTGTCTGTACATGGTCGCGTGTTTACAATTCTCCTCCGCTGTCTGGTGGAGTTCCGCCCCGATGCGCGCACTGACACATGCGCACACACACGGGTGAGCACACTCCCACCAGTGGACAGAGAGCGCACGTTGGAAAATATGTCGCGTCAACCACCTGAAAAGCAGACAACAATATCTGCATTTAAACGCTCCCAGGGTGGTGAATTGTCATAAAAAAGAAATGTTCTGATGTTTAGTTCAGTTGTTATATTGACTGCTGTCATTAAACCATGAATTCTGTCGGTGCCCATCTGCGGTCCTTGCTAGAGTCATCCTTAACAGGATCCGTGATCACTTGCTCGCCTATCACCAACCAGAGCAGTCTGGTTTAATGCCTAAGAAGTTTACCATGGAACACATCCTGGCACTAAGGGTTCTCAGCCATCAGTAGTGTGTCTGTCTGCAGGGAGAATGTCAACCTCGTCCAGAGATTCGCTTACCTTGGCAGTGACATTCGTGTCTCTGGTGACTCTCCCTATGAAGTCAGCAGACGGATTGGGAGAACATGGGGGGTCATGAGGTTGCTGGAAAAGGGGTGTGTGGTGCTCCCGATATCTTTGTAAGGGGATGAAGTCTTTAGAGTCCATGTGTTCCCTGTCTTGCTGTGTGGCTGTGAGACATGAATGCTATCCAGTGAGCTGAGACAGACTGGACTCCTTCTATACTGTGTCTCTTTGGCGAATCCTTGTGTACCACTGGTTTGACTTTGTGTCAAACAAGTCCCAAATGAGGTACATTACCTGCATTGTGAGGGAGCGTCAGTTACGGCATTACGGCCATGTGGCGCATTTCCCTGAGGGTGAGCCGGCTCTCATGATCCTCATTGCTGAGAACCCAAGTGGCTGGACCAGGCCAAGGGAACGTCCATGTAACACCCAGCTGCAGCAGATGGATGGCCATTTCTGGAGTGTGGGACTGGACCATGTGTCTGCCTGGGGGCTCGTCATCCAGAATCCTGAGGACTTTCACCATGGGGTTGGTGCAGCAATGCGCTGCATCAGTACATGCGCCCAAACCTGACCTGACCTGGTCACACAATATGAGCGTCTGACTGTTTTATTGATGGCCCCCAGGTATGACCAGCATGGGCAATGTCAAGGGTCCTACGGTGCTCATTGCTGGTGTTGCAGGATGTCTAATTAACTGACTGTGAAGCACTCGACCGTTGTCTGCTTTCCTGACTGTTGTTTCCTCTGTGCACAGATGTTGCGTGATTGTAAAAAGGCACGGCGAGAGGTAGAGCTACACTGGCGGGCGTCACTCTGCACAAACATCGTACACATCGTCGACGTATACGAGAACCTCTACAAGGGGGACAAGTGCCTGCTCATCATTATGGAATGGTATGTCCACATCAACCCCGACCCCCGTGCTCTCTCCCAGTGTCATGCAAGCAGACAGGTGTGCACATAGATGTGGAGATAAGGACATATTCCTTGACACAGTGATTTGTTATTAAGAAAAATAAACAGAACAAAATGTCTTCAGTATGGAAATACTTAAGAGTTAACAATTAAAACCAAAGCTTAGCGGACAGCAAACTGTGCTCTACTAAATTATCGAGAAGAGGTAGAAAAACAGGTTTATGCAACACCAGTGATCTAGTTATAGACATCTAAAAATGAAATGCAAGAAAGAGCACAATGAAATTCCCACCAGCAGCAGTCTTCAACAACCTAACGTGCAGCAAACACTAGCGGAGAGAGAAAATGCGAAATGATAACCCCCGTCCAGTGAAAGTAACAGAGGCTGTTAACGAGTACAGTGGAGACTGCTTATAGTGATCACTATATGTGGATGATCGTTATAACCATTTTTTTCTTTTCTTTTTAATTTATGTCTCAGACAGATCACCATGTAATTGACATTTGTATAATTATTACATGAATATTAGGTAATAAAACACACCGTAGCTATTTATTGAATTTTATCGAATCTTTAAGAATATATTACAACAGTTTCAAACGCTTTTCAAATTATAATATTGTACAAATAAAATTACTGAGCTGTGTATAATTGAAATGCACTATATTATAGTACAATACTGTACATAAAATATTGGTTATCGTATTATTGCTGCATCTCATTGGCTCATTTTTGTCAGTTTTGATGAGTCTATTTTTGTCACAGAGAAAAGCACTTTCTTTTTCCCATCATGTTTTCTGTGCACACAACATTAGCCTTAGGTAGTTGTAGCCAGAAGCAGACAGGTTGTTGCAAGGAAAAGAGGAAAAGAAAAAAAAATACAAATTGGGCATGTCATAAAATATGCCGTAAAATATATTGCATGCTCACTTGTGCAGACATGCAAGGTACAAATTGGGCATGCACAGGCAGATATTTCACAAGGCAAAGTCATCTGAAAACTTTGGTCACGGACGGTGTTTTTGGGCAGCATGGGTTGTTAATTTTTTTAAATTATGAGAAATTTAATTCTTTTGAAGATAAAATTGTAAATTGAAAACTCAGGAAAGAAGAACTACCTGTACAAACTGTGCAGACCATTGTGCGTGGATTTGTTGGTACTATGCAGACCATTTTGTGTGGGTTTGGATGTCCTTACTTTGCAGACGATTATGTGTGGGTTTGAATATACTGACTGCAGACCATTATGTGTGGGCTTGAATATACCGACTGTGCAGACCATTATGCGTGGATTTGTAGGTACTGTGCAGACCATTTTGTGTGGGTTTGGATGTCCTAACTGCGCAGATGATTATGTGTGGGTTTGAATTTACTGACTGTGCAGACCATTATGTGTGGGTTTGAATATACCGACTGTGCAGACCATTATGCGTGGATTTGTAGGTACTGTGCAGACCATTTTGTGTGGGTTTGGATGTCCTAACTGCGCAGACGATTATGTGTGGGTTTGAATTTACTGACTGTGCAGACCATTATGTGTGGGTTTGGATACTGACTGTGTTTGCATTTGTGCATGGGGGGTATTTTGTTGTTATTGTTTAACCCAATATTTAAAAATTAAAATTGCACATTGTCTTTTTAAACATTGCAGAGCCCTAATTGGTATCATTATTGGTGTGTGTGCATTGGTACTCGTCTTTGGTCTGGAAAAAATAGTATTGTTACATCCCTAGATATTATGAATATGTTCTGCATACATAACTTTTGCCAGTGTGACAGGCTTCTCCTATTTCACCAGAAAATGCCTAAATGCTGAGAAATTACATATCATGTAAAATTCTCAGAATACAAGACAATTTGCTTATGTTATATAATGAAACTGCTTTTAGCTGAAGTAATCTGTCAAAGAACTCTCACATCACATCCTGATGGGTTCAGAAGAAAAAACCGTCACATGCACAGCCAGATGGGTCCTGAGTGATTCTGGCCAAATAAGGGAAATGATGCCCAAGTTACAGAGTAAGAGTTGTATTTCACTGCAGTATGAATGGACATATTTACTAGAAAGCCACACTGAGCTGTTGAGTGTGGGAAGGTTAAAGTTGGTCACCAACCTTGCGGTCAACTGGCTGCTACATAATTTATAATTTCTTGTTACCACTACACCACTGCTTCATTTCTGCATGAAATTTATAGTAATATCAAATGTTGTAGTAATCAAGACCAGTTTTTGAAGGTCTCGACTTGTCTTTGAATCAGCCGTATTTATACTCATTCTTGTCATGGACTTGGGATTTTATTTGGAGACCACAACTCTGAGAATATTCCTATTACTGAGCAGTCTACTGTTGGATTGGATAATTTCTCACTTCAAGTGCAACCAATGACGTGACTGCCGACCGCTTTACCGGCCCTGCCCCTTCACACACACACGTGTGCACATGAACACAGGTTGAAGTCCTGGTTGTCTGGGAAAGATGTCAACACAATCGGCTATTATCAAATATGGCTACATATACCACAAAGTGTTTACCCTACCATTCCATTAGGGGGGCGCACCAAGGTAATTTTATTTAATTTTATTTTCTATATAGCGCCAGATCACAACAGAAGTCATTTAAGGTTACCTTTCTATAGAACAGGTCTATATCGTGTCCTTTTATTAAACTAAATAGCCTTATGTTATTTATCTTATTTACAGTTCCGGACATGTTTTAAAACGAAATTTGCCGCCTGCCGTTCACAGGTTTTCCCTCACCAATCGACTTATTTGCGCCGTTCATTCACTAAAGTCTATGGCGTTTCACGAGAGCGCAAGCCAGCGCATTTTAGCGGAAAAGGCTTTTTCTCCCCAATAAATATTTACTTTGTCCGTAATAAATGCAGACACACTCGCTCGCCTGCTCTCTCCCCCCGTCACATATGTGTATCAACATTAAATAACATTAGAGAATTATTTAATAATATTCTTAGTAGCAGCAGCGGTAGTCTGTGCTTTTACATTAAAAAACTGGAGTACTGAATACATTATCTAAAGCACCATGCTGGTTGCACTTTATAAAAAAAGATTTTGTGTTTTTAATTATATGGATTCAGCTGCTATAAAGATTTTATTTTTCTCTGCTCTTAATGTAGCATACATTTATTTTTTTATGTGAGTTGCTGGAAACAACCTTTGTACAAAGACAGTTTGGGTTATCAAGAAACGCTGGAAATCGATTTTTTTTTGTCACTCCCCCCTCTCCCCGATTAATAATTGATTATTGCAGCCCTAGTAGGTACCTACAGAAATATATTATAGATTTGAGGTTGCCATCGCTTTCTTGTAGAACCTGAGTGTGAGTTGTCAGAGACAAATGACCAGACCTTTTAAAGTTAACACATTTTCAGGAGTGATGCTTTTGTTGTTTTTTGGTGCAGGTCAGAAAATTGAGTCTCTACCTGTTAATGTTTTTATCAGTCAATTATTTTTGCCCGTTTCATTTACTGTTCAATATGAAACTACTTTTAATATCAACATAGAATTTATTCATATCAGTTCAGCTTTGTATTTATTTATTTTTATAATGTATACAATTTTTACGTATTTATTTATTTTTGGAAAGTTGTCTTCCTTGAGGTCATCTTGGGGTTAAGCTAGTCCATGCCCCTCCATGATGCCGGGTCTGAATCGGAGCATTATTTTTGTATCCACGGGTTCCACATCTGCAAATTCAACTCTGGCTTGAAATTATTCGAAAAGCAAAACTTGTATTTGCGACGCGCCTAGCAATACACTGATTCCACATTAATTTATATAATAAGCATAAAAAGAAACTCACCAAGGTTTTCTTTGGGGTAGTTTTCAGTTTGTCTGTAAGTACATAAGAATCAGTCGCCTGATCATGATTGATTGAGAATTGAAGGGTTGGCTGAGTTTGTGGGGATCACTAAGCAATAAAGGTGACCAAGTATACTGTGGTCATCAGCTTTAAGATGTCTTTTGTGTTTTCTTGCTGACATCATGCCTTGGTGAGAATCCTCTCAGAAAATCACTAGTTGTTAAAGATGCCATGCCAGCTTGAGCCAGCAGCAAATCCTGATAGGACTGTCCACCTGGAGGGCAAAAGCAAGGCTTTATGCTCCGTTCCATTTGAACTCATAAGTCAGAAATTCTAGTCGGAAATTTCAAATGGAACACCCACTGAATTCAGAATTCTGACTTGAAACATTGGCTAGCTACATTACAAAGCAATAGCAATGAATATTAATAACTAATTATTGTTACATGTTTGCTGTGTAGATTTTGCAGTTGCGCATAAGACGGGCATCACCCATTGTTTGGGCATGTCCACCAACAAGTTCATTGGTGGTATGCAGTAGTCCTCGGATTCAGTCAGTTTCATCAGAGCATAGTGGCATATGTCACTGCTTTGAACATATACTCGGGAGAGCAAGCACCAGTTTTTGACTATGTGTACCCATCAGGAGGTGTGTTGCAATCACCCTACGGATGTCGTCTACCAACAAAGAATACAGAACAGTGGGGCATTTTAATCATTTTCCATTCTTTGCCTCTTTGTGAGTGTTCTTTTATTGTAGTTTTGGTAGTCTTATTATTATTTATTTATTTATTGTAGTATTTATTAACTATTTACTCTGTATATGAATTTAGCTTGCTTTCACCAGCCCTACTTTAATCTCTACATAATTACCTGCATTTTTGTTAAACTATCTTCCAACTCATATTGAACTTCTGTTAATGACCAGTTTGCCCATAACGCATTCGTTTTATCAGTCGATATTGATTTAATTTCCTGGCTAGCTTCAGTGTCCGTGGTAGTGTTTACACCAAATGTGGCTCTGCTGAAGTTTACAACACACTGTAGACCTTCCCTAGACACCAACATCACAGGTTCACAGTTTCATAACAGCAGTTTTGGTGAAAAGGGCTATGTGAATCAGGGGAATTATCTCCCGTCGGGCAGAGCTCTGGTGTGGCTTGACACCTCCTTACCTGGACTGACCTCTCTCTGGTTAGGCTGTGTAATTGTTTAGTTTTTTCTTGTTGCATGATTGAAGTTGATTAGACACCTGTGCAGGTCAGATTGTTGTGGTAACTGCTTGTCCTCTTCAAGATTGTGGTGAATCTGGCCTCTGTCCCTTGAAGCTCAGGACATTCATACATGCAATCACATGATGGGCAATTTAGACACCTAACTGCAAACTCCGCACATGCACACAGAGCTGGAGCAGGATCCGAGCACAGAACCCTTCGGCCACTTTTCTGACTAATTTTGAGGGAGGGGGTGGCAAGCACTTGGCAGGCAAGCACTTGGTGGTCAGATCTCTACTCATGTGGCCAGGCTGGGCAGAGCCCCAAAGATTTACATGGTTTCATCCTGCTTTTGGTCCACCACCTGTAGGGGGCGCCATGGGGGGCCTTGGTGGATTGATTGTCTGCTATGAAATCTGGCTACAAGGAATGTAATCTCTCTGGTGGAAAAGGAGCCTGAGTTGGTTTGGGAGATACTCCTCAGAGTGCAGGAAGTATACTGCTGTATAAGAGCTGCACCCTATTCCATTCTGGAGTTGTCCTTGGATAGAGGTGCTGGGTAGATGTGAGGTGACTCATAACATCCCAGTTCAGGTGCCAGTACACTGGAGTTCACCCCAGTGAATGAGAGGGTCACTTCCATTTGACTTAGAGTTGAGGTGTCTTATGCATAGAACACCAGTTCGGAGGGACTCCATTGATCTGCTGGGGGAATTTGCCACTCACATGGGTAAGGACAGTGAAACTGAGAGGTGTGATTGGGAGTAATGGCCTTCCCGATTTGAACCTGACTTTCAGTTCCTGAAAGCTCTTGATGTTGTTGGGCTATCTTAGCTGGCACGCCTCTTCAAGAGTAAAGGTGACTTGCACACATATAATGGCTTCTAAAGCTGAGCCCCAAGAGTCACATTGAATATGTAGCTAATTTGCTAACTTCTGCAGTCTGGTGAAGAGCTGTGACTTTGTTTTAAAGATTAATGGCACAATCACTTCTCCCAGAAAGATACAAATAAAGTGGTAAACATAGAAATGTGAGGTTTGAGAATGGTATCTTAACCATCTAACTGGATTTCATTAAGTGAAGAACACACGCTGCAATGTTTATCACAAATAAATAACATTAAATTAATAATCAATGCCTGAGATTTTTTTTTTATTCTATAACAACTATTCAGTTCTATCCATGCAAAAAAGTTAATCAATATAAAACTGTCATCTGAAGTAGTTTTCAACACTGATACAATTCTCTGATTTCCAGTGGGAATCTAATTCTAATTAGTCCAATAGCTCTATTGCAGGGGTATTCAACTAAAATTTAAAGAGGTCCAGTTAGAGAAAATTTCTTGAAGCAAAGGTCCGGAAGATCATAATGTCTAACTATTTAGTGTGATGTATATTTAAGTAGCATATCAGTTGTATCAACATTGCATGTAATCAGTACCTGACTGTCAAATCAAATTAATTCAGTGCAATTCAATTCGAGATGTCTGCACACACATGTAACAGTTCTTACCTTGTAAATAGTATGCTTTTGTATTTAACCATGTAAACACACTTTTGACGTAGCTCATTTTAGGTTTATAATGGAATAATATAGATTTGCCGTAAGATTTCCTGCGCAAGTCTGAAATCATGAGTGGCGTGCCAGATGCTGAAAACATACAATTTTTGTTTCACCTGAGTTGATCTATATAACAAATAATATTACTTTATACATATGTTAAAAAGCGGAAACTTCCACGAACATGAAATCACCAATAAACTATGTCTATTTATCCAACATGTTATATAATACATACTGTATTTGACAACTTTTCAGCTATATGATTTCAGGACAGACCAGCCACTCTCTTAGGAACATTACGGCTTTTTGTTCGCTTTGCTGCTGTTATTAACACTAATGGCACATTAGCGCAGACAAATGGCTGCATAAGCCAAACTACGCTTCGCAGTTAAAGGCGTTTGACGTGCATTGGTGTGGGAAGCGGCAGTTCTAGTGCTAAACCACTACCGAAAAGACTACAAAAGCTGTGGCGGTTAAAATAGAAGGGCCCCTTCTACACACAACCTTTGGGTAGAGACAAAAAGAATGAGATTGCAGATGCATGTGGTAGAATGTAGTTTGTTTTGCAGAGTATCTGGGCTCAGCCTTAGCGATAGGGTGATGAGCTCAGACATTTGGGAGGAGCTCAAAGTAGAGCCACTGTTCCTCTGCATCGAAAGGAGCCAATTGAGGTTGTTTGGGTATCTGGATCTAGAAAATGGGTGGATGGATGGATGGATGTTTTACTCATCTGAACAGCAACCATTGTATCAAAGGCTTGCTGACGTGTGGGGGACCTCCTTTTCTGCAGCAGACATTACTATTTGTTTCAGTATGTTCACCTGGTCACCATCCTCCAAACCATTCAGCCTCCTCTTATTTGCATTTTTGTTTTGTTTGCCTGTCATATTCCTTCACATGCTAAGTTATTTCCAGTAAGTAACGTTTGTGCCTTGGTTTGAATAGGAGGAAATGATTAAATCACTTCCTCTGAAACCGTTGATCAATTGAATTTGAATTGAATCATGATACAAAGGAAAAAATAAAATGGTCACATTTTTAGGCTTTTTTTAAATATTTTTGACAACGCAAGAGAAAATGTTAAGCTAGGGAGAGATTTGTTCTGAGATACGAAGTGACTGAGTCAAGGGCTTTTACCACAGACCTGCCCATGATGATAAGCCTGAGGGTGGGGGTGTGACCCAGCTTGGCTGCATGTATGTGCGTGATCCATCACAGAGCACAGGAGTATACACCAGCTGCCCTGCATTTTCTGAATTCAGTTTATTGTAAATACTGTACGTATCTCATAAGGGACTCTTGGCTGCCAACTAGGTCAGCATTTCTAAAGTGACTTGGAATCTTTCAAGTTGTAATTCTGGTGTTGACTAACGCGACCGCTTCACATTCTGGATGTCCTTTCTCACTTCTTAGCCTCAGAACTCTCTGTACTAGCCTGTGGTTGATAGCTTTTAATGGGCATCGTCTGTGTGTTTTAATCGCTGTCTGTGATCAGGAGATGCTGCCTCCCCCAGTTTTATAGAAGACCTCTTTCAGAAGGAGCAGGTGGTCATACTTATCATGTAAAATATCTTTAGACATTACGAATAATGCTGCTGTATTCTCCTTGTGACCGCTTGTTGAAGGCCTTGGTAGACTTTGATAATCTTACCCTACCTTTGTCTACTACCTTTGAGCCTCCAGAAATGTATTGGGCATCAGTGATCGCTCTCCAGAAGCTCTCTTCTGTCAGCCTTTTTAGGTCATAGCCCCCTATCTGCAGTCAGTGATATGACTGGCTGGGCATCACGTCTCCATCAGCAGGTGACTGGTTTTGCCTGTGAGTGTCAGTGTGGCACCATAGCCTCTCTTAAGCACAGTACTGTCTATCTATCCACTCGTCTTCTAATGATTTGTTTGAATTGGGCATATGAGGGAACTTGAATGAAATGTATTACACATAATTCGGCTCAGCCAGGACTGAAAGACCGCTCTTTCCCACAGATGGCTTTATCTCTAGTGTTGTTTTTTTTCATCTCTAGGTGTCTTATTATCTTCTGTGTTTAGCCCCATATTAGACAATGGTGTTGATAGTCTTTCTCAGTAGGGCAGTGTGTGTAATAATCTGGGACCTGCTTTGTAAAATGCAGTTTGGAAGGTTGGAAGTGGCTTTGTATAGCACATACAGCTAACAGCTAATGTGTTTTTGTTCCGTATGTGCACTTATTGATATCAATAAAATCATAAGGCTCAGGTCTGCTTAGGTCCTATTAGTGTGAGTTTGTGCATAGATATCAATGTGTTTGTGGACAATGCAAGTCACATAGTGAAAAATATAGCTCCAGGGAAGAGATGTTTGAGAATCTCTAGCTGGTGTACAATGGGGAAAAATTGTGTGTAGACGTGTTTTACACCCATGACAGTAAGTTTGGGACTCAGTAGCCGTATTTGTGGATCAGGCTTCTTATTAGAACTGTCTCATGTGCCTTTTTTGGAAGTTTGACAGCACTGCCTCTGTTATCAGACTCCTGATCATAGTCATGTTGACATGCTCTGCACCACGTACCACGTACCATGTACGCTTCAGGATGTAAAACTTTCCGTTATGCCTGATGATGCTTGCAGTTCTGCCTGACGGATGGGTGGGTTGACTTACGTCTGTTATGTACAGTATGGTGGAAGCTGTGGTTGACTATTAGGGTTCCAAAACAGCTGTGATGTTTTCAAATTCTATCTGACTGATCTGATGAATCAGAACATATTTTTAAAAGTTGCTTTTCTTTTTGTTGGCATTCATGATCTGCTGGGTATAAATCTATCAAGCCTTTCCTCAAGGTATTTCCTCAGGTTTTTGCTATTACCCATCATGTAGAATACTTGCTTTCCTTTTGCCATGACATACCATGTAAATACTTGCTTACAGTCATATGACATCACCGTTTATGCAGCGCTGGGGTGTGCCGTGCATAGTGACGTGCGTCTTGGCACACAAGTTTACACGTGTCGCTTGGCGACCAGGGATCTACGGAGGTGAATCTTTATGTGACTGTTGGCGCAGAGGCAACGGTCACACTCACGTGGCCTGGTTGTGCGGTCGGCAGTTTGTGCCTATCGCAGCAAATTTGCACAAGGGTGGAATGACACCATGACACCATGTCAGCAGTGACGCATAGCAGCTCATCTGATTCAGGGCATTTAGAAGATTTTTTTATTCTTTAGTCATTTCTGATCAGTGGCCTGTTCTCACCCTCAGTTATGTCCATATTTAAGTAGCAGACAAAGGATGCAAATTAGAATGAACAGTCATTGCATAGTTGTTCCTGCTCCCTCCTATTTTTAAAAACTGGGTCCCCTTGATGCAAAATCTTTAATGTTAGTATTAGTTTGAACGAACTCTAGAATCACGCTCAAAGCCGGCCTGCATTGCTTTTCCATGCATGGGGTAGATTAACCACCGCATCCCCAGCGCACGAAGAAACGCTACCAAGAAACTGATTCAACCAAAGAAAAACTGCAGCACATTAACTGACAGTAATCCTGGGGTGAGTGCCTGACGGGCAGGATGCCGAAACCGCGGCGTGGTAATATGACTAAACTGAAATGCTGAGATGCGGTGTGGTGGAATGCTGCAGCATATGTGAGCTGTCCCGAAACGCCAAGCTGCAAGCCAGCACGGAGGTTGCGAGGAAGGGAGGGAGGATTGGTGGATTGGCCGCCGTTTTCACAATGGTGGTCTATGCATTACCGCAAGTAAAGGTGGGAGGGGGCTTTCCTCCTCTGCGAGGGGAGGTGCTGGAAAGCTACCAGTGTAACTCATACTCAAGCCTGCCTCCACTGTGACCACGCCACTTCGGCTCCGTGCAGCTTGCAGCCTTTGCTGACTGATGTCAGGAGTGTCGAAACGTGCTGTGGTTTTCTGGCCAATGAAGGGCCCAGCCCTGCATTTCATCTCCAGGGACCCTTTCCCACAGCATGCCGAGCTGCGTGCCAGACGGGAGGCTTAGCGCACCCTGATGCCGACACTCAGTATGCAGGCAGGTTACTCGTGGCGACCTGTATGATTTATAAGGGCAGCATACAAGTGAGTCTCTCTTGGCCATGTCCTCGCCTGTGCTGTGTGTAGAGGATCGAGGTGCAGTGATGATACAAACATAGTGTCATGCCTCTATGAAAAAAACGTGCCTCTACAAAATGTAACTCTGTTGAATCACCAACGTGGATGAATAATCTCTGACACACAGCCCCTTTGTCATGAATGAATCCTGCATGGCCATTCCATTCAGACTGTGGAATTTTAAGAAAATTATCAAAGATCCCCAGTTGATGGGAAAACCTTTACCTCGGGGTTTCGTAATTGAGAAATCAAATGTGATTCTTACACACACACACACACACACACACACACACACACACACACACACACACACACAGCCAATCAAACAAAATATGACTTTCGCAATTTTTTTGATTCACCGATTTTCAGAAAATTGAATTTTCCCTTGTGGGGACCTGAAAAATGTCCCCACAAGGTAAAAAGTATCAGGTTTTTATTTCCTTGGGTCCCCACAATGTAATCTATACAAAACCACACACATAAATCAGTCATTGTCAGCACAAACAGTAGTACCCCAAAATGTATGATGATTTAGTTTTTGTTCAGTATAGCTTTTTGTTTGTTTGAATAGCAGTCCTCTTTCTAATGCACAGCCACTTGCAATTACTGTATGGGATGGTGTGGCATGATTCATCTCTTGCTTCCACAGCATGGATGGTGGAGAGCTGTTCAGTCGTATTCAGGACAGAGGGGACCGGGCCTTTACCGAAAGAGGTACAGACACCCCGTCCTCATTTTTCTCCTCCTCCGCTCCTTCCACTTTTTCTTAATCTTTCGTAATATTATTCTTATCGCTCCAGAGGCCTCAGACATCATGAAGAATATTGGGGAGGCCATCCAATTTTTGCATACCATGAACATAGCACACAGAGATGTCAAGGTAATCTCTTTCTTCAGCTGCTCCAGCCTGTTTTCCTCATGTTCGTCTCACCTGTGGTCACATACACATACACATACATATGCTTAGTTGTTTGTAAATGACGGATGCACTGCCTTTTCATGCCTGTCAGCCGGAGAACCTGTTATATACATCCAAAAGACCCAATGCTGTCCTTAAACTGGCAGACTTTGGATTTGCCAAAGAAACTACGCACAATTCCTTGGCAACCCCTTGCTACACACCCTACTATGTCGGTAAGGAAGCACACCATATAGGTTTTGTTTGTTATCCATATTTTGATGTCAGGTTTTGCTACTGGTTTTTAACTTTTGTGCTTGACTATCTCAATCTTAGCTCCTGAGGTGCTCGGTCCAGGGAAATATGACAAGTCTTGCGACATGTGGTCATTGGGTGTCATCATGTATATCCTGTAAGTAGATGGCTTGTCTTACTCTGGTACCTTACAGCATTCACTATTAGTGTGTATAAGCGTGAAACACTTTCCTACTCCTGTTCTTACTTAATAAAGGCACACTGCTTGGCTCAATGGGCAATTTCACACTGAAGATCCGGAACCTGGTTCCAAGTTCCTGAACTGGCTACTTTCATGTGTCACTTTCACAATGCACAACAGGAACCTTTAAGAATGGGAGTCAGAAAAATCTTGTAGGTTAAACTTCACACATAATTTCATATGAAACTACACTTATGTCCCAAAACAATGGGACATAAGCAAGTTGTTTTGTTAGTTATCGGGGGGACCGATTTCAATCAAAACGGTACATAGCATTTTATTTATATATTATTTATATGACCTGCAACATGTTAATTATTCATTATTAAATTTGGCCAGCAGATCAATCTCTTGTTTTCCACAGAATAAAAAACAATGTAGCGTTATTCCACTAATAATTGCTGGCAAGTTTCACCGTCGGCACCAGAGATAGTAGACAAAAGTACATCGGTTATTGATTGAATTTTCTGATGCAGAAATGTGAAGAGACGAGCAAAAAAGGGATTCACTGATGCATTAAATGTCAGAGAGTTACAAATATAATTCCATCTGCTCAGTTTTTTTTTCTCCGCTACTTCTTCTTTCCCTATACTTCTGCGTAACTTCCAAGTTAGCGCCAGGGCTTGTGGTCAACCAATCAACAAGCTGTTGCTGTGCTCACCTCCCCAGTAGTTTATATTTGAATGAAAAGTAGCAAGTCTGGAGTAGAGACTAAAGGTTTCCGGAGCTGCCTCCGTTGAACAACAAAAGGGTCAAATTACTGGTTTCAGAAAAAGGTTCTGGTTCCTGGAAAATGTTCCTGCAGTGTGAAATTACCCAATGTACCTCGACACTCAAGGTGGCACTTATCTGGGTTTTCCTTGCCACTTGGTTATAGACTTTGCGGCTACCCCCCATTCTACTCCAACCATGGTTTGGCCATATCACCTGGCATGAAGAATCGAATTCAAACAGGGCAGTACGAGTTTCCCAACCCAGAGTGGTCAGAAGTCTCAGAGCAAGGTAACCGGGTGACCCATGTCTGCCTAGGGGGGGTCTTCTCGTTAAAGACTGTGACCCTAGGTTACAGTCGCATTCCATGCTAACCTGCCTATGAGCTGGGGGACATTCATCGCTTTAGCAATATTTCTGAACAAGATGACGTTGGTTTTCACATGTGGTTTAAGCACAGGAGAGAACACTGAAGAAGAGGCATGACTAGTTCAGGATGTGTAGTCAAACAGTGGAGACCTGAAATCACAAAACATAAAAACATGAAATTGAAACAAAAGCCTAAGTGGAAATTAAATATTTGACTTGTACAATTTGTCTAGTAGGATTTTAGCAAGTCATTATTTTAGTAGTGGAATATAAAAAACAACCTTGGAAATATATTCTCACACCTACGCAACTTAGAGATGAGAGACCGAGGTATACCTGCACATACTGTTAGTCCTTGTGTCTGTTCCCTTTAGTTTGTCTGTGCCTGCTTGCTATTAAAAGACCTGTTAGTGTTATTCATACTTTGTGTCTAGCTAAGCAGCTGATCAGTGCCCTCCTGAAGACTGAGCCATCCCAGCGCATGACCATAACAGAATTCATGAACCATGCCTGGATTAACGTGAGTTTGTGTACAGCTGTGTTGGGAATGCCTGTATTTTTAAGAGGCAGTTCTGCATTATCTCTCCATCTTTCTTTACACAAAGCACCGTCATGTTTTCCCCCTAATGATCAAACTGACATGACCTACAGTGGCAGAATTTTTGTTGCTTACCCTTCTCCAGCATTCGATGGTGGTGCCCCAGACCCCACTCCACACAAGCCGGGTGCTCAAGGAGATGAACTCCTGGGAGGACCTGAAGGTGAGTGTCTGCTTCTCAGATGCTCCTGATCTCTCCAAGAATCCAATAATGCATTTTTAACCATCGGGTGGCTTCATGAATTCGGCTGAAGGGTCTGCGCAGGCTCTGACCTGCCGCCGTGTCTGTGTGCTCAGGAGCAGATGACCACCGCCCTGGCCACCTTGAGGTGCGACTTTGGCCAGTTCAAGATCAAAAGCATCGAGGACTCTTGCAACCCTCTGCTGACAAAGAGGAGGCAGAAGGCTAAAAGCACGTCGGCTGACACCGAGCCCCCCGACCTATGAGGGAATGAGGGGGAACACCACGCATGCACACACATATACACACACCGTACACACACAGTGTGTGCAAAGGAAGCAATAACCGTCAGTGCGGTGGAGCGGAAATCATGGACGCTGGTTAAGCAGTGAGATGAACTATAAGACCCGTATGTAATGGCAGTATGTTTCATTACCAGTTTCAGTTTTATTATTCCTCTTAAATAATAGCCTGCTTACAGTGAATGCAGTGCCGCAGCCTGCCACTGCGTTCTGCCCTTTTGAATGGGGTATTCGGGAGATTGTGTCAAGTGATGGAGAATTAGAAGGTAATCAAGTAAATAGCTTATTGTTAAAAAGTCTATTTTCAAAATGTGTCTCGGGCCGTCAGGCTGGCCAGAGGGCAAACTGTTGCCATGGTATTAACCTAATACTGAACAGTGTGGGAGGGGTTGCTTGACATATTTCATTTAGGGGTGGAGCAAAGAGGGCGGGGGGGGGGGGGGGGGTTCAGCTGTATTCAGCTCATACATGAAAAATGTGTTAACATGACATTATGGCTCACATATGCTAAGGTTTTTATTAGCCTTTTATTTATTCCTCACGTTGTCTCCTGGCAGGTTCCATGTCATTCTTTTGTGTCATTAATAACCACTTCAATGCCCTCCGGCTGTTTGGGATCAGCCTCTTCCAGGTCACTGGTATGAATTCTGGGTCGGACCCCCTCTGTGTCCCTCTTGGCTGCTACTGTGAAATTCCTATCTGAGAGAATCAGGAATCAGCCCTTTTTTGCAACAAATTCTTTTTTTTTTTTCCTGCCCATTTTTGGTGTGATTGTAACATTTTGGCCCTTACATCTTTTTTTTTCTTTCTTTTCAAGTGTGGTATTTAGGGTGTTTCTAAAAATTCAGTGTGTTTCTGCTGTAGGATTTCAATTGAATGTCTTTTGTGATTGTTGTGACCCGATGGTTATTCTGAGAGACTGCACCTCCACTGCTGTGTGATATGGGCCAGTGGCTGTGGGGTCATGGATTTCTTCCGGGCCTTTCCTATCCTGTCTGCCTGCGGCACAGTTTCTTCAGAGTGATGTCACTGTCTCAGCGCCCCTTCCTCACACTTTACCGAAGGAAGTTGGTGTTTGGCCTGGAAGGAAGGCCCCAGCACGCAGAGGAAACAGCGGCTTGGCATGCCGCCACTGTCGCGAATCCTCCCCCCAATAGTATGGTTTTGTTTCTCTTTGTTTTGTTTTGAGATGATTTCTGTTTTATTTCTGTTTGTATGAATGTTGTGGTCGCACGCTTTCTTCCCCGGCTTTGTTTCTTGTCAGTGTTTACCTGAGTTTTACTTTTCCGATAATAAGTGGAGCCGTCTTGACGGAATTGCCTTCAGGTAACTATTTCCAGACATGCCTTGTTTTTAATGTCTGATTGCTGTACTAATATCAAGGGCTGCCTTATCTTTGGATTAAAACTACTGGGAAGGGAAGAAAGCGCATGTGCTTCACTTGTTTTTCTGAAATTTTGTTATGTGTTCCTTTTATAGAAATGACCATTCCTGTTAGCGGTTTCGTCTGTAATAATTTGGACTGTTATACCTATAGAACTTGGACCCTCTACCCCATGGTGAATGTCTAGAAATACTACTGAAATGACTTCAAATTAAAGGGACCCTGCAAAAACGTGCAATCACATTTACTAATGGCTGTAAGTGTGGTTCTTGAAACTCCAAGATTTGGGCACAGTCCTTGTCTGGTGAATGCCTTTTCTCGTTTTGAGATGCACCTTTTGTTATTGTGAGATGCACATTACTGTAAATGATTTAAAACGACACACGTATTTCCCTTTGAGTGTTTAGTTGTTAAAACCTCAGCTTCCGGGGTGATTCTGGAATATGTAAAGCTCAAGGCCTAAATCAGATAGTTGTCAGGGTTTGGCATTGCTGTGCAATTTATTTCTTTTCTGTAGCATTCATGACTGTCCGGAAAGCGTCTTACTGGCAGTGCTGCCGACAGTATGCTCATAAACTCACCGTATGATTGTTTCTGACATGACTATATGTCTGTTCATTCACCATTTGCCTCAGTGTCTTATCGCTTTTTTTTTTTCTTTTTTTGTCTTTCCCATGCCGCTGTAGTTTGCCGAAGTGTCTCACAGCAGCAGTCATGATCTGACGATTTGAGGTCCTGGAACACCTCATGGCCATGTAGGCTTAGGCTGGGGTTTAGGGGTTGGGGGGGTGGTACTGTGTGTTGTCACGATGATGGGGGGGGGGGGGGTGTTGCTGTTCATTTGGGCAGATTAAGGGAAGCTGGCCCCTTGCTGGGGCTTCAGGCTTTTGATTTGAGCAAAGGTGCTGAGTTTAGTCAGCTGAACTAGCATTCAGCTGCAAGGGGAAAATCACCTCACTATTGTTTGTTTTTAGATGCATTTCAGTTCCCAGAACTAAAATGGGATCTTGTAAAATTGTCCATACTTTTAAAAAGGAATTTTCTGAGATGTAGGTCTAGGAACTCGAGTGTTAGTATTTCTAAGCAAGGAGGGTTTTCAGAACTTAGTCAGAGAAGTTGGACTAAAGGTTTAGGCCTCACTTTTGTCCCTGGTGAGGCTGTGATCCCAGTCCCTCTGTGTGTCCCTCAGGTTATTCGTGACCATTGTGATCATTCATGTTCTTGTCTCAGCTCCTTGGCACCAAGGACATAATTAGATAAATATATACAGTGGTTCCTGCGGTTCGTCAAGGCTGTGGCTTATGAACAATTTTGTTCATGACCAAAAATGACCAAAAATTTTGTGAAAAAAATGCATTAGTTCACGTACAATATTTGGTTGACGAACAGATTCCTCGACCAGATTCCTTTTTTTACACTAGTGTAGCACCGGCGGGGCGCATGTCCCAGCATGCCCCACGTGTAATTGTAAATAGGAGAACCACAACAGGCACCCAATGAGCACCGACCCCAAATACACAGACAGGAAACACAAGATTGTCAGACACCGAACTGCAAGATGCACACACGGTAGAACATTTACATACGCTAAATACACGCTAGGATTGGATAAGGTAGGGTAGGGTAGGGTAGGGTAGGGTACACACAAGACATGGGCAAACACATGCACGACAATAGGGAAATGCAACCATTAACAACAACAACAACAAATGGGTTAAGGACTGTTAATAAAGAGCGTGATTTCCCTGGCATGCATGTCTTCACGGTCTCTTTCTGCTCCCGCGATGCATTGGTCCACCCGTCGCCACACTATATTGTGTTTTTCTTTAAAGTTTTTACCATAAAAACTAGAAAATTAACAAAATTTATTATTTGGTAGGGTTTTCAACGAATTAATCGAATTTCAGTGCTTTCTTATGGGGAAAGTTGCCTTGGTTTGTGTACAAATTGGTTCATGACCACTTTCCTGGAACGATTTGTGTTCGTGAACCGCAGGCACCACTGTACATAAAGTTTTTGTCTTTTTTTTCTTTCCTCCGAACATTTACCCTTCCAAAACCTCTTCAGAGTGGCTTGGTGAATTTTAGTCATGGGTCAATTATTATGCAGCTGTTGAGGTTGCAGCACATGCTGTTTCCCGCCGTTGTTTCCTCATGCTGGAGAGTTGCAGTCTCCTGGATGTCCCCACAGAGGTGAGTGGCATGTCGTGTGGTGGCCAGGATGCAGCAGCGGGCTTTACTTCCCCTTGAAAGGGGCCTGTGTCGTGCCTTGAAGGTGCAGTTGGTAGAAGTCCCTCCTGTGGTTTGGTTGACCAATGACTCACAGTCACATGACTTTGATGACTTGCCACCATTCACATCTTGTATGCCTATGAGTAATATTACTGGCATGTTAAAATTATTCCCCGTATTTTAATTGACAGAATCACAGTCTGGTGAAACATGACTGTGTAAAAATAAAAAGAAACCAAAAGGATATGCCTTAACCTCGGTGAAAAGGCTGCATAATACAATGCCCTCCATAATGTTTGGGACAAAGACATTTTTCTGTTTTATGCCCCTGTGCTCCACAGTTTTAAATTTTGAATCAAATAACTCATATGTGATTAAAGTGCACATTCAAGACTTTAATTTATGGATATTTGCATATATCTGTTTCATCATATAGAAATTACAGCACTTTTTACACACAGTCTTTGAGGGCACTGTAATGTTCGGGACATAGCAATAGTCTGTATATTACAGCTGCTGTGTTTAATGCTTTGTTGCATATTCATTTCATACAATGACTGCTTGAAGTCTTTGGTTCACAGTCATCACCAGGTGCTGCATATCTTCTGCACTGATGCTCTTCCAAGCCTCTAATGCAGCCACCTTCAGCTCCTGCTTGTTTCAGGGGCTTGTCCCTTTGAGTTTCCTTTTCAGTATTCAGGAAGGCATGCTCATTTGGGTTTAAATCAGGTGACTGAATTGGCCATTCAAGAATTTTCCATTTTTAACTTTGAAAAACTACCGTGTCGCTTTAGCATTGTAGCTACTGCCATCAACAGTTCCATTATCAGTGAAGGAACGTGCTGCGGTACCTGTGGCAGCCGAACATACCCAGGCCATAGCACCCCCACCACCATTTTTAACATGAGCGATTATGCTTTGCATCTCGGCCCGTTCCTTTATGTCTCCACCCATTGCTCTTGCCATCACTCTCGTACAAGTTCATCTTGGTCTCATCTGTCCCAAAGACCCTTTTCTGCAGGCTCTTTTAAGTACTCTGGCAGACGGTAATCTGGCCATCCTTTTTTGTGGCTAAGCAGTGGTTTGCATCTTGCAGGGTAACCTCCGTATTTCTGTTCATGAGATCTTCTGTGGATATTTATTGAAAAACCTGCATCTCCCTCCTGAAGACTGTCATGTCAGCCAGGCATTTGGAGGTTTTTCTTAACTATGTTGAGGATTCTTCTGTCATCAGGTCTTTCTTGGCCAACCAGTCTCTTTGCAATTACTGAGCTCCTCATTATGCCATTTCTTCTTAATAATGTTCAGAACAGTTGAGTTTGGTAACCCTAAGGCTTGACAGATGGATATTATGGGTTTTGTTCTTGTTCTTCAGCCTCGTAATGGTTTCTTTGACTTTCATTGGCACAATGGCAACTATAGACTCCAAAGGTGATTGAAAGCTTAGAAACATGTCAAAGTATCTTTTGCCTGCACTAATGAAGCAATTAAAGAAACCTGAATAATCACAAACACCTTGGAAGCCAAATGTCCAAAACATTATGGTTCCCTGAGCAGCTATCTGTAAGGGGTGCTGTAATTTCTATAAGGTGAAACTGAAATGTATGACATTGACCTTAAAGTTTATAATGAGCACTTTCATTGTGTGTGAAATGTTCCATTAGAAATTTCAATCTGTGGAGCACAGAGGCAAATCAATGAATATTGTGTCTTTGTCCCAAACATTATGGACAGCACTGCATTTCAGTAAGACCTTACTTGTGTTAAAGTTTATACATGGAGGTAAGGTTGTGCTTTCACAGTGGAACGAAAATATCAAATTTTCAATGATAGTAAACAGCTCTGATATCATTTCTCGCATTACAGCTGTTTTGTGATTATATACTGAATATATGTAAAGTTTCCCTTAGCAAATGACTACCTAATCACTTGGTTCCATGACTAAGCTATTCGGCGTCATGCTTGTCACCTGGTGTCATATTAAGATCTTTGGGGGCGGTGTGCGGCTCAGCAGGTTACGACTCTATGCCCTTGATCGGAAGGCCCCAGTTGAAATCCTGTGGTGTGGAGAATTTTGTCACCAGTGGGCCTCTGAGCGTTAGTCCGAGCCCTTATTGCTCCAGGGACTGGGTGACACTGGTTCCTCAATTGTGTGTCGCTTTGGGTAAAAGCATCTTCTATATAAATATAAGAATAAAAAAAAAAATCAGTGATGGTGATGCGTCATGCTCCCTGTAACATAGTAATCTTACTGCATGACTGATCACTAGTCTCCAGCATCATTTATATACATTGAGAGTTTCCCATAGCCAAAATGTTCATCATAAAAGATATGAAATTACTGTTACACTTTCAAACACCTACTTGCATAAATCAGGTACATGCATTTGCATAGTTTGATTTTCTTTCGAAATTACTACGGCTCCAAGCTGCCCCGCAGTGTTCAGCAGCAAGCTACTGTTTGCCTGAAATGCGCATCTAAGAGTCATTTAGAGGATTAGACCTTGACATCATTGCATGCAAGATTAGTAATTGTATGCCTGTTGGTGGCAACAGACAATTTACAGCCAAGTGAACGCTTTTTTGGTTTTGTCAATCTTTCTGCTACACTCAATGTGCAACGAATGAAATATATATATTAAAACCATCAAAAAGTCAGAAGGAGTCCCAGGATGTCCTGTAGCTAAGCAGTAGGTGATCCCTGCATGTTGCCCGTTTACAGGGTGACTGGAGGTGCTCTCATGTAATATTTGGCACTATAGCATCTGTTCAGCTCCCTCTCTGGTCAGCAGCGGTTAGCATTACTATATCATACTAAACCAGCTTGCAGACTGTGCTGGTTTCCAACATCAGTTCTTTTATAAGTTCTTATACCTGTTGGTTCCCTTGGCCCCTCCACTCCATACAAGTTAACAGCCCAAAAACCAGCAGAAACTCTGAGCTCCCATGGAAGATGGTTCCCCACCCCTGAATGAGCGGGGGAGGGGGGTCAAAAGTGTAGATTGTCTAGTAGGGGGCTGAGTGGAAGCAGAACATTTCAAACTGGATTTAAGGAAGCACTTCTTTACACAGCGTGTAGTCAGAGTATGGAATAGTCTTCCTGATAACGTAGTGCAAGATGAATCCTTGGGTTCCTTTAAATCAGAGCTAGATAAGATTTTAACAACTCTGAGCTATTAGTTAAGTTCTCCCCAAGCGAGCTCGATGGCCGAATGGCCTCCTCTCGTTTGTATAGTTCTTATGTTCTTATAGCTCTCTGGGGCCCCTAGATGTCTTGACGGTGTGGTGATATTTGCCGTTTTGACTGTAGTGAATGAGTGAAGGATAATTTTCGCAGAAAGATGAACGAAGAAATCAGTGGCAATTTCCCAAATGCTGCAGTGCCGACGTTTAATGGACCGAAGAGGGTGGCGACATGCAAATTGCGGTTTCGGTTTTTTTTTTAATGATCACCTCAGTTCTACGGCTCTGATTCACGTTGCTGTGAGGTGAGGCCACCATAACGTCTGACTAACCCCCCCTTTCTTATAAATACATCTATAATGCAAAGGGGAACCACCCACATCCCCCCAATGCGACATCACCCATATATACTTCTCGGTATTCATGGTAAATGACTTTTAAGTTTTACTCCAGACGTGTTTCAATATTAAAGAACCGTTCACCATCTGCGTTAGCTTGACTGACAAATCCCCTGAGTAGGTCACTTTAGGTGTAACCAGAGTTGAAGCTCTGCATGAGTTTGGGTTTATTATAATCATGGGTAAAGCATTTGAGACTTTATGTGGTACCATCCAGATCAGCTCCTATAGTGCCCGTGTTAGGATCCATAGCGTTACTGAGATGCTTGATTCATACTGGGGTGGGACTACATCACCACCTATTGCTCTTATTTATTAATTTATTTGTTTGTTTTGGTTTGTTTTTCAAAGACATACATATATAGAGGTAAGAGTGAAGCTTGAGGTTTGAGCGCAGGGTCAGTCATTCATCCGGCACCCCTGCGGCATGTTTCGGAAGGTTAAAGGACTTAATTAATTTATGTAATATGCTTCAGGTGGAACATGGTGTGTAACAGCTGCCGAAAGTACGAGCTGTTCAGGACAGAGCACTCAGGAAATGTGCGGCGCTCGCCTCTAATTGCATAACTGTGACCCCCCTCCACCATCATGCTGAACGTACTTCACGCTAATCCTGGGGGTTTCCTTCGGAAATACCAGCGTCGACGACGGCATCCAGGAATCCGCCTTGTTTCTTAGTGTTAATGCAGTGTTGGGCAAATAATTTTTTTTTCTTCAAAAAGTTTTTGGTTTTTTGTAAAATAGTGCTTCCACAAACAGATGTTGCCTTCTGTTTTTCTTTGACGTACTGTGATGGACTAGCATCCTGTCCAGCATGTTCCCTGCTTTGTGTCCTCTGCTGCCTGACATAGGCTCTGAGCCTCTCCTTTTACCCTGTGCTTGGTGAATGATGAATGGCAGTCAATCTGCTTAGGTTCTGCAAAATAACAGTTACCAGCCCCAAGCTTCACAAACCGGCCTTGAGGCCTGAGCTCTTCCTTTTTGATAGTCCAGCTTACCACATTGCACTTTAATCCATTTAAATCCATCCATCCCTTTTCCAGAGCCACTTAATCATTTAGCAGAAACTTATTCAAACCAACACACTTTAAAAAAAAATAAAAATAAAATTGAAAGCAGGATCAGCCAGTCGCTGGAGCAGTTGGGGTTGAGGACCTTGCTCAGGGGCCGGATGGTGACTTCACTCAGGCAACCTTGGGATTTGAACTGGCAACCATGTTGTTACAGGCACAATGTCCAAACCCGCAAAGGGTCAGGACAATAGGTGGGGGCAGCTTAAGTGGGATGTCAGTCTGTGGTAAGGTTGTACACTCTGCATGGTTGATACTGCATGAGTGTGGACTGTGGGGCAGGGGGGCGGGGCATGTAGGGGGGTGGGGCATGCAGGGGGGAGGGGCATGCAGGGGGCGGGGCATGCAGGGGGTGGGGCATTCAGGGGGGCGGGGCATGCAGGGGGGCCGGTGGGCGATATTCCTGGGGACCTTTTGGAGCATCAGTAAGAATGTGCAGATAAAAACATTACCAACAAATAATTTAATGCAAACCAATGAAGAATAACTTAATAAAAGCCTGAATTATATCTATACTTTTTGTTTAGGCAAGGCAAAACATATTGAGTATTCACTGAGCGGTGAGATCTGAAATTTACCAACTGACTGTATTTTCCGATTGTATATTTAATGTTATGTCATGGAGAGCAGTAGCCACATCCCAACATATATGGCGAGGCAGAGAAGTGCATCGTGAGGTCGCCTTGCTTCAACAATCTAGAAGAAAAAAATGTGGAGATAGAAGGTTATTTATTACGGAAGCGTATTACTGCCGCGACGACATAAAAAAAATATTCTCACTATCACGTTATAACGTGAAACCGTATCACGTTAAAACGTGAAAACCTTAAGTTACAACGTGAAACCGTATCACGTTATAACATGAAACATATCACGTAATTACGTGAAATAGTATCACGTTTTAATGTGAACTGATTTTTCATTATAGCGTGTTTTCATATTATAATGTAATATTTTCACGTTATAACGTGATTGTGAGAATTTTTTTTTTATTATGTCGTGGCAGTAATACACTTCTGTAACTTATGACTTCTCAATAATGAACAGACTAGGATTTTATGTCCCCTTTAGTGGCACACACTGCATGTTCGATACTGCAGGAGGACAACTGGAGTACCCAGGCAGAAGCAGCATGTGTACAGTAAGAACATGTGAGCTCCACCCCCCAGGCACCACGAGCCCCATTCGGCAACATCTGCCATGGGCACCTCCTCCCCCTTACCAGTGTGACTCAGTGGCACCCTAGATTATTTTCTTAGTAAAAGTAGCTGGTTGGTAGCCACTGGGCCCCTACTCTGCCCTACTTATTTATTTTTGTATTCTGTCACTTCCAGTAGCCTTGTGAGTAAGGCTACATCCCCATAATGAAATTGTCATAACCTCCTGACCTTACTCACTGCAATAATGTGAAATGGCATCTGCCACATGTTCGTCATTGATCTGTGCCTGCTTGCTCTAGGCCAGGGTTCTTCAACTCCCAGGTAGTTGTTTAATAATTACTGATTCTGATTGGTCAGAGGCTTCACACCTGACTGACAGGTAAAGGAAGGCTGGAAAACCAGCAGTGCTCGGACCTCGAGGACCGTGAGTTGAATAACCCTGCTCTAGGCGGCGGTGTATGGTACTCATGTAGCAGACGCTCTGTTTCGAATTGAGAAAGCTGGGTCAAACAGTCCCAAAAGCAATCAGGGGTTAAGGCCCAAAGATGCGATCACTGGTGACCCTGGGATTTGACCCAGTGACTTTACCGTCAGGAACACAGCCATCTAACCCACTGCTGCTGCTCAGGAGATCCTCGAAATCCAGTGTCATCAGACTTTCACAACTATGAGCTCACTTCTAGCTTCTTGCTTGCTGCTGTGGCTGTTCTCACAGAAGCTTAAGGAGCATAACATGTTAACAGGAGTGATTATAACGAGGATGTGAAATATAAGAATGCATAGTGCTTAGTACTCACAAAAGCTCACAGTCATGGCTCCAAATCCTAATTGTTTAGATGAGGCGTCAGACGTACTGGGTTCCTGGTGGTGTATGTAGACAAACAGCCCTAACCATGTGAATCTATGAATGGAGCTACATCCAGAGGTGTAACAAACTTCTTGTATTGCCCATCTGTTGTCATCCATGGTGTGGCCACGTCGGGCAGCATGTATGAGATTCTGTGATTGTCCATGGTCAATAAACTATAATACTTGATCATTCTGAGCCGTAGACCGGATAAGTAACCCTAAGCAAAACTAAGGGTGGCCATCATGATCTGTCGCCACCAGTTAGCTGCCCTTGCTTCTGCTTTTTTTGGTGAATGGGCACAATTCCACTGTTCTCAATAGGGTAGAGTCAGAAATGGGGCTTCTCTGTGCTCATCAGATACTGCTTTATCTTACATAAAGTTGAACAAGCAAACTGCTCACATCATCATAATATATAACCAGTGATTTTTTTCTCTTCTGAGATGAAATTGCTGTATCCTGGATGTGAGGAAGGAAGCGCTGAAGCAGAGGCCTTTCTTGTCATCTCGCTCTTTGAACTGGCCACATCCTGTGTCGTTTGGTAACTGTGCACCTAGCAAAAACACTCACCTTACTCGGGATCACCATACATTCTCATCAGGAGTTTTCTCACAGTGTCATTTGAAGGTCATTTACCTCTCTGAGCCAACAGCTGAGAGTTTCTTAGGCAGGGACACCGAATAAATTGTTTTTTTATTGTTTTTTTTTTTTTTACTGCAAGCATCCTAGTTCCCATGACATCCTGTCAACTTTGCTGCCGCTAGTGGCCCTAACTGTCCCTGGTGCTGTTAACTATGCCCAGGGCTTGTTTTTGGAAATCTCAGAATGGGCGCTAAATGTCCCTCGTTTTCAGTGTCAAAGAGCTCCTTCTGCATTAGTGAAACCTTGCTTTACTGTAACACGAGTGCTGCATGCCTGCTGGTAAGTGCTCTATTTAGGTCACTGCTACAGATAGCACATTTAGTGGCTTTGTTACCCCCTTCCTTATGTCTGACCACATTGACTTTGACACTAATTAGTTGGCAACTTTAATAGATAATAGATAATATTAGTAGATCGCCCCCTCCAGGGATGTCATCTCTGACGTTGATTTTGTTGTTGGCAGTTCTGGCCAGCTTCATGAAGCCAGTGCCAGCTTTGTGACTCCAATGAGAGTATTAGGAATATTATGAAGGCACAATCAAGGAAGGAAACAATACTGTGCATTACAAACCGTTACTACAGCAGTCCCACTAATGTTACAATGTTAGTAGTGGAAGCAGATGGTAGAAACCCTCCTTGCAGGTCCATGAGTGCTGCAACGCCTGCACGATTCTTCCTGCACAGTAAGCTGAAACGTCAATGATCCTTGCACTTAAATAAACATGCTCATCTTTACACTCTGCTGTTGGCATTCTTGTTGTGGAAAATTTTATCTTGGCACCGCATCGCCTTGGCCTGATTGCAGAGAAGCGGTTGGCTTTGGTGTGGCTCTTGAAGACACACACGTCAGTGGCACGACAGGGGAAGAGGAACGACTGTGCCCAGCTTTCGCACTCTGCGTGGAGACTGCCAAAGGCAGCGCCTCTGTCGCAGTCATGGGGGCAGGGAGTTTCCACGTGAGTAGAATGGGACCGATGCAGTGATACAGATGGCCCCAGAACACTACAGACACACCAAATTTCCATTTTACCTCCGTCTTCTAATAATGTTAAGGTACCTGAGTCCGGTGCTCAGGCATCATGAGCAGAGCTGGACTGATGGGTCCAGCAGATTAGCTTATAGCAAGTTGATTACCAGGTACCCGGTATCTCACCAGGGAGTAGTGCAGTGTATTGTGGCCGTCTGTCCCCTCCCACCTCTCTTTCTTTCAGTGGTTGTAGTAAGATTTTATTGTAGTAACTTTCCCTTTCACCTTTTGCCGCTAATGCACCCGTGTCAAATGCCCTCTGCTGCTTGACCGGATCGGACAGGTGGGCGACTTGACCAACTTGGCAACAGTCACGTTAAGAATCTTGTTTTCTGATTTTTTGTTTGTTTATATGGCTTATACTTATAAAAGAATGTTGATTAAAAAAACAGGAAAGTCATATCTGGAAGCTTGGAATGTAGACTAACAAACCGACATGGAGCTGACAGCCTTATACAATATTTGACATAGAAACACAGTAAATGCTGCATGCAACAACATAGGAAGGTATTCCGCTTTAGGGTTTGGGTTTAAACCTTATCTCAATAAGCCTGACACATAAACATAATAAGGCTGTTACATTCACTGTGAAAAATGGGGGAGGGGCGTGGTGGTGAAGATGTTTGTTATTGATTATTGATCTAATGTATGGGTACTCAGTTATTTTATTCCGATGTTCAAATTTTCTCAGCCTGCACACTAGGGCAATTGTCTGGTCGGATTTTCTTGCTCTATAGGACACGTCAAAAAAAGGAATTTAGAGGCTCTGGATCAACAAAATATTTTCTTCCTAGTTGCCTCTTAAGGATTTATGGAAGGTCCGTCTGTAGAAGCAAAGCAGAAAGTATGATCTCCAGATGGAACATATTAATCTTTTTAAGACAATAACTAGCCTAGAAATTGTACTGCTGGAATATTAGCTAAGAATGAGTTGGAAGTTGAATGAAACTATAGTCGGTTTGTCTTTATTTCATTTTATTGTGGTAATTGTGAGCAACTGTCCCATCTCCATGGTCTGCAAAGTTGAGGGGTTGTTCTTACTCTGACTTAATGTGTGGTACAGCAGGATGGGACTCTCTCAGTATCAGACATACCACAAGGCAGGCCATAATAAGTTATAACACACTCGGAAACAGAGCTTTAAAATGAAAAAGGAAAAACGTGCTCAGCACTTACCAGCATCCATGTTATGTAAACGTCTGCTCACATCTCCATTTACTAAATGAGCAGCAGTAGGAACATGAGCTCCTACAAGCATCCAGTGACAGAGGATCCTCTAATATTTAGACAATTACATTTATTGACATTACTGTCATTACTGGGAAGAATGATCAACGTCAGTATAGGTGCGCAGGTTCGGTCAATAGAAGAAGTCAGACGTAAGTCTGTTTGATTAAATATTTTATTACACTTTGAAAAAAAAATAGTCTCCGTACACTAAGTCTCTTGCACGGGAGGGGCCTGAAAGAGGGGTATGACTGGGCCACAGTATAATAATACTACTAATAATAATACAATAATAATACTGTTAACTGTCAATAACAGTTGTGGATGCAGTAGCAGACAGATGGGGGACACTGAGGTGCGACAGGTTGTCCAGTAGACGGCCAGGAATGATGGTGTTGAAAGCTTAACTCTACCAGCAGCACACCTGCATATGCTTTGGGGCCATCCAGATGCTGCAGGAAGACTGGCCCAATCACCCTATGCATCATCATTTTGAATACCGCCAGTGTCGTGACATAGCCTCAACACTTGCTTTCTTGCATGACTGAGAGTCATAATGCACTATTTTTACACATATTCCATCAATGTATGAGTTTGTTGTTGCCATCATTTATCATTATACCTGTCACATGCTCCTTAACTATCAGTAAAACAATTTGGTCATCATAATCAGAAAAACTCAAAACCGCCTGTCATATTTTACCATTTTCTACATAGAATATGTAGGAAATGGTAGAATTTTCTACCATTTAGCTTTTTAATTAGAATATTTAGAATATTGTGATCAATATCAATATTGTGAAAATCTCTAAAAACATCATGATTCATTATATCATGTCAGTATTTCCTAGTGTTACGCCCTACAATGGAAGTGTATTTTCACATGATTCATTTATAAAAATTAGATTTCAGCTCACGGGCCATTTGATTTGTTACATTTGCTCATCCTCAAAGTGAATCGTAAGCAAAAATGGAGCACTGAAGTAAAGATATGACTTGAATTATACTGTGATAATTATAAATATTGTTTGATATGAAAAAATGTATCAGTATAAAACATTTTGCCATATTGCCCAGCCCTAGCTCAGAGCCAAGTTAATGTCATCACTAACAGATGTGTTAATTCTATATACAAACTGCCAAGGGTCCTGGAAGCCGTCAGTCATGTCTTTGAGGTACTGAAGTCTTTCAGGATGTTAGGGTAATTGGTTGGTAGTCATTCAGGCAGGAGATCTGCTTTTATAGAATTTGTATGATGATGGAGCTCTTAAAACACGTTGGCACAACAGACTTGTGGTGCTTTTCCATTGGCATACAGGAAGTAAGTCACACCCAACCCATACCTCAAAGACAGGGAGCTAGTAAGCAAGGACACGTCGGCACTGGCACGGCTCACTTAATTTAACAAGCTGAAAGGGGCGGGGCCATATCGCCATCTATTGTAGTGGAGTCAAACATACTTCGGTCAATAAATCGATTCCCCTCCCGTACATGTATACTGGGACAAGGACAGTAGTTCGATGAACTGGCATAGTTGAGCTAAAACCGTGGCTGTGCATGTAAATGTACTGAGCTAAGCTAGACTCTCATTTGAAGCAGAAAGCAAATCTAGGCCCTAGTTCCTACCAGCAGTTTCAATCTGTCCCTTTTATTGCTGAGTGGGCGCACAATAGAGGGAAACATGCTGGGGGGTGGGGGGGGGGGGGGTGTGCACTTCTCTGAAGCCGTGCAAATGTGCCGCCGCTGCCTCTCTTTGTTGCGAGAGGGCAGCTGCCGATCTCCAGGTGAGTTTGTCTGAAGAATTTCCATGGGAATACATACAAAGTCCGTAACACTATTTTGCAGTGTTGAGCCGCTGATGTATAGGAGCTCATTGTGGTTGAAAGTATGTCGAGCTGTGATGTCATATGCAAGTGTAACAGAGTGTATTATATTTTGTTGTTGTTAATGAAACGAAATGTTTTGTATTTTGTTTGATGCAACAATGTCACATAAGAACTTATGTTGATTACGGTATAGAGATTGGTGCCAGGGGACAGAAAGTGGAGGAGAGAGATTTTTCCGGGGAGTGCGGGAGTCGTGGTTGTACTGGAGTTTGCCTCAATAAAGTCCACTTCGAGTAAGTCAGCCGTAACCCGTTTATTCCACAACTCAGGGAGGACTGGAGTTACACCCACCAAACCCCAAATTTTTAGGGTTGCACAAGTTTAACAGGTAAAACAAACACACGAGACACCAAAACACCGTGGCTGCCTCCCAGGGCGCCGTCTCATTTGGGTTTCCCCAAATAAACAGCCCAAAAGCAAAGAACACAAAATTAGATGAAAAGTTTTTAAATCTCTCAACTTGATTGAATGTAACCCAAAATAAACAATCATGATAGGTTTATATTTTTACTAATTTTTTGCTTAGTGTTTGTTATTTTTTTCTAGTATCCGTAACTCTTGCCCTGGATTTCATAAAATACTTTTGATTAGAGAGTAAATGGTAATATAACAAAGTTTATTAACTACTCCTGTTTCCAACTCCTGTGAGGATGACTCATATACTCCCCTTTGTGTTAATACTACATTAACAATGTGCAAAGATTTATGATTGCAAATTTTAATATTAGGTGCAATTAATTGGGATTAATCAAAGAAAACTGTGATTAATTAGCATTTTTTTAAACTAATTCACAGCCCTAATATAAATACAAACAAGTACCTTGAAACTCTGCCACAATATAGCAGTGAGTTTGAAACGAACTATGAAAAGGTAACAATGAGCTTCTCCATAAATATCCTGGCAGCCCAGACTACACTAAGGATTCAGGCAGGGTGACATTTCTTCATGTCCGTTTCCCTTTTCTTATGTTTGTCAGTGGAGTATGACATAAGTATGCCTTCTGCATATGCTTTGCTTGTTAAATAGGTAATTATACATTCATAAGGGGTGTATATGTGACACACAAAGCCATGCATAGGCAAAGAGGTCTTGGGCATGGAGTAATAAATTATTGTAGTGCATTTCCCTGTTGCTTCCAGGAGTCTAGTGACCCTCATGGTTTATAGGGACACAGATACAACCCCCTTTCTAAAAAAGCTGTAAATAAAAATCGAATGCAATGATTTGCATATATGCCAATGTTCCTCTCAACGCTGTATAAGAAAAACTGTTGGTATTGAGACAGCTGCTTCCATTATGCTGCTTCCTATTTACCTCGGAGGTCGGAACTGGGAGTGATGTCACACCTGAGTTAACTACGTGCCAGTACAAGTCGAAGGGCCAATTACAATACCAGGGACCTGTTCCAAAAAGCAAGATTACTTGCTTAGCCAAAAGATAACTTGTTGGATTTAATTTACCCCAGTTTAAATGGTCTTCATCTTTGTTCACTTACATTTAGCCCTGACTAACTTAATTCTGACAAGTTATTAGGCTAAGCAAGAAATCCTGCTTTCTGAAATGGGCCCCAGTTCTAGCTTTAACTTCTGTTAACAAAGGGCGCAGCCATCTTGAATTCTGAGATTGGACTTGTGCAGATTCCTCCAAGTTCAGAACTTTGAGTTCAATGGGTTCAATATAACTTCATTATGCCCTGCACAGATGCACATTGTGGGCCAGATGCAGCAAAGCAGCCCCAAAACATAACCAAGCCCCCTCCGTGTTTCACAGTAGGTATGGTGTTCTTTGCTTTTAAAGCTTTCGTCTTTCCTCTTGCGTATACGTCCTGGGAGGTTAGCTATAGTCTCATGAACCTTTTAAATAATATTTGTAATGGCAGTGACAGGAACTTGAAGCTTCTTGGAGATGCTCTTATAGCATTTACTTTACGATGGTATCTACAGTTTTCTTTCTGAGCTCCTCAGACAGTTCCCTCCTTTGCTTTCTCTGGTCCATGTTCATGTGGTGCACACAATGATACCACACAACAGAGTACCATGTTCTTACCATTTAAACAGACTGAATGGCTGATGAAAAGCTTGATGACACCTGTGATACTAATTAAGGTTAAACGATTAGTTTGAAACATATCTATGATGTAATTTATGGCCTTTTTTAGGGGTACCAACAAATCTGTGTATGCTAATTTAGCATATCTAAACAATGTAACATTTCTTTTCACAGTTTCATTGGTTTACTCTATCACATACTAAAGGCATGCAAGTATAAATGACAATTGTTTTAATTTAATCGCTTAAAGGAAAGAAGCATTGTTTCAATGACCTGTATGGGTACCAACAAATTTGTCAACATCTGTATATTTTACCTATGTGAAATACATCCTTATTTGAAATAGCAGAATTTCTTTATTATTCTTATTTGGGGAAATGTGTCTACTTGTTTAAAGTAAATATCTCAGACAGAAATCATTTGCATAAGGGGAATACTGGTCATCACTGGCGTGCACAGATAGAGACGAGGTGGTGCTGAAGCACTTGCCCTTTTGCCCTCAGTCCAAAAAAGTGCCCTTTTGAAAGACGTGATTTTTTATTTTTTTTTTAAAGCTGCGCGATTTAAAAAGGTGTGAAAATAATGGCTTGATTTGTGCCCCTTCTTCAAAGACTCCCGAACCCTGTCGCTTTTTCACTGTCACCGTGTCACGTGAACACGCTTGCAGTTCATTTGTTGTGAGGCGTGTAGCAGCGGCATGACATAGGACTACTTGGAGTAGGCATAGTAGGCTAACTATAGCGACTGGGAGCCACGGCGGACAACACGGCAGCTCTTTCCCTTCCCAACCAGTCAGGTAACCCATGAATCGAGTGAAATTATTCTGTTTGCCCTCTAAGACCAACCTGCAATTGTTTTGTTGTGAAGTAGCCTGTCAGAAACTGCACATGACAAACTTTGCCAGCTTGCCCCCTCCATCCATCCATATGGATAAACAAAAAAACGACACATTTAAAATGTAACCTAAACCATTTAGGCAACCCCACTCTCCATCAATTCCGACCTTTTTGCATACACTATTGAAAATATCACGTTATGCTATAGGCTACATGCCGTTAGGCAGAGGGCTCTTTTGAGCCCATTTTTCGTTACAAATTTTAGGATGATCTCACGGAAATCTGTGAATAAATACAAAGTTTTCAAACTGAAGTCAGTGACGGGAAGACATCACACTTTTTAGAGATGGAACTGCAGAAAAACCTAAAACCTTGACATGATTATGAATAATAGAATTATGGACGTTTCTCCGTTTTTGTGGATTAGCCTTTCCATAACTAACGTCAACTACTGTCCTACTTTGGTAAGATTGAAATTAATGTCTTTGACTGTCTTTAGTAGGTGTCTCCTGTGAGAAAGTTAGAACACCGTCCAACTGTCTAAAGATGCAGTCTTTAGCCTAACTGGTTGTTACTGACTCAGCGATGCTCGCAGACATTTACGCACTGTGTTGTGACCTGATTGTGACAGAACAGTGACGTTGTTATTGGTAGTTTGAAGGGTACGGTGTTGGAGGTGCATGTTAAAAGTTTTGAGAAGCACTGGTTAGACATGTTAATTTTTTTTGGTGTAACATATTGGCAACATTAACACATTAATTTGCTAAAGGAAAAATAGGCAGTTCCCAATTGCCTGTGAAAACGACCATTCTGCCCTGTTCTTGTAATGACCACAGTCAGTCTTATTCGTTCTCATACATTTTGGTCTATTTTTAGAGAATGTTTTGAAATAAAAGTCAAATTGCATTTAACCTGTGCGTTTTTTTTATTATAAAAAGAAAAGGTTTTCCACATATGCAAAAAGTGCCCTTTTTTCCCCCTGGAGCACTTGCCCCCCAAAATGTCTGTGCACGCCACTGCTGGTCATATAATATTAATTTTATCAAATCAAGCACAGGTTTCTCCAAAAAATTAAACTGAAATCAATAACACAGAAATGCTATATTTTCTCATTGACATTGGTTGTAAGGATCAGGTATCTCTGCTGCAGCTTTATCTAGTGAATGAGACGTTCCAACTTCTTTGCTTTAACAATTTCAGGAAGAGACGTTTTGTGTTGAAATGCCATGATCAAATCCATTCACTGCAGACTTTATAAATTAGCATAAAATGAATTACATTTAACGTAAAATTTAACGTACAATTCCATAAATCTGTCAAATGCGAAACATTAAATACAATAGTAAAACTATTATGACATGATATAGGATAAACATATTTCATAACTGATATAAATATGTTCAAATATACAGTATCATTTTCAGCTTCAATCTACAAACAGTGCTGAAAGGAATTCACTTTCACTACGAGAAACGCAGCAAAATCTAGGTGTAATCTCAGGAAGCCACAAGTCACATTGATATCGCAGAGTGTAGAAGTTCTTAATAGTTATTGTTATAACCATGACAATGGAAGTAGCCTACTTCCGGTTTATTATTCTTGCTAGCTTCACAGTACTCACACTTCTTAAATCGGGGTAATCGCATAAAAACGGGGCACCGATGTGAATCCAAGTGGGTCAATCACTGTTGTTGTAGTCTTTAAGACTGTAATGTCGTAAGTCGACTGAACTGCAGAGGTATACTATGCTGCTCAGCTGTTGCTGCATTGACCAATCACATCTTATCTTTACACGTAGATAGCAATTAGTGTGCCAGCTGGACTGTCGCATGCACACTCGAAACAGACCGAAACAAATATGAATGATTTTAGGATTTACAATTGTTTTTGACTGTTAAATTTCATTCACTTTACCTGCAGGAAAAAATGTTAGCAGATTTACCGTTAGCGGTACTAAGTTTATCAAAAGCTAATTATCGGAAACGCTAATGTGGTAACAAAAAGGTTAGATTTGCAGTTCGCGGATTAGCAGAACCCTACCGGCCACTGCTTTTAATACAGTAACATGTTCTTCAGTAGAACATAAAACATGTGTTTGTCAAATCATGCTGGCCTACCATGACTATTACAACTGACCAAACAATGGCACCCCAATAATAATAAGTATCTTTTTTGTGATATCGGCTTTACTCACCCCCGAATACTTGGTTTCTTTAAATAAATTTTACTCCCTTTGTTATTTACCAATATATGTTGTGTGGCTCATTTTGGTCTGCTGGCTTAGAAGTGAATGTGGAAGACGTTGTCCAAGCCCTAGACGACTAATGTAAACTGGGATCCTTGTCCAGGATTATAGTTTAATTGTGATGACTGAGATATCATGTAAAGTCAGATGGAGGAATCTATCCAGACACAGTGTTGTTGGAATGCATTAAATGATGTTCCTGGATAATACTGCTACATAATAATCTGGGAGCTCATTTATAAAAATGTTCGTACATTCTTGAGGAAGAATAAATGTATGTTATTCATAAAACTTTGCGTAAACAAAGATACGCATCATACAGGTTATAAATCCCACTTATCGTAAAAGCATTTTGACCATCCCATTCTCATCCAGAAATTACCCTAAATTGGCGATGCAAATTAGCCTCATATAAATATAGACATGCATAAGCCTATACTAAGTTTGTAACAGCATTTCAGAGACGATGCAGACACAAGTGGGGAAAAAGGAATGTCTAAGAATATGAAGTGCAGACTTTATTGTGTCTGAAGTATAGGAACGACAGACCATTTCATTTGGTACTACATTACGGGTGTAACAAACAAATGTCGAATGGCAGCATGTGACTGTCTGTGCAATCAGCTCAAAAAGCTGGACAATTACAGAAATAAAAACGTATATATCAATGTATGGGATTTATGTCAGATATATATGTATATACCCCACATAATATGACCTACATTGCTGATGACATCACCGCTGAGCTGCACGCTGATGGAATAAAGCTGCTTCTGTTCACAAAAGCAACTTCATATTCTGATGGTACTTTTATTACAATGCGCATTCAGTTGATAGCACTGATAACATTAGGAAAGCTGGACATTGACACAAATTGCATTTTAATGTTTGCCTGTATACTGTCCTGACAGTTGGTTAATACCAACCACAACTTAAGGAATGATGGGCTGGGATATGGCTGACTGTAAATGCAACTTAAACGCACCTTTCAATCTGAAGTCTATATAATGCTTTTTTCTATTTTCTCCAATGGAGTATTAATCCATTGTAGTGCATTTCCCTGTTGCTCCCAGGAGTCTAGTGACCCTTATGAGATGTTATGGCAGTGGTATGTAGGGACTTGAGAACGGCACAGAAAGGTGGCAGAATGGCGGCTTGTCTCTTTCTGTTTACATTGCTTATACTTTAAAATAAATGTCGATATACAGTATAAGAAAAGTCTTATCTGGAAGTCATGGATGCAGAGCAGACTGACTAACTGACAGGGTGTCAACAGCCTTTATAAGAATAGACATAGCAAAATAGTCAATTCTGGCCACAAAAACCTGGACAAGGAGGTGAACTGGTTGTCAGAAGCTGTACCACTTGTTCTTCAGACCAGGTATTCCACCTGAAGCTACAGTAAGTAGCTTTGGGCCTGCCCAGTACTGTGGTGTAAACTGGTGTTGTCCTTCAAATGAGATGTTAAAATCGAGGTCCTGATTCTCTGATGTCATAAAAGATCCCTGGGTTTCTAGGGGTGGTACCCTGACGTCCTGATTAAACTGCTCACTGCGGCCCCATCAAATCTGGCCTCCTAATCATCTCCTATATCTAGTTGGTAAATTGTCTCCTGCCCCTTCACCACCTTAGCTACCGTGTGGTGGGTGTACTGGTGCAGAGTGGCTGCTGTTGCATCATCCAGATGGGTGCTACACTGTGGTGGTGTCTGAAGTGTCTTAAAGATCTTTGGGTGTTGTGAAAAGCACTATATAAATGCAACATTCATTCATTAAATGTATCATTTATTAGCAGTTAAATACTCAAATATAAATATTTAAAAATAAAAAAATATATAAAATTTATAAAACAAGAAATAAAACCCAAGTGCCCAAACAAAATAGCATAAATCTCCATTAATAGGAGTTTAGAAATTAAAACACACCGGAAATATAAGAAATAAATAGAAATACCCAACAAATAGTGCAAATGCAAAACACATTTGATTTAAGTCAGTTCGAATCGAACTTTGCTTTTCCATATATATCCTGGCAGACCAGGCCACACAAAGCTAAAAATGTTTAAGGTTTTAGGTAGTGTGATAATTCTTTAATATGAAGCTTTGTTCTGGTCCAGGATGCCAGTCTTGTAGCAGGCTGTCATTTTCTGCTCCTTTTTGAAACCAGATACTCCTCAATGTAATTAAAGAGCAAGTCCAATTCCCCCATGGCTTTGTAGAGTCCATCAACATTCATCTGTAAAGAGAGACAAAACAGACTGGTCAGTATGGACTCATAAACACAAGGTCTCACTACAGTAACAGTGCATAAGGTAATCCGCTACTGAGCCTCTTCGCAGTGTTTAGAGGAGCACATGCTGACACTTACGTTTTTGTATGTAGACGTGATGATTTCAAGGGAAAAGGGTTTCTTGCAGGAAAAGTATTTTTTCTGTAAGAATAAAAACACAGAAATGAGCATCGAGTAGTATTCTCATTGTTCTGGCTCAAATGAGTAATTTGTGACGAGGCAAAAATAATTGCAGATCTTTCTGTGTATTTAAAATATTATTATTATAGGACCGGTCCTATTCTGATCATGTTCCACTTCATAAAATTAACAATTAGTAGAGCCACATGGTGTTTAAATCACTCAAACTACTATTCCACAGTAGTATTATACGTGATTACTTATTAAATACTATATTTTTAGTAACAAAATTATTTATAATTGAGAAAACTACCGTAAATATAAGACTTTTAAAATATCAAAGACGGATATGCTCTTAACACCATGGTTAATAGCTCCCCGCGTTAAAAAGGCTCGATATTTTTCAAAAGTGAGACGCAAAAAAAAACCGCTACTGACTCAACCTAAAAACCAAGATGAATCAGCAAGACTACAAGGCAAACGCGAAATATTGATACAGCGCTCGGCTCATTTCACAGAAGGACGAGCCTTTGCGCTGAAGTGCGCGTCCTAGTTGCCGGCAGAATCTTTACAATCCCGACTGACAGCGAGCCCCCTGATGTGTCGGGATGCGCTTCCCAGTCGGAGGGCGGCGCAGGTCTCAGGACACTTACGCAGGCGATTACGTCTTTCTTCAGGCCGCTGAAGATGCCCGAGATGATGCTGATGTCAGGCGTATGTAACCGGGGCGCTTTCGTGGCCGCCGTCGGCAGGACCGTGTCCAGGTAAAACCGAAGGATGTCGTTCATTGCGTGGCACCCGGAGGGACTCTACAGAGACACGGCAGGGGGGAGTGTGAGATCATGACCCACAGCCCACTCCAAATGTAGGGATTTCTAGCAGAAGAAGCCAGGTTTTCTGCGTGCTGCTCATGCCAGAGCGCGTTTGCTTTCGCGTATGGAGATGTCATGTTTCACTGACATCAACAAGACCCGACGAGGCCCCCATCGGTTAATAAATGCTATTGCATTATATAACCACTGATACCCTATGTACATGTAAGCATGTTAGACAGATATAATTGAAGTAATAAAGACAAAAATACTTACTTTAAAGTCTTGAAGAATTGTGTCATCTAGTAGTGCAGTGTCTGTGTTGTCATTGGCTTCCTGGAAACATAAAGAAAATAGGAAAAATGGGTATATTTGTTATTTTAAACGATGAATAATTTATGCTAACTTTACAGAAATATGTAAAACAAAAATACCTAAATTAAGATGTAGCCCATAGCAAAGTAACATGCATGTTCGTAATACTCACATAATAATTCTTTATCCTGGAAAAAGTTTTTCGAAGTTCTTTAAGTTTTGCAGGAAAACCTTCAACGAACTTGTCGCAGTGTATGCAGTTAGCAGAACTGTCAAACACTACTGCAATAATGAAAAAAGATAAGAAAGTGAAAGTTGAGAAAAGCATTCTTGCTCTCAGTTGTTTATATTATCTTCTCTGAAATTTGAGAAGGCTTGTCAAGGTACCAAGTGTGGTAACAGCTTCATTTATACTGTTGGGGTACAGGAAGTGTCACGTAACACTTGACACTTAACAACATGCTTAGGTCATCAAAATTAAGTTTAGTTTCAAATTGGAAAATGTCATAACGTAATAATGTGGAAATATTGCCTATGTTAATATGGGGAATGCTTCTGAATAATAATAAGAAGAATAGGAATAATAAATGTTATTATTATCATCTTTATTATCTTTATTATTATTATTGAGATGTTATTGTTTGGTCAGTTGTAGTTGTAATGATAGGCCGGTATGATTTAACAAACACGTTTTTTTTTATTTTATTGTATTAAAAGTTATAACGTGATGGAAGCAGCCGTCTCATCACCGCCCAGGTGATGTTTAGAGGAACATTGGCATATACTGACACGAGAATGTGAATAATCCACAATAATTAATTCAGTATGATCTCTTTAATTGATGTTGTTAGACTGCCATATATGAGTCAGGTTTTGGTGCCAAAATAACAGCGCTTGTACGACTGTCAGCCATCAGTCTCCCTTACCTAAAAGAAAACTACTTTTGAATTGTTCAGTGCTTCGACTCTTTTGCACACATTTAATTTGATTTCCTATGCAAGGAATATAATGTGAAATATTTTTTTCAAGAAATTTGTAGTATTAGTTCACAGACAATATATTTATTTACGTTGTTTTTCATATTAATATGTTGATATTGTGATTTTTCTTTAGGAATTGAAACATTTTTTCAGCGTTTTCACTGATTCCCAAAGAGGGAATCATTTTTTCAGTTAATAATTTATGTTAACTTATATGAAGTACAACTATGGAGCATGTAAGAAATGACTACATAACTATTTGGAAATTGTGCCTTTCTTTTTTTCCAGATGTCAGCGCAGATAATAGAACTATTATTAGTGCTTAGTGCTTGCAAACTATTACGTAGCATGCCGGCCAGAAGTAACCGAGCCTGGAAAACGTTATTGGTTACGTTTAAGCGCCACCTACTGTCCAGGTTGAAAAACACAGTTTTTCTTTTTGAACTTAACTAAAGATTGACGAAGATTCGCTGCTTTTTAATTTACAAGGCAGCCCTTGAGGTTCATATATCTCTTAAAATACTGCTAATACGCTATTCCTGCTTGGATTTTACACCTTTATGACCAGAGCTGAATGTAAAATTTTCATTTAACTTTGCTCTGGTTGGGAACTCGTATAATATCCATCCATCCATGCATCTATCATCTCTCCCTAACCTTAACAGGATCACAGGCAGGTAATTATTAGCAGATATGACATACAAACAATCACATAGTTTCTTTTTTTTTCAGCTTCATTATTTAAACTAATTATCTGCTTTGTTGCACAGGGCCTCCATTAGACCTATTTTAGGGGGACTTTAGCCCCCCCCCAAATAAATGTGTATTTGTTGGCTTAAGTGATGAATAACTTTTTATATTATATATGTTTGAAATTATGACCTATGGTCATGAGCTGTGGGTAGTGACCGAAAGAACGAGGTCGCGAATACAAGCGGCCGAAATGGGTTTCCCTTAGAGATAGAGAGAGGAGCACGGTCGTTCAGGAGGGACTCAGAGTAGAGCCGCTGCTCCTCCGCATCGAGAGGAGCCAGGTGGCTCGGGCATCTGGTCAGGATACCTCCTGGACGCCTCCCTGGTGAGGTGTTCCGGGCATGTCCCACTGGGAGGAGGCCCAGAGGAAGACCCAGGACATGCTGGAGGGACTATGTCTCGGGATTTCCCCAGAGGAGCTGGATGAAGTGGCCGGGGAGAGGGAAGTCTGGGTTTCCCTGCTTAGACTGCTGCCCCTGCGACCCGACCCGGAAAAGCGGTAGATAATGGATGGATGGATGGATGGATGTTTGAAATTACCCCCCCTGTAATGACCCCCCATCCATTAATCTCGAACTACAGCCCTGTTGTTATCTCGGATAAGGGGCTCGAGGGACGGCTTTGTTTTCTTGCACTTCCATGGTCGGATGTTTGATTCTCCCTCTGTTCTGTGTGTGTCTGACCTGTAAGACTGGTTGCAGGATGGATCACCGAAGCTAATTCTGCTTTGGGATACAATCCTCGCTTGAATTTTCTTGTTTAAAATAGAATAAATTTCCACTACAATACTAGTCCTAACATAACTATGTGGGTCAAAACTCATGTAGTTAAGATCTGAACGCTGAGTCCAATCATAAGCTCACGCACCCCTACAAACTTTGGATGCAATCCAACCCATCGCTTCCCAAGGCTGCAGCACCAAATTGTTGGTGGGGGTTTGCTGCTGATATAGTCCCCTCCTGTGCTGAAACCAAAGCTATTCCTTAGCTGTGGGCCATGGTGCTGACCAATGAGAAGCCCGATTCATATCAAATCGCTATGTTTCGGAGGCTGCATGTGAGTGAGGACTTGTGTGCAAAGTCCCACAACAGCTGCAGCCAAATAGCACAAATAAAAACCAATGGTGCAAAAGGAAGTATACAAATTGCATTATAACATACAGCATTGTAATAATAATTTGCAAATTATACTCTTAGAAAAAAGGGTAAAAATCTGTACCTTTGCTTGGCAGTGGGGCTGTACCCTTGTAATTGTACCTTTCAAGGTACAGAAATGAACTCCTAGAAACATCCCAAAGGTACAAACAGCATTAATGTACCATAATGAGTCCATTTCTGTACCTTAAAAGGTATTATTACCTACAGCAAAGGGTACAATTGGCAGACCCTTGAAGGTACAGCACCAGTGACAAGCAAAGGTACAAGTTTTTACCCTTTTTTCTGAGAGTGCAGAAACAATAAATGTATGAAACACCCATATAAATATTAGTATGGATGGCGGTGAATGGGGTCGCAAGACTAAGGAATATTTAATGACCTTTTTCTTTTTAGCTATTTTAGAGAGATTTAAGGCATTTGCTTGCTGGATGTAAGGTTCTGCCTGAGTAGCGGCAGCAGTTCGTTCCATGGCTCAGCTTTTGGCCCCCGACTCCAAGGGCGATTCTGCCAAAGGTCTGTGTCGTGGGAACAGACAGCTCTGGCTCTCGGGGTCTCACCCGCCCAGGGCACATCCAGTGAAGTGCGAACTGCTGATTTATGAAACTATGAAAGTTACGAAGGTCTAATAAACTTCAATGAACTCTGCAACACGTTCTGGCACACTCAGTGATTCTCCGTCGGTCCCGGAGGCCTTATAGGAATCTCCAGGGCTCGTTTACCTTCTGAGTATGTGTACATCAGCAGACAGAGCTTTCCATACTAAGTGGTGATTTTCAGTTCCTGTGTAAAGGTCCCAGCAATGACTGGCACATTTATCTGGAGCAGTTTACTTTGGAAAAATTCAGACACTGTTATGCATGTTCACTATGCAGATATGCAAGATCCATCAGTTCAAGCAGAAGACAAAAGGCAAGGGACATACTGGATGGGATACCAGTCCATCACAGCAAAATATGATACATAGAATGTCATAATATTATTAATAATAATAATGATAAAATAATAAATATTATTGACGTAGTGTAATAAATCATTTTTGGACACTGGATTGTCAGACACCTTGAATCTTCATGTCTGAATGAGTATAAGAAAGTTGAAACACACACACATGTTAATCCTATTCCTGTCATTCATCAGTTCATCAGCTGGCTCTCCTGCATTTAGATCATCCATTAGATATTTCTTCTTCCTCTCACCTTCAAGCAGAACATTTCAGTAATATGAAGTTCTCTTGTAATGAATGAAAATACATGTATTAATTATGTTAACCAAATGACAGGCTGTGATTGGGGGTCCGGACAGGGACAAGATCGATTCCACACTAAGGGGTTACATGACGAATGATGTCTCATTCATGAATTTGGGGGAATCAGTAGATAGAACAGCGATAAGCTGACTGTAGCTAGAATAGCTGTTCAAAATTTTCATATTGAATAGTGACCAAAAAAATAGGCACAATTTATTTATTTCATTTCACATCTCCAAAATAAGCTTATGACTCCTGTGTTTAGAAAGTTGCAAAGGATGAAAAACTGTAGAGTATGTTATGTTGACAATGAATAAGACCAGTACAACCTATATGTCTCACAATGTTTCAGAAACAAGGCAGGCTCACTACTATATTGCCTCTCAGTGGCATTCAGTTGTTCCCTTTTTTCTAGGAAGTTAAAGAAGCTGCTTTCTTCTCAGGGGCAGGGGTTTCCAGGAAAGAAGCAGCATGAGGGTGAATGTTTCAGATGAGTCCACACACCTCACTCTTTGTTCCAGTGTGAGACCGCAGTGGTTGTCAGGGTAAGACTTAGATGGGGAGATGGGGTTAGCACACTTTATCACAGTGAGGTTATTGTTACTGGAAATTATTTTCAAAGATCTGCAGAGCAGATCCGTCTGCAGCCCTCCCTCTGAACCACCAAAGGAGAAATGCAGTGTGAACATTATTATTTTTAGGCCATGCCTATTTTTAGACAAATACTACATTTTTATAGTAAGAATTAGACAGTTTGCCTGAATGGAAAGGGAAACTTTTGTTACCTGAAGCAGATTACAGTTCAAAGTTTCCATCTGTCATTTTCTACAAACCGCTTATCCAGTGATGATGTTATGTTGATCCAGAGCATAAGCTGGGAAAATGAAAAGACCAGTCAGGGCAACAGGTAAACTGGGTTGGGGCATAGCTGTGACCAGGGACTCAATCAGCCACACTGTGGTCATTTGTCGACAGTGTTGCAACAAAATGCTCAATACTCACCCGTATGTGAAGATTTCAACTTTGTGTTCACACACAATAGTATAGCAGCATGATGGGAAATCAGCAGTTTTGCCGGAGGTTCATTAAGCTTATGCAGTCCCCGTCTGGTTAAGGTGTGTGACCAGTGTCTGACGCATCTATTTCCAGGGTCTGGACAGCTTTGCCCGATCATTTCTGAGCTTTGATGGTGATGTGACAAGCTTAATCACATGACATGATTGTATGTGAAGAATATGAGTCGCCAAGGAATGAATAAAAATAGCAAGTATGCATGTTATTTACCCACAAAACCAACTCGGTTGTTGGGTTCCTACTGATGAAATCATCTCGCTTATGATTCACTGAGATAAGGTTTTGTGTTACGTTATCTCGTTTCTATGTGATGCTTGCGATGGGCTTGTGAGATGACTTACCTGGGAGTGACTCAGTTTTCCTGACATCTATGCATGTCGGGTGCGGTAATGAGGTCGCGTTCCATCTGGATTTCTTCTGAAGTGAAATGACATGGTAGTAATGTTGTAGAGAACAGAAACCTTGGAATGTGTTCACTTTTGCACATTCCATCTTGCGTTCGTTTTTAAGACACCCACACACATCAAGATGAGCATGAAGCTTGGGGGCTGGGCACAGGGTCAGTGATTTATCTGACCCCCCTGGGGTATTTTTTGGTGGGGAGGGGGCTTGCTGAGATGTGGCTACTCTGCAAATAATGGGATTTGAACTAATTACCTTCTGATCACAAGTTTGGAGGCCAAACCTGCACTCCCTTACTCCCTTGACCTCACTACTGTTGCATGAGAGCAGCCTCTACTGGTGCTATGGGATTCAGTGTGAGCGCTGGCGTATACTGTCGGCACCTTTCTGACTGAGGATCTCCTTAGCGTGGGGGGTCAAGCTCCACAAAGCTTAATGCAAAACATCTGTTATAGAAACTGTGACAGATAAATTAAGTGACGTTAAGAAAGGCAGTAGTCCCTCCTAACTCAGACATTACAGTCATGTAGCTGGAAACACCAGCTGTAGTCATTTGAATGTTAGCTAATAGATGACTGGTTTTAGGGGAAGTCATAGAGTACTACCCAGCTGGATGCTATGATGAGCGCTGTGCTGCTGGAAGCCCAGCAATGATCTTGCAAAAGGGGCTGGGTCTATGTATGTGCGCCTGGGTGCCGGTTCGAGGCCGAGGCCCTGTGGCTCGGCCGCTCAGTGCTTTGATCGCATCCTCGAAGCGCAGCAAGACGAGCCCAGAATGGGCTGAGCGATGCGGTTCAGAGAGAAGCACTTGCTCAGTGCCTTTGATGTAACTAAGATATTGCTCACCGTTAGAGTCTAACCAGCCCAGCAAAAGCGTGTCAGAATGTGGCTCCTAGGTGCTACCAGGACTGCACTCTCTTAGAGGAAATCCTCTACACAAACAGTAAGGCGTATCGTGTTATCCTCTGCAGCGGTTTCAGTTTCATGTCTCTTTCGCTGCTCTTTTATTTTCATATGTGTGAAAACCTCTTCTCATGTGCTGCCGTGACTGACGTCAAATGCGGCGCCCAAAATGTGTTTGACAGGGTCGAACCCGTGCCGGAGTCTCGCCCAAGGCTGCAGATGCCACACGACAAGCGGCGGAAAGCTCGCTTCCTGTCTGAGGGAACTGGCTGTGCACAGGTCTATCGTCAGATGTGGTGCAGATAAACACCCAAGTTTTACATTTTATTATCTGTGCTGGACAAATCATCAAATGAAGAAGCTTAGGGAGATGTCGAAGGTTTCAGCACCTCGGAGCCTGTCCGTGTCGGTGTCCTCTCAGCCATCGCTTGGAAAAAGCCTAGCGTCGGCTGTCAGCAATCATTTGCAGCACGTGGAAATTTCTTTGAAAAAGAAGACCTGGATTCTTGCACAGAAAGGCTGCGTGCCTCCAGACTTTAAAACCTACCAGAAAGTGGCAGAAAGTCTGTATTAGCTACCAGGTGAGGCACTAAGGGAGAGGCCCCTTTGTATGCCCGACTTGAAAGCCTGCAGACTTGACCTAAATTTCGGAGCTGTGAGACACTCTGGGAAGCAGTGCAACAAGTCACATACAGTAGAACACAGATACATTTAGTACAAAATGGACAAGGTGCCAGTCACCACACGTACCCCAAACGTAGGAGTAACATAGGGTACACTAATTTAAAAGAATGCAGTGCACAAATTGACAGTCGTGGCCCAATGATTAGGGAAGTATGCTTGTGAGGGAGCAAGGAATCACTGAGTTACCCTGAGCAGGTACTGGTGCCAAGCACTGCTCCCCTGGTGCTACATAATAGCTGCCCACTACCGTGTGACATATGGGTTAAATGCAGAGGACAATGACTTTAAATAGAACAGTGAGAAATAGATTATTAGGGAATATTAATGAAATAAATATTAAGAAAAAAAAAATGAATGGATGGAATGCATGAAATGTCAGTTACTTTATGAACATACTGGATAATCAGGTACAAAAGCAGGCACTTCAGTATCCCAGAAAAGTTTTGCAGACTTTGGCACTCTGGGTCATGTTGGAAATTCATGGGTCAGAATATATTTGCATGCAGCTTACAAGATGGAAATCGAATTCCGTGATCATTCAGATTTTTTAATCACTTGCGCAAAAAATGGGTTTTTTTCACTTGGATTGGTCCAGCTATAGCACAAAACTCTTGCAGACGAAACTTGTGGTTGCGCAATGTTAAGCGATGGAGTTCCTTGGCTAGAAGACTGAGGAAGAGTCTCCTTTTGCCATTCCACCCTGTGCACGCCTTGTACAGTGCGTAGGCATTGACTGCCGCCAGGTCCAGCATGTTATAGAAGACAGCCACTGGCCCCCGGCGAGTTGCTGCTCGCACTGAATACATGCGCGCCATTTGGTCCAACACATCTACACCACACTGTAAAAGGAGAGAGAGAAACATGAGTGTATGTGCTTTTTCTCTCCCGACATAGGCCTATATAATACATATCAGAAAACATTGTGGCACTGGTGTAAAATTATATACACATTCACATACCTTCGTGTGGTTGTAGTCTGTTACCGTGTTGAGTTTCCTCTTTCTGCCGTCCCCGATCGCCACGACTGGATGTAAGGAACTCAGCAGACACGCAGTTTTCTTTTTTTTTTGGCACGTAAATTGTCAGACGACTCAGTGCCAAGTACAGGAGAGCTGCAACAGAAATCGCAGCAAATTTGCCTGCGCAAAGTGTCACAGATTCATGTGCGCAAAATGCAGCGACGATGGTCACTGGGTCTGCAGACGCTGCAAACGCAGACCTTGAAACAGAGAGATAGACAGACAGACTGTGTGGGAGAGTGGCCACTGAGACAAATGAACCTGGAACTGAGTGTACGGGCACGTCATCAACCATGGACCATGACTTCACGCAGCTTATGACATTTGTGTGCAAACATACATTGGCGACTGATGTTTTAGCATGGTTTCAATCTATTCATTTCATCCTATTAGCAACTTTTCATTCTATTTGCACTCTATTTTCATTCTACTTTTACAATAAAACAGACTTGTGTTTCCATATACTTGGTGAATGTGTGTCTTTCATTTTGCAGGTCAGTCAGCATGTGGGATATTTTGTATAGATATGACAAGCTTCAGCGAAGGTTCCCATGTCACACACACAGGTTCGGGATGCCCTGGATTTGAGCTAGCAGTCTGAGCACACAAATGCAAATGTGCCAGGGTTCACAGGTAATTGGTTTTTTTCCACAACAAAAGCAGGAGGACAATGGGGCTGAAGGCCCACAGAGGTTTAGGAGTCCTAGGTATTTTTCACCAGAAAATAAAAAGGTCAGTAGTTCTAATGTTAATGGTTGGCGTGTGGCTCAGCATGTTGTGTGTTTGTGCCCAATGGTCGCCGCGGGGAATCCTGTGTTTAGCCCAGTGGACACATCTCCGCTGCTACACACCCCCCTCCCCCCCAAAAAATGCTTTTCTGCAGCTGTTCAGACACCCCGCCGCTTCCGTTCCCGGAAGGTCAGACAGGGCTGCAGCACGAGTGCCCGTTCTCCTGACCGACGCGCAGTTCTTCAGCACGGCTCATACGGTAAATCGCTAACTGGGGGGGTGGGGGGCAGCTCTGGGGAGTTCTCCGTCACGAAGCTGATGATCACACACATTCGCTGTTTACAGTAATGTTGATGTTGCCCAACAGATACCAGGCTGAAAATATACTGCGCCGATACTACAGAGCTTTTAGCTCTTGTAAAGAATTCTGCTGTAAGCGCAGCACAGATCCCGCACAAGCCGTTTCACTTACTCATTCAGTTTTTCATTCATTTGGTTAATCCATCTCTTTATTTCATTCATTATATTCATTCCACCTTGCTATACTGCGGCTGTACTCATTATTGTTTGGATACACAATGCACTGTGCATATAAGCCCTTGTGTCCAGCCCCCGTTTTGCACTTTAAGTTAGTGCTGCACTGTGGTCCTAAGATAATGTTACTTCATGTCTCTGTATACCTGTATATGGATGGTATGACAATAAAGCCCACTTGACTATTCTGCACAAGTCCATGAACACCAAGACCAAGGTCATTAGGATGCATTCAGGCATGCGGCTGCTGTCTAAATACTGGGGTCAGGCAACCTGCTTGGCTGCATTTCAATAGCTGGCATCCAGAAGACACTCTGAGTAGCTGAAGAGCCTCTGGCTTGATGAAATAAGAAGGTTAGGTTGCTCTCCTGGCTTAGGGGGTGCAGTGAGCGGTCTGGGCTTCACGCCAGGACCCGCGATCACGTGCTTTAAGCTTCTCAAGCTGCTGTGAGTATAACTATAACCACATATCCGTGGTCTGTGGGAGGAAGCTAGGAGTAACCTGAAGGAAATCCACACTGACACAGGAAGACGACGTCTAAAACGCTACCTAAGGCTATGCTAATTATGTTTGTGATTATCTGTCCATTCATAAGCCAGGACTGGGTAATGGTGTTTGCCTGGAGACCATGCCAGGACACGTAGGGTACAAGGCACAGCACCCTGGCTGGGATTCTAGTCCATCACATCACAAGTCATATAACATCCATCCATCCATCCAGCTGCTTATCCTGAGCAGGGAGTCATATAACAGTATAAGACTCTGTTAAGTCCAAAATGTAACTTCTGGAGATTTCATGCTGTCTGTATAACACTTTTTTACTCAGTATCCAAAATGCTGAAATACTGAGTTGATTTTCTGAAGCCAAATCAGAGTAATCAGATGGAGCTTCTTCTTATTTCTGTACTTCAAGCGAAGATGGAGCCCAGTAAGTTTGCACATGTTACTGGCAGATTGTGAGTGGTGGGAGTTGGTGAGATGTGAATCTCAGGTGTGAGTGAAGGTGTTGGACAGGGTAGTCAGAACAAGAGGTCAAACAGCTCTAGCCAAGAAATAGTACTAACTGAGCCAGCAGAGTCCAGGTTTAACAAATTCTCTGTCTGCTGACATGAAAGTGAATCCTCACAGGTAAATACAGGCCAAAATTCCCATGACATCTGCACTTCATAGCACTGTTACCGCACTTTATCAGTCACTTTATCCGTATTTATACATTGTCTAGTTTTTCCACTGTCTCGTATAGTTTTTAGTCTCTATGTAATGGAGTGAGCAGAGATTCCGGTGCAGCTGCCGCACATGGCTGTGAGAACCTTCAGTCTGACTCTGCTAATTCTGCTAACTCTACTAGTCCCCCTCAGCTTCAAAAACACCATTACTGTTCCAGTCACCTGCCTCAATGGCTACTGCCCTGTAGCACTAACCTCCACTGCAATGAAGTACTTTGAGAGACTGGTGCTATGACGCGTCAAGGACTCCACTCCAGACAGTTCTGACCTGCTGCATTTGCATTCCTCTACTTTACATCCCCTGAGGTCCCCATTTCACGCACATTATTTGTTATTTGTGGATTACAGCTCTGCATTTATCACAGTCATCCCCTGTAAGTTGATCCAGAAGTTTCTGGGTCTGAGACTCAGTGCTACTCTGTGCAACTGGGTCCTGGACTTCCTCACCAACAGACCACAGCATGTACGGATTGGCACAGACACTTCCTCCACCCTGACGCCCAACAATGGCACTGGGAAGCGTTTTGATTCCACTGCTGTACTCCTTGTTCACACGTGACTGTGTGGCCGGACACAGCTCCATCACTGTCATTAAGTTTGCTGACGATTCCTCCATCATGGGCCTGATCGCTGACAATGATGGCCTACAGAGAGGAGGTGAGACTCGTGGCAGAGTGTTGTCAGGAGAAACTACCTCTCTTTTAATGTCAGCAAAACTAAGGAGCTGGTCTTGGATTTCAGGAAACAAACTGCGGCTCATGCCCTCATCTACGACGAAAGAGGTGCCAGCAGCTTCATGTTCCTTGGGGTCAACACCAGCAATAAAGGCCCAGCAACGCCTTCAATTCCTCTGGCGTCTGAGGAAAAGCCCAGATGCACACCACAGTCCAGAAGGAGCGCTGTGAAATCCATCCCCACAGGTATGGTAGCTGCTCTACACATGACAAGAAAGCACTACAATGCTCAGGTCAAATGCACTCTATTCCCAGCCATGAAAGGCATTCACACCACGCGCTGCCTCAGAAAGACAAAGCGCCTCATGACGGACTCTTGCCACCCTGCACTGCCTCTTTTTTCTTTCCTGCCTTCTGGTAGGAGAATCAGGACAATCTGCACACGCACCACAACATTCAGGGGCAGCTTTGAGCCCACTGCCGTCACACTGTTCATCACACACTGCTGTGACATACAGATACTGTTTTCATGTGCAATAATAATAATGTTCATAATGTGCAATTTATGTTAACAGTGTGTTTACTTTTGCTAACACACAATACAGATGCTAAAGACTGTTTAAAAACACTTCATGTTTGCACTTTTATGGTCACTCATGATCAGTAGGTCATGGCAATTGTTAGTTGTTTATTGCTTAGTTAATGTTAGTCACTGTAATTAACGTTGCAGCGCTTCGTTAATTGACTAGTCTTTGAAGAAGGCCTTCAAGTATGAATTTCATTGTACACATACGACAATAAAACTTTGAATCCTTTGTAAATCAGTAATCACCACTGGTGACCATGGAATGTCATTGTGGAAGAAGACATAACAACATCTTATAAATGTTATAAATCATCAAGTTTGCCCACAGCAGAATTAGATTAGATTATAGACTTTATTAATCCCACAATGGGGAAATTCTTTGAGAAACAGCAGCAATAATGAAAAAAGACAGTACAAAAAAGGACAGGATCCATAGGATCAGCAAAAAATAACAATACAGATAATAAAAACAATAGAAAAAAAAAATTCTAAAACTGTAAAAATATATAAGTAAAAATGTAAGAAAAAAAGAAACATATACACAATGCTAGGTATATGGATAACAGCTGCTGAAATATATATATATATATATATATATACATACATATATACACACAGACACACACACACATCAACACATTACAATTGCAATGCTTTGTACGCCGCACACAGAGGCCCAGAGGTGTGAGGTCACGGTGAAACACATGGAGTTGCTATGTTACCAAAACTCTATGTTTGTGTTTAAAATACTTTTTAATCTATTTTCAGTGATTTCCAGTCTGTCACAGGGCACATTCACAATTAGGAGACGACAATCTACCCAAACCCTGCATCTTTTAGACACAACCTTTTAAACTCCAATACCTTAATGATAATACGGCCTTTAGAATGGAATATTATTGATGAAAAAATCTCTCTTAATCCTATAGCATACACCAAACAAAAGATGTGTTGGGTAGCAGACCATCCGTCAGGCTCCTGGGAGAGAGCGATGGGGCCACCTAGTGCCCCCCCATGGTTAATTTCTTTGTTTAATTCATACAACAAAACTGCTTCAGAAACATTTTGTTACAGGAAGCCCATTGTAACCATCTTTTTATACCCTTCTGTTACTACTGGTTCTGTGAGCTGATAGTTTCCTCCCTGCTCCTTTAAACAAGTCCAGCACGGCAGCATAATTTATCTGCACAGCTAATATCCCCACATTGCAGAATAAGTACAGCCATTTTCTCATATATAGTTTTATATAACTTTGGTGAAACAGTTTGCTGAGTATCTTTATCGCTTCTGGCGGCCCCCAAAAGGGTTTGTCTGGTGGTAATGGAAATTAAAGTGTCTCATTCTGTCCGATTAAGACATTGCCCCCCCCCCAGCGCTGCCCTGGAGCCGCCCTGGAGCCCTGACCAGCCAGCGGGCAGGCAGGCAGTGGCCCCAGACCTTATTTATAGCTATTAGGATGAGCACCTTAAATAACAAAAAGAACATGGTGTTCTTGGTGGGTGGCACAGTGGCTCATTTAGGGGGCATGGCTTGTGAATGCCCCCCCCCAAGATGCCAACCAGGCATTAGTGAGATTCAAGGCCTCCCTACTGGAGGGGGGAGGTGATGGTGAAACCCACCAAACCATCACACACCTGCATTTCTGATAAAACTGAAAGTTTTTTTCAGGCACCTTCTGTCAGTTGCTAAAAGTGAAGTTTTCTTAAAAATTTTTAGACTTCAGTAGCAGATGAAGGGAATGCTTAAATCAGGGGTGGCCAATCTTACCCGCAAAGGGCCGGTGTGTATGCGGATTTTTGGGATAACCTTTAGGTCAGCTGTTCAAACCCAGGTGTGAGGACTCTTCAGCCAATCAGTCCTCTAATTAGCAATCTAATTAGGGAGTTGCAGTGAAACCCGCACACACAGCGGCCCTATCTGGATAAGATTGGCCACCCCTGGCTTAAGAGATGTGTATGGATGGATGGATGGCTATGCTAGAGATGATCTGAATTAGAATCAGAGTTCATTATTGTCATTGCATGATTGTACATACAATGCAAATCTGGTTTGTCTCAATAAACACATCATTACATTACACATCAGTCAAGATCACTGACAGCCATGTATGACAGAAGCTAAGGCTTTATTTCGTGAAGCCCATCGAAAAAACAGCGGCAGTGACAGATCCCTGCAGATGCTGCCGTAATAAATAATGGATCATAAATATAAAACTGTCACTTTATCTTCAGTATTTACTTTAGTTACTATTGTTAACATTTCCGCTGATGATCAAGAGGCGGCGACTCAGAGTCCCAGGTCGATCTCGGCTCTTGCAATGAGCCAGGCATGTGACACAGCATAAAAAAAATAAAATAATAATAATATTAATAATACTGTTAATAAATAAATATCTTAGACATTACAGTAACATGTACACATTGTGTAGAACAGTGTTCGCTCTCTGTTGGGCTCCCTCCTCCCTCCTCCCTCCGTATCTCCCTCCCTCCGTATCTCCCTCCCTCCTCCCTCCTTCCTCTCTCCTGGACGCTGCCCAGTCTCCATCCTGCTTCCAGCACTCGCATGCTCACTTTCTGCCGTCCCCGTATGTCTCCATCCACTCCAGCAGCGAGTCCAGCTCCCCGATGGCTTTCACAGCGCCATCCCGGGGCTCCAGCTGCAGGAGGGAGGTGCAGAGTGCCCGTGTTAGACCTGCGGAAGCCCGTCACCGTATCACTATGCGATGCCCGTCCCCCCCGATCTAGCTGCAGCACTTACCTTCTCATAGTTGGCATGGATGGTGGCCAGCCTGGCCTCGCTGTCGGCACCACATTCGCAGCGCATCTCTTCCTGCTGAGGGGAGAAGTACAGACAGACAGGAGGTCAATCCAGCGGGTGGGAGCAGGATTCTGGAGCGGTTCACAGAGCTGGATTGTAATGCACAGAGGCAGGAAATACACCTGCAACTGGCAGTCCAAAATCCAGGGTCTGCCAGCCTTTGTGTGATCTGACCAATGATTATTATTATTATTATTATTTATTATTATTCAGTATGATGATTATGATTGTAATAATATGAGGAAACTCTCTGGCAGACTCAAGTTGCATTTTATTATCCGTCCACAAGAAGGCACTCACACATTTGAGCAGGTCGTTCCTAATACTGAGGAATGAGTTGGCTAAGTTGCTCGTGTTCCTCCTGAACTGGGACTGGTTGGGGACGTAGCTGCTGAAGACCCTTTCCACGTAGAAGCTGAGCAGCTGCTTCAGGAAGCAGCAGCTCTCCAGAGGCTGTGAGGGAGGCACACGTCAACATGTTAGACAGTACAAATAAATCCAGACCGCACTTCTTCTAATTGTTTGTTTAACAGACAACTTTCCTATTTCATTACAGAATACAATGTAGAAGGAAATCGAACCTGGAGCTCCTTCATGGTCTGTTTGCTAATGAGCCGTGTGCTGATGTGCTTATCCTCATTGACCTAGGGAAGGACGAATCGTGGGTTATCATGTGCAAGAAATAGTCTGGTGTCACCGAAACTGACGGGGCTTCTGAAGCCATCCTGGGTAGACGTTCAGAAACGACAAAAAATCTGGACACTGTCAGCAGGAAATTCCCAAGCTGTTTTGCACGCTCTGTGCTTGTCCCATTTCAGGGGCTTTTTAAGGCCGTGACCCTTTTGGCGGAAACCGCAGTTGGCAAATGAGGACCATCCCGGCCTTGAGCCACTATCACGACGGAAGGCTGACGCGGTGTCCCTTGCCGTACAGTCCCACACCTTGGGAAAGCACGCGGCTGGGAGCGCCGTGTCCGCCATCTTCCTGAGCCTTAAGGCACATGCATGGACTACGGCTGCGATGATGTCACCTCCATGAAAGAAATGCTGTTCAATTCCTCTCTCCTCAGGGTAGCAACATTTTGTGCTAAAAACAGCAGCAGATGCCTGAAGGCATGCGTCAGCCGCGTGCTTGGAGAGCTTTTAGTCTTCATCTCCTCTTTCTGTTTCCTCGGACTTTGCCAGGGTTATTTATACACGAGTACGTTATACATGAATATATATGCTTTGTTTATACAGCGTGTCCACAACTTACAACCTATGCGACTTACAGCGACCAAAGTTTTTTTTTTTTTTTAAATCTATGTAAAAATATATTCTTGGCGGCCGTACCTGGGGCAGCAGTGCACTACCGAGTGCAGGCTGTGCCCCGTATGATAGTTACGGCGAGAAGGATTTGTACATCCAAACCTCAAATGCATCTCCTATTCATTGTCACCTAAAAGGCATTTATCCTAGTCCAATGTTCGTCCATTTTTGACCTGTCTCTCAGAACAGAAACCAGTCATAAGCCGGGGACAGTCTGTCTACATACAGTACTGTGCAAAAGCCTTAGGTTGCTGAAGAAAATTATGTTGGCGTATTGGTATCATTTTATAACAGTTAAAGTGTGTCAGCTTAACCATTTTAAAACTTTTCCTAAAGTTACCCCAGAATTTGCAGCAACCATCCAAAACACCAAATTATTTTTTGATTTGACCACTACCACACCATATTTGGCTAATCAGTACAGTACCTCTAGTTATTTAACTATTTAATTAATTAGAAGAACTGCTGCTACAGCAAAATCATTGAGCAAATACATTTTCCCCTGAGAAGAGGTTTGGGATCTGAAGCTGTGTCCTATTCATCCAGCAAGATATTAGTAACCTTTTTTCTATTATTTGTACTACTGTTCATTTGTATGTATTTTAATGATAACTTATGTCGTTTTTTCTGGACACATATATCGTTATTACCTGGGAAAATAACCTGTACGTTGCACAGGACTGGGCATCCGTCCAGCTACCGATTCCGTCATCAGGAAAAGTATCGTGGATGCATACGCATGTCAGAAACTGAATTTGCGGCTTTTGCTCTGAACAATAAAGAAAGTCGAAATGCTGAAGTTGCAGGAACAAACATGCCTCATCACTGCTCGGAACCTACCGGAAAGGCGGGCCTAGGCGTGCACCCTGACATATTTGATTAAATAGCGTACTTTTGTGTGTTCTGTCCACACCCCACTGTTCTTTAAGCTGCTGCTATGGGTAGCTAATCCTGTGGGCGGTCAAAATGAAATGTGTAATATTAGAAGCAATTATGAGTCAGCAATTGAGTAGGCCCTCCGCGCGAATGCTGCTGGCGCCCCCCCTGGTCCAGGAACGGCAGCTCACCATGATCTGCCGCATCTCGGTGAAGTCCCGACGCATCTCGTAGGTGTGGACCGTGACAGCACAGTCGCCGAGGAGTAATAATCTCCCAGCGGCTTGCAGCGGGTGGCCGGCGGTAATCAAGCCCAACAGCAGCAGGGCAGTGGTGCGTTGGAAAGCCCTCGTATCCATAGAAACCTGGGAACGATGAGGAACATCGGTCACCACGGCGACACTCCGCCCCTGGAAATCGACACCTGGGTTACCCCACCCTCTATTATCCCCCCGACCCTGGATAAAACCTGCTTCTCATTTGAATCCTAAATATCTCATTTAGTACATTACACTTCACTTTTAAAATGTTGATTATTGAAATAATATATTTTGTAAAAGTGCCGTAACAAACAAGCGTTAGTCACAAGCATACTATTCCGAAAAAGTCGCAAAAGAAAATAATTATGAAAGACATCTTTCAATGAGACCTTCACAGAAATTCTTGTTTTCAATTATTGTCCTCTTGTATAAAAACAATCAGATACAGATCATGTTTGACCGGCAAGTTTACACTCTTACCTCCTGCCTTTGACTCTATGAGTTCACACTCAGAGGATGCTCTTATATACCTGTCTGATTCCATGATGACATTCCATGTGTGGAGATGTGGGAATTTTTTAGACGGTACCTGCCTGAAGTTACCAAAGGAGGAAGTAAGACTGTTACATTCACTTTCATCCCCTCAGACGCCTACTGTAGTGGCATTGTATTCATTTAACAATGTTCATTCATACCTGTGTGTTCTTCATATATATTTTTTATCTTTTGATTTTCCTCTGAGTAGCCACCAGTTGCTTAGAAAAGTCATATTAACCTTAATATTTTTTATCTTAGTTAAAACCTTGAAATTAAATTAATTGCTGTATTGATTTGAGTATCAGAGACTGAAAGTTTATAAACCACATGTTGCTGGTTCAGTTGTTAAAAGTGATGTAGATGGTTTGGAGAATTTGTGACAAGTTCAGCCTGGATTTTATAAATAAACTTTCTCCCCTGGCTCAGTTAGTACTATTTTTTTTGGCTAGAGCTGTTTGATCTTTTGTTCTGATTACCCTGTCCAACACCTTCACTCACACCTGAGATTCACATCTCACCAACTCCCACCACTCACAATCTGCCAGTAACATGTGCAAACTTACTGGGCTCCATCTTCGCTTGAAGTACAGAAATAAGAAGAAGCTCCATCTGATTACTCTGATTTGGCTTCAGAAAATCAACTCAGTATTTCAGCATTTTGGATACTGAGTAAAAAAGTGTTATACAGACAGCATGAAATCTCCAGAAGTTACTTTTTGGACTTAACAGAGTCTTATACTGTTATATGACTCCCTGCTCAGGATAAGCAGCTGGATGGATGGATGGATGGTAATACAAATATTAATAATTACATAAATGGAATAAGAAACATCGAATACGACTAAACATTGTAAAATTGTTTTTCCTTCAAATAGTTGAATAGGCTTGATTAGGTTTAGCACTGTGTGAAAATTGAAACTAGATATCTTCCAGGAGTTGCTGTGGTTTTTCAGTGGCTTGCACTGTGGTCTCACGCCTCCAGGGTAGTGGGTTTGCTGGTGCTCCCTGTGTTTGTCTGGGTTTCCTGCTGGCATTCAGGTTTTCTCAAGTCCAAAGATGAACTGGTATCACTAAATGATGCATATGATGTAACGCTGCGCCCTGCATTGGACTGGCACTGTCCCAGATGCCAGAGCTCAGTGCCCCGTGTCTCCAACGGTGAGGCTTTGACTCTCATGACCTGACACTGGTTACACAGCTAATAGAAAATGCTGGATGAACTCTGACTTGGAGACATACCCAGTCCATCTGCCTCAATCCCAGCATATGCAGAATATAATATAATCACTATGACTGTTTAATGCACACACAAAACATTCAGCCGATATTCCCATGTGGTGAAATAAGATATACTGAAGATATATTGAAGAGCTCATACACACATAGTGATACTGTGAGTTTGGTGAAGTGTCATACTGAAGCTTTTAGGGGAACGTGGATGACACAGCAAGCTGTCTTCTGATTGGTTTATGAATCTGCCTCTGGGAATGATGCAGCTTTTTGTTCCCTTGCCACACCTGCATAACTCAGTTCCTGTGGAGGAAGAAGGGTGACTTCACAAAAATGTCGCATGCTTCCGTGTTGGGCATCGCAGCTATGAAGCCTTGATGGTCTTTGCCTTTTCTTCCAACGCTGATGTCACCTTTGAAATCTCACTCCAATTTGCTATTTTGGAAGTGTATCATATTCTAGACCTTAACCTGTTCGGAACAATTACCTGTTAGGACCGTGCAAATGCCTAGTTCCTTGTTGGATGAAATGGCATTTATACCACAATAAAGCAGTTTGTTTTCTGGATACATTTATGCCCAGAAAATTGTCTTAGCAGCAAATTCTGAAATTCATGAGAAGATCATGGCTCTTTTAGAACGTTTAAAGGTGAATGTCTGGAGTAGGGAATGCTCTATGTGACTGGTAACATCTCCAGTTTGTGTGAATGTGCTGGGATGTGTTTTAAGTTTAATTCCCTTAAAATTGACTGGTTGAGGTCAAAGGTCAGAAATGAAATCTTTTGGGGCCTAGTAGTGACACCATGATAATGATATTGGTACCTTGTCTGACATTCCCCGAACTTTGTTTAAACAGAGCTTAAACACAGAATTATATATATATATATATATATATGTATACACACACACACACACAGAATATATAGAAATTAATTGTATATATATATACACACACATGGAATATATATACATTTATTCTGTTCAGAGTATATTCAGTATTATTTTTAAAAATTTCATTTGCCTCTGATGAAATCTTAAAATACATGTTCGTCGATATATATCTGTTTAGCCATCCATCCATCCATTTTTTTTCAATCTGGTTATGTGTAGTATGTATTGGGGTATGTACTGTATTGTATTACTGCATGCCTGTATGTCTCATCAGGAAAGTACAGCAAGCAGTAAAAACAGGCCCATTCTTCCCTGATTCTCTGTCTCTCTCCTCCTTTCTAGGAACTGTGGAGCAAAGCAGGCCTTTGAAGTTTTCTTCTCACTGAGGTGCCATGATGTGCTATCAGAGCAGGAAATCAGCCCGCGGGGGAGTCTGGGCCGCATGTGGGTGGCTGTGGGCGAATCCTCGGCTGCTTTCGCTTTTGGATACTGATGCCAGTGACATCACTACATGCGACTGGATAGCACGCCTACATGCAACTGGATACATGCAACTTGATAGCGCGTCTGAATGAGACTGGATAGCATACCTACATGCAGCTAAATAGCACACTTGCATGTACTGGAGCTGACACACATGCAAAACTCACTGCAGCAGCAATCTGCAACTGTTGTTTCTGGAAAATCAAAATTAAACAAAATATTACAATAAGCTTTATAAGCTGTGTGTGAATGGTTTATGAATGTTTATGTGTCACTTAAGGTCATGATGATTCCATGTTTCATGGCTTATGACATTGTCACCAGTGCTTTTGTAGGACATTTTTTTATGGTAGCTGAGATTGCGTTTGTGTACAATAATGTGTAAGGAAGGCAGCTTGAGGAACAGCTCTTCATATGAGATTTTTTCACACAAGTAATTTAATGAGTCATATTTACTCACCCCTGACATTGCAATAGAGCAAATTATAATTAACTACACATATGTGTGTCTGTGTGTGTGTGTGTCTGTGTCAGAGACATGTTTATTATCTTTAAGTACAGTTATGAAAATAGTTTTGTGAACCCATTGGAATTATCATGATTTTGTATGACACCATAATAGCACAATGGCTTAAACAGGTAAGGTCATTATGTTAAAGTGTGTGACCCCACTGGGTAATAATAAGAGAGTTAGGGTGGTCAGCTGTTCTTATTCAGTTCGTTTTTAACTGTCTTTGCTATTTATATTTTATTATTATAATTTAAATAGAGATTGTACCGCATTATTGGTGCCATATATATTGAACTAAAAACTGTTCACACTGAAAAATCTGTTTCACTTGAAAATCACAAATATGTGAGTAAATCATATGTCTTTTTAATTAAAAGGCTACATAGTTTCGTTTTTGTGGCTGGGCTGGGATAGGCTCCAGGCTGCTCTCCCCACTGCTACAGGGTACTGGGTAAGCGGTAGGCAGGTCTATGAGTAAATGGATAAAATTCAAATTAATTTCAGTCGCGTCATAAATGACAGCTCTTTGCCTATATGGCCATACCACCGTCAACCACCAGGGAAGGAAGGATCAGGTATGCTTTTAAATGTCACATTTTCCGAATTTTTTATGCTAAAGGAACGATATGTTTCCCAATACAGTATCTATAGTTAACATGAATACAAATGTATCTGCATAAAATACTAGAGATGATCATCAAAATATATAATTCCTCGTTTTCTGTAACTACATATTCCGCCGCCTTGTCCGGTAAAAGCTGATGTGAGCTGAATGTACATTTAAGTATCCCTATTGTATTCTAAAACGTGATTCAGTAAATTACAAATTAATAATTTTATTTATATTTCCATATATTTATTTATAATGCCATACATTTCCCCGTTTCTCGGATTTCTGTGTGAATACACCCGGTTTAGATGAGATGCCTATAAAGACGAGCTTGGCGTTCTGCTCCGGATGACTGACAGGAGAGGAATGTGAACTGTGTCTTTAAACAGCGCTGGCGCCGCTCCAGGGCAGCCCGGACCTGGGTGTGTGTGAGATCGGCTGACAGTGACAGCAAGCCCATTATTTTCATCTTCAGAGGAAGTTCAACTAAACGAGCACAGATTTCCCAGAAGTTCCTTCGAATACGTTAACTGGCGAATAATAAAAAGTAATATTTATTATAATTAGTCATAATTTAACTGCGCCCCAGTAAATGTGCCAAAGCGGGAAAAGGAGCACGAAACGTTTCAGTTACACCTTTCGGTGGATATTTATTTGTCATCGACGTCTCGCCACCTTCCTCCCGTGAGCGAACAGGAAGTTTTAATGTTAAAAGCCACACAGTATTACTAATGACTACTGCCAATTTAAAGTTTCGCTTATTTCAGAAACCTTCGCCAGACATACTGTAATCACTTAATACTCACAGCTGGGGGAGGCCTGTTTTAACACTTTGTAAAATTTGCTTCGCTACTTTAATAAATATATAACACATGAGGGGCACAAATCATGCTCTCTATGCAGGGGCAGGTTTGGTTTTTTTCGGATGCCCACTCAAAAAGTTGCTTGGTTTGAAGGTTCTCAGTGAGGTACCTATTTGTATCCAACAGGTGCCCCCCTCAAACCCCATGTGTGGTTTGAGTGGTGGGAATTGGCAGAGACCTCCCTATTCAATATTATATCAATTTTTGTTTGCCAATTTAATAGTTTTTTTTTCCCCTTAGAGAATCTGAGGACAACAAGTACACACAAGGGCTGTAACGGTACAAGTATTCCTAGCGTGTCATTCAGTTACATCATTTTCGGTTTGGCACGCACAGTGAAACAAATTAATACATTTCTTTACAAGAGCAAAACCTAAATTTACAAGTTTATGTTCAACATGGAAACATGGTGCTAATTGTGGCTGTGCACTGGTCTACTCAAAGACTCTCTGATGTCACTTAAATCAGGAGTTTGGGAACATTTTGATTTCCCAATAAATTACACCAACAATGGACAGAGAGTAGTCAGTAACACCAAGACTGCCCATTGGATCTGTTATACTAAATGAGGGAAACACATCCAAAGTTCTCAATTGAGAACATTATCCAAGTGTTTGTATGACCAGAGCAGGCAAGAGTGCTGGTTTTGTTTTATCAGTGGTAGGAGCCAATTCAGCCCTGAATCCCCCATCCTCCTAAACATACACGGTACTCCCACAATATTGGAAGGGACGTTGCCCGACCATCCATACCCAAATTTACGTTCTTGAGAGCAAGGCAGAAATAGCCTCTGTATTCCAGTATCCCCATTACTGTACTTGTGGTCATCCAGTTTGACCTGTTGGGAAAAATATATGAGAATGACATTTGCTCAATCTTGCATATAGCCATACTCATTAAAAACTATTTTTTTATGACCTCTCATGTTTTCTGAATTCATAACTCGATCCATCCAATGTTTGCAGATTGGGATGGTTTTGGAAAAGTCTCTGCACACTCATGTTAGCACTGTGCCAGACTCGTGCTTGTCAATCCCTTAAGCAAATCGAGCCACGTGCATTTGGGCAAATATATTGCAAGTAACAAATGTGACCAAAATAACCTGTGTTTAAACTGATATTTTTAAATTGACTTTTAAATCTGTCCTCCAGCCCAAGATGTCTATTGGCCTGTGCTATAGTACTGACATCCATTGCAAAAAACTTTGCTTAATGATCCGAGGTTACCAATCAAGTGCAGGAACGGCTCAGCAAAACAGTCTATTGACGTAAAAGCCTTTTGACCAGGTTACTTCCCTGCACAAATCAACAGGAGATGTTTTTTTTTCACTATACAAAAACTGCAATGGACCAGTCTTTGGAAAGTGTCAAAATGGAAAGTGAGAACAGAAAATGAGCAAAACAGATCAAACAATTTAGAGGTAACCTGAAAATACTTCATCTTGAGATGTGATACTTAAAGACATGATGATCCAGCACAATATTCTACTGCTGAACTTGTGGGTTTGAATCGTTCCATGATTCTTCTGTGGATCGCCGCAATGACAAATAAGAATACTTCTGGAAAGTATATGTCATGAGTATATTGTCTCAAACTTACCTGTTTACATGTTTGACTCAAATTGTCATTAGTTTGTTAAATTCTAAACTGGGATCTATGTTAACATCATATCTGGTCAGATATGATTTTTAAATTTGTACATTTTTTGCTATATTCTCCTCTTGTGGTCTAATGCTGAGGTTCTCTTTGTTACAATTGGAAAAATTGACAGTTGCATAACAAAATTCAGAATATCAGCTGCATTTGGTCACCACTGTGACTTTATGCAGAAATTATTAGTTTATTGCACTGTTATACTGTTTTATGTTCTATAATCTCTGGACCACTTATTTCAGTCTTGGTCTTGCCTTGGAATTTATTTTATTTTGACTCGGTCTTGTCTCAGTCTCGGACATAGAGGAATCCAGATTTTATTTCAAGACCAGTCAAGACCACTCATCAAAACACCTCAATATTTATCACAACAGCCTAATATTTGTCTGTTTGTTAACACAATACTGTGATTGGGTGTAAAATGTCTTGCTTCAAAGTTCAAATGCAGCCAATATGGTGCGTCTTATTTGAAAAAATGTTTCTTTTTGTAACGGTCATATACCCTTCCCCACATCCCTGAACTGTCACATGCTCTCAGACACCCTGGCTGAATTCCAGTTAACGTGTCAGCTAGTTCCTCTGTCATTAAATTTGTCTGTATTAGTTATAAAGATTTGCAAAGTAACTGCAAAGAAAAAACATTCAGCAATGTGCAGATTCTGCAACACAGCTCTCACCGAGACGACCAGGACAACCTCCAACACCAACCCCACACTTGGAGAAAAAGCATAAGGAAAGGTAGATTAAGTAGCTAGCAAGCTAATGTTAACAACCTGTCTCTGTATCAGAAAAATCTTATAAACCCCTTAATCTAAAGACTAGTATACTATATGTTTCAGGACCATAGTTTCAGCTGTTTGACAGCAAACCTTAACTTTTGCCATCTAAGGCTAACGTTAGGTGCTGACATCACAGAAGCAGCCAGTGTTAACTAGCACTATCTACCTAATTTAGTGAATCAACGTAATATGGAGGAATGTAATGTAACATTAGACTAAGGCGACAGCACATGGTGACATTGATTTTCCTAAGTTAAAGTTTCGTTTTTGCTTGTGATGGACAATGACGAGGAGGTGACATAGTTGTAACGTATGTTAGCTAATTTTATTATGTAGGCTCAAACCTTAGTCTGTTTCTTATCTTGAGTTGGTCTAGCCCTGCCTTGGTCTTGGTCTTGTCTTGGTTTCGATGGAAATGACTTGGTCTCGGTTTAGGTGGCCTTGACTCCATCTGTAGTGTGATCCATCTGCTGTAAGATTAGACACTGTGACCCTGTAGCTGTTTAGCTAAAGAGGTAGAGGATGTATATGACTTTTGAAGTTGGTCATGCAATTTGATTCTTATAACACAATGTTGCAAATCAAAAAGTAAAAGTTGATTAATAACCTAGAATCACTAAAGTCAGTCTTAATAATACTGTGCTGCATTAAGGAAGAAATAAAGGTCAAATATACACTATATTGCCAAAAGTATTGGGACACCCATCCAAATCATTAAATTCAGGTGTTCCAATCACTTCCATAGTCACAGGTGTATAAAAAAAAGCACCTAGGCATGCAGACTGCTTCTACAAACATTTGTGAAAGCATGGGTCGCTCTCAGGAGCTCAGTGAATTCAAGCCTGGTACCGTGATAGGATTCCACCTGAGCAATAAGTCCATTTGTGAAATTTCCTAGCTACTAAATGTTCCACAGTCATGGTATTATAACAAAGTGAAAGCAATTTGGGACAACAGCAATTCAGCCACGAAGTGGTAGACTACGTGAAAATCACAGACTGGGAACAATGCATGCTGAGCCGCACAGTGTGCAGAAGTCGCCAACTGTCGGTAGCTATGGACCTCCAAACTTCGTGAGACCTTCAGATTAGCTCAAGAACAGTGCCTAGAGAACTTCATGGAATGGGTTTCCATGGCGGAGCAGCTGCATCCAAGCCTTACATCACCAAGTGCAATGCATAGTGTTGGATGTAGTTATGTAAAGCACGACACCACGGGACTCTAGAGCAGTGAAGACGTGTTCTCTGGAGTAACAAATCACGCTTCTCTGTCTGGCAATCTGGTGGACAAGTCTCGATTTGGCAGCTGCCAGGAGAACAGTACTTGCCTGACTGTATTGTGCCAAGTGTAAAGTTTTGTGGAGCAGGAATTATGGTGTGGGGTTGTTTTTCAGGGGTTGGGCTTGGTCCCATAGTTCCAGTGAAAGGTCTCTTAATGCTGCAGCATTCAGAGCCATTTTGGACAATTTCATGCCCCCATTTTTGCGTGAACAGTTTGGGGATGGCCCCTTCATGTTCCAACATGACTATGAACCAGTGCATAAGGCAAAGTCCATAAAGACATGGATGAGTGAGTCTGGTGTGAAGGAACTTGACTGGCCTGCACAGAGCCCTGACCTCAACCCGATAGAACACCTCTGGGATGAAGTAGAGTGGCCACTGTGAGCCAGGCATTTTTGTTCCAACATCAGTGCCTGACTTCGCAAATACTCAAATGGTCAAAAATCCCCATGAACACACTCTTCCCAGAAGAGCTGAAGCTGTTATTGAAGCCTGTATATTAAAAATGGGATGTCATTAAAGTTCATGTGAGTGTAAAGGCAGGTGTCCCAATACTTTTGGCATTATTATGTGTGTGTGTGTGTGTGTGTGTGTGTGTGTGTGTACATATATACAGAATGGGACCGAGGGGTGTCCGTAAGTCAGAAATGCCCGTAACTTGGAAATACATGCACAGTACGACGTAGATGTACATTTGTACACATACAAACTACATGATATTTACCAAAGGTAACAAGCTTTGTCCAGCCTTTGGAAATGTGTATCGCTAACAATGCAATGCTTCTTAGCTAATGCAGGATTAGCGGTAATTGTCACATGCGCCTCGATTTTTTTTTTCTTTACTCTTCCAAATATCGCCTGCTGTAGACTCCAAAATGGTCTACGACAACTCTCTGTGATCTTCCTTGTCGTATCTCTGTAACGATATCAAGCTTATTTTGGAGGGATATGAGACTATGCTTCCTTTTTGAAGTCATAGATTTTGCACAGCTGCTGGTTGTGTAAGATAGAGGGAGGTGCCCATATATTGAAAGTTTAACTGTGTGTATGTGTGTGTGTATATATACAGTATATATACACACACACACACACAGATGCTCCTCTACTTATGAACTTTCAACTTACGAACTTTCAAAGATACGAAGGAGAAAAGGACTGTAAATCCAAATTGTGTTCGTTGGGCTCCCGTTTCCTATCCCCAACATCAAATTTCTTTTCTGCGCGCCAATTCCGCCTAGTACGACTTCTGGCCGCTGTTCCCCCCACACAGCAGCGTAGCGTAGCGTACTCCCAGCATCCTAGTTCTTTGTACTTGCGTATACCCTTAAAATTATGTTGAATAACGACTTAGGAACATTTCAAGTTACGAACGGCCGTCTCTATGCCTGTGATCAGAAGATCATTGGTTTGAGCCCTGGTCTCAGCAGGACAGTCACATGGCTGTGGGCCCTTAAGCCCAGTTCCAGGGGTGCTGCACGTTAGCTCACACTGCGCTGTGACCCCCAAACATATGGAGAGCAAGATGGGGTTAGTGAAGAGAAACATTCTGTACTTGAACTTGTGCAAATGGCAAATAAAGCATGTTTGTTTGTTCCCGCCTCGTGCTTGTAGCCTCTGGCTCCAGACCCCCCGCGACCCTGAATAGGACAAATGGGTACAGAAAATGGATGGATGGAAATATATATTCTTTGATTAATTATTCCAAAAATCCTGTATACAACAAAATAACGCCTTTTTCTTACTCCCAAGAAGTTATATTTTTTTATATTCACTCATTCCCATCAAGAACTTTAAAACAGCTTTGCTTCTCATGAATCGCTTTCAGGTTCAGTCATCAAAAACTAACGTCAAATTTAGTTTTTTATTGTTTACAAAGCTACAGATACAGTTCTAATAGATGCCAAAGAGTGACAAGATTGTATTTGCAAATGTAGAACTGAATCACACATTTAATTTGTACAGAACTTATTTTTACAAAACAAGGATAAAAATGTTTTGTTTTTTTTTTGTTTTTTTTTTACACAAAGTACCTTAAAACATAGGTACATTGAGGACATTTCAACTACATGGTAGTCACGTGTGTTTATGTATTTCTGGCCCAACTGCTTAAATATATTAGGATTTTCTCCATTTTCAGTTTTTTGTTTCAAGTCAGGATTTCTGTCCTTAGTCTGCCTTTACAGATCAGGAATATGTACAAATCAGCCGGTCACCGTAACTACTCTGTATGTTTACAGTATGTCAGTTAATGTACCTTTATTTTTAGGTCTATTGCACCCATTTTTTGTATTACCATCATCATTACAAAAACAAAATGTCGAGAAACAAGTAATATGGTAACAGAAAGTACATCCATGCTCAATAAAAAAGTAACAGGAAATTTAGCTTTGTTTTTTAATATCTAAATAATACAATTTGTGCTTTGATAGTGAATAATTTAGCAAGAGAGATTCCTGCTTTTAGCACAGAAATATGCCCTTCTTCTGGTTTCGTGCTCTCCTCTTGAAAGTCTCAAGCTCCGTCCACAGACCCAATACAGCAAGAAGGAAACACGACCCGTCTCTGACTATTGGTGTGTGTCGATGCCACACTGCAGGGGCTAGGGGGGCGCCCTACATGACGATCGATTTGAGGTTCCTGAAGCACATGATCACATCCAGGGGGATGGGTGGACTCACATGGTTTCCATCCAGCCTCAGGTACCTCAGCTTGGGAAGTAGGCTCTCGTCATGGGGCTCAATGGACATCACAGGAAATGGGCAGAGCTCTGTGCCGTTAATCACTGAAAGAAAGACATGGGACAGCACTAAGAAACGCCCGATTAGTAAATCATACTTCCGTACTTCATACTTCATACTTTTTGGACCGATATAGACAGAAATTCCTACTTATGCATTTACGCAATACCACATGAAACTAGTATGGGAAGTTTGGCCAGCTCAAATGTTCTCCAAAATACTCTTTAATAATAAACAATAATGACATATGTCAGAAATGTGACTGCCATAGTTGTGTGGTTCATAAAGTAAGTTATATATCTTGTATAGTAATAATACGATTTGACTTACTTTCAATGTTATTGTTGTTGAGATATAGGTGTTCCAAATGCATGTTGAAAGTGGGCACAGAGTTCAACTTGTTGTGGGCCAGATGCAGATCCAGGAGGCTGGACACATTGAAGACCCTCTTGGGGATGCCTCTGTCACTCAGCTGGTTGAAGTTAAGTCGGACGAAGGCTAGGTTGTGGAAATCCTTGAAGTAGTCCATAGGGATGTCCTCGATGTTGTTTCTGTCCAGGAATAGCTGGTAGATATTTTGGGGAACATTACTAGGCATCTTCCGTAGGATGTTGTGGGCCAGGTTGAGCTGCACTAGGTTCCTCAAGCCCTTGAAGACGTTCTTGCCAAGGTCACTGTCACTCAACTTGTTATGGTGCAGATCAAGCAAAACCAGGTGGTCCATCTTGTTGAAGAGGCCAGTTGGGATTTTAGTGATCTGGTTGCGGCTGAGGCGCAGCTGTTCTAGGCTTGCCGGCAGGTTGTTGGGAACCTCCTTTAGGTTGTTCTTGTCCATGTACAGATACAGGAGGTTGGGGAGCTTTTCAAAGACTTGCCGCTCCACCCTGCGGATACGGTTGTTATCCAGGTTAACCCATTTGAGCTCGGTGGCATTTTTGAATGGCTCGGCTGTCACCTCGTCAATATAATTGTTTTGGAGGTAGAGGTATTGTACGCGGGGTGGGATTAAGGGGATCTGACGGATGTTCCGGTTTTCACAGTTCAGCGAGTCAGGGTAAGAGGGGTGGCAGAAGCACTCCTGGGGACAATCTGGGAAGATAGATGGTGGGCCCAGAATTGGAGGTGGAAAGTCTGTAGGTTCTGAGGGCTCAACCTCGGGGATAACAGGCCTTCTGGTAGCACTGGGCACTGGCCTTCTGGTAGCACTGGGCACTGGCTTTCTGGTAGCACTGGGCAAAGGCTTTCTGGTTGGACTTGGTCTCGGCCTTGGCCGTGGTCTTGGCCTCTGAGCCCAGACTGCACTAAGAAGCAAGAAGATTAGTAGAAGATAATATCCAAACCCAGCCTTCATGGTCCTAGTCCTAGTGGAAAGGAAAAAACAGGTGAGATTTCTACTCCTGAATTTCAGCATCATACACTGAAAATATGTTATTATCAGACGCAACATCACACACCAAGGCAGCTAAATCTTTGTTCAAACAATAGCGTTAACAAATGCAAGCAAGGGTCTGAAAACCTGGTCGAGTCAGTTGTGAGCCGCCCCCTGTTTGTGATTCTATGTAATACAGTCAGACAAAATGAGAATGTATAAATACCTTTTAATGTGCTTGATTTTAACTTACCAGACATAAATATCTTTAAAATATTTTTTTAAATACACAGAGGAGATCGATCTTACAGTCACCCTAATCACCTCTGAAGAAAATATTTTGCATAACATTTCATTTAAATGTTTTTAAATGTTAGACATGCTGCGATGCTCACACTAATTTGACGAAAAGCAAACACTGACTGAATTTTGTTGAAGTATTTGCTTACTTCATAGTATGCACCAGCTTACTTGCAGTGGGATGAAATTGGCTACCACAGTTTGAAAGTCCGTCATGATAAACAGGCCTTGCCAGAGTTTCGGTTGATGCACAAGTGCCACCTAGTGACCAATTTCAGGATTGCTAGTACCGCTGCTAGACTAATGTACCGCACTGGCCAAAAGTTTTGAGAATGACACAAAATAATTTTGACAAAGTCTGCTGCCTCAGTTCTTATGATGGCAGTTTGTTTTGAAGAGTGATCAGATGAATTGCAGTTAATTGTAAAGTCCCTCTTTGCTATGAAAATGAACCAAAAAAAAACCTGTTTCCACTGCATTTCAGCCCTGCCACAAAAGGACCAGCTGACATATTTTCAGTGATTCTCTCATTAACACAGGTGAGAGTGTTGATGAGGACAAGGCTGGAGGTCACTCTGTCATGCTGATTGAGTTGGAATAGCAGACTGGATGCTTTAAAACAGTGTTTCTCAACCCAGTCCTCAGCGAACCCCAGCCAGTCCACGTTTTTGCTCCCTCCCAGCTCCCAGCCAATCAGGAACACCAAATAGCTGCTACAGGTGCGCTGGGAGCTGGGAGGGAGCAAAAATGTGGACTGGCTGGGGTTCGCTGAGGACTGGGTTGAGAAACTGCTTTAAAAGGAGGGTGGTGCCTGAAATCATTGCTCTTCCTCTGTTAACCATGGTTACCTGCAAGGAAATACGTGCAGTCATCACTGCTTTGCACAAAAATGGCTTTACAGGCAATAATATTGTTGCAAGTAAGATTGCACCTAAATCAGGCATTTATTGAATCATCAAGAGAGGATCAATTGTTGTGAAGAAGGCTTCAGGGCGCCCAAGAAAGTCCATCAAGCGCCAGGACCAGTCCAACAAGGTCTCCAAAAGTTAATTGAGCTGCAGGATCGGTGCACCACCAGTGCAGAGCTTGCTCAGGACTGGTAGCAGGCAGGTGTGAGTGCATCTACACGCACAGTGAGGCGAAGACTTATGGAGGATGGCCTGGTGTCAAGAAGGGCAGCAAAGAAGCCATGTCTCTCCAAGAAAAACATCAGGAACAGACTGATATTCTGCAAATGGTTCAGGGATTGGACTGCTGAGGACTGACGGGTAAAGTCATTTTCTTTGACGAATCCCCTTTCTGATTGTTTGGGGCATCCAGAAAAAAAGATTGTCTGGAGAAGAAAAGGTGAGCGCTACCATCAGTCCTGTGTCATGCCAACACTAAAGCATCCTGAGACCATTCATGTGTGGGGCTGCTTCTCAGCCAAGGGAGTGGGCTCACTCATACACAGCCATGAATACAGAATGATACCAAAATGTCCTCCGTGACCAACTTCTCCCAACCATCCAAGAACAGTTTGGTGACAAACAGCGCCTTTTCCAGCATGATGGAGCACCGTGCCATAAGGCAAAAGTGATAACTAAGTGGCTCAGGGAACAAAACATCGACATTTTGGGTCCATGGCCAGGAAACTCCCCAGACCTTAATCCCTTAATCTGATTCCTTAATTCCATTGAGAACTTGTGGTCAATCCTCAAGAGGCGGGTGGACAAACAAAAACCCACAAATTCTGAGCATTGGTTATGTAAGAATGAGCTGCCATCAGTCAGGATTTGGCCCAGAAGTTGACAGCATGCCAGGGTGAATTGCAGAGGTCAAGAAAAGAAGGGCCAACACTGCAAATATTAACTCTTTGCATAAACTTAATGTTACTGTCAATAAAAGCCTTTGATACTTATGAAATGCTTGTAATTATACTTCAGTATACCACAGACACATCTGACAAAAAGATCTACAAACATTGAAGTAGCAAACAATGAAAACCAATACTTGTGTCATTCTCAAAACTTATGGCCACGACTGTAGGATTATCACTTTGAAAACTCAGTAAATATAATGCAATATATTTAATTACAATTTTGAAACTGTAACCAGGAAACAGTAATTAAACTGACATAGTAATTTAGCTCTTTTGTTTTATAGAAATAAATGTGCATGTTATGTGACTGGCTGTTCATGTTTCAAGAACAAAAGCTTAGGTTTTCAGGCTGATCCTAGCAGTTAATTAAATGTAGTGCCCTTAATGTTTTCATATATGTTTTATTTGGCAGTTGATTTCAGTTGAGGGGTGGTTCAGTCATAAAACAGGGGCTGCATAGTGCCTCCTGGGGCCTCTTGCTGCTGTCCCTGTCTGGCTGTGCAGACAAGCCCTGGAGGTCCACATCTGGCCGGGTCATTAACAGATTTATCATAAGACTGGAGGCAGTCATTATCTCACTGCTGGTGCGGCTTCATGGGTTAAATATTCATTGTATAGACCAATCTGATTGGCCATAGATCAGCATGTGACAGGAAGATTCATTTCACGCACGGCCTGGCCTCTCTGTGTACCCGACACAGCAAGCCTCTGCTGTAGCTACAGTAACGATGTTTCCAAAACAAGGCCACAAGACTTGGAGTGCATGGACGCCGCGGGCCACACCGAGGTCAGGTGACGATCCCATTCATTTGCTTCACCTGGGCCCCATTAGGAACCTCACAGGACTGAGCTCTTGTGTCCCACACCGCAGACCCCCAAGCCCTCAGCCCGCATTGTGACCTGCCTTACACTGTTCCACAACAGTTCCGTGTTTCCTTCCTCATTGTTTGTGTTAAAGACGTCTTTGCTGTCCTCCCAAAACAAGCCTCTACTCTCCCAACCTCCCCGCCTCACCCCCCCAGTCCGATGGGTTTGCTCACTCTCACTCATCTTATCGTGACCTTGAATCTGGAAAAACATCCAAATATTTAAGAAATTCTTGACAATTTAAATAGTTAATTTAATAAATATCAAGTTTGCTTGTAAAACCTTTGCGAGCAGCCGCTAAGCTGTGAAAATGTAAAGTGCAGCAGTCAGTGTTACAAGGACTTGAAGGGATTTAACACCGGTAGCTTTGCTTGCTCAGACTGTGTTGGTTTTTCAAAGCCCCCATCGCTATTAGCAACAAGCATAGGTGTCCTTGCCAGAAATGTGTCTTCCTGGCCAATAATGAAGGAGACAGTTTGACATTGGGGGGGTGGGGGGGGGGGGACAGAAGTTAATAACATAAAGGCAAAGGTCTATTTATATGGGGGATGAATGACGCCAAATGAAATACTAGAGGTACAGGTCTCCTTGGTTCCTACGCCCCTGTTCTGACCCTCATTTAATTAATTTGTAGTCATGCTAAAGAATAGGTCCGGCATTGTTAGCCAGTTTAGCTAGCTTTGAGTTTCACAGCATCTGATAAATGGACCGTTAAGAAGTTATGAGGTCATTTATGTTCTCCTCAATGAATGATCCCAGACATTCCCTCAGACGTTTGGCCCAAGAATGATAGATAATCACGTCCCTTGTTAGCTGCCACACTTGACTTTTAGTCATTCTCTACTAGGAGTAACTGGGTCAAATGTTTTTCCATCCTACCTCCATAAATTTTCAGTTATAAAGCTACAGTAGACAGTCATCCATCCATCCATCCTTCTATCCATCCATCCATCCATCCTTTATAGAGGGGTCTGAGATCTCTCCTGGGCACCACAGAAGGCAAACCTGCACCCTGGTTGTGATGCCCATCCACAGAAGGAAATTTGAATGATGCTGGACTGAAAAAAAACACTGCTTCCACCAGTAGGGGGTACTGTCTGGACCAGAGGGCAACTAGAGGCAAAATACAATACCATAGCTACAAACCTGTAGCTGAATGATGGAGCTCAAGCACATAATAATATCTTAATAAAAGCAGCTGCAGAGGAGGTATTTGTGCAGCAGTGGGTCTCACACAAAGCCAGGGTTGTGGCGGCCTAGGAGGGCGGGACGGGGTGATCTGCAGATGTTTGGCTTTGGCTCGCTGGCTGAGTGACAGCTGCCTTGTCAGGAAGGCATGGAGGCTGAGGATTGGAGGACTTGTTTATTTCTATGGCATGCGCTTGTGTGTACGTCAGTGGGTGTGTGTGTGTCTGTGTGTGTCTGCGTGTGTCTGCGTGCCAAGGAACCTCAAGCAACACAGAGTAGCTAAAAAGCATGTCTGGACAATTAAACGTGGCGACTCTGTGTTCCAAGAATTACACATTATATACTTTGCATCATGAGGATGTAAGAGACCAGATTGCTGTTTTTTTATAAAAACAAACATAATGCACTCTACTACTTATAACCTAGCAATCAAAGCTTCCTCTCGTAGCTTTTGTTTTTGTTTGTTAAATGTAAGGATGAGAAGTTTAGTTGTTGTAATATCTGGTAAATGATTTATGATACAAAGACTCAAAAAGTCAGGTTACATGTCATTGAAAAAGAATAAGAAAGACAGGTCTGACTTTAGCCCAAACTGATCACATTCCTTGGCGCAGATTTGCTTCTATTTCACTTTTTTTTCCTTGCATGAGATCCAAAGTATGTCTGCAGAGTGGATTTTTCCATTGCTCTAATATACTACAGCAGAGCCATAGTGAACTGGCAGAGCCGGACATCCAGTTAAATGAAAACATCTTGGGTTTCAGTAGATTTTGGTAATAACAGGCTGCTTATGAATCTTCTATGCAAACATTGTGGGGGGGTTCTGTTGTTACACTTCAGGTATCTGTATACGTTTTCCGTCTGCTAATCAGTGTAATACAGCAGATAAACATTACAGATCTGAAACAGGAGGGCTGATGTTTTAAATCTCAGTGAAAAAAACTGTAGCATTTTTTGAACATTTCTGCATGAAACACATGATTGATTAATGATGAATGAATATGGGATCAGTATGTAACTAGCACTTAGTTTCTGGTTAATTAATACATTAAGTAAGAGTGTACAATTACATTAATTGTGGCCCCTCAAGTAAAATGTTACCAAAATTATTTACAGTATAGCAATACTCTGCGACTGAGAACAAGAAAGCTGATAAGTAAAGCAGCCACCCGACCCCTGATTATCTTTGTAATACAAATCATATATGGCATGCATGAACTGCTTATTGACAAGTCTGCCTGTTGATTTCTATTACATGTATGTTATGCTTTTCCTAAATAGATGCATTTGCTTCATACATAAATAGCTATATACATTCATACAGCAATGTACACCCTAATGTGACAAATCCTGAGACTACATCCTTCAATAGTGATATATAAATATCAGCAGATGCAGTAAAGGTGTGTAAATGTGAAGGAAAATGCAAAAGTCAATATCTGCATCTTCATTCCGTTTCATTCTATTTGCAGCTGAATTTTACATCCCTGCCATCACACTTCATTAAGTCTCAGGAAAGTGGAATAAATGATAGAATTATACAAGTATGATGGTGTTTGTTATGGGTCTCAGTGAGTTGGCTCACTGTCGGATTCCTGATACGCACGGATCTGATCAAGCGCGGTGAAAACATCCCGTCACGAACGGAGTCGGATCTGTGAACACTATGAATTCTTGTCCCAGCTAAAACTAATCATATTAAGAGACTTTTTTAGTGCTGTGGGTGTCTGTGTTTCTCAGTATGCTTTAAAAGAAAAGCAATTCAAAAACTCATCGAAAAAACACTAAATTTGGTCTTTTAACTTTTAAAAGGTGTTACTCGGATGAAACGACATGTTCACGAAGCGCCGAGCGCAGCGCAGACACACTGGAAGGACAGTGTGCTGGCAGACCCGTTCTATAGAATCGCACAGGTATGGTTTATTGCCTTAGAGAACCAGGTTTACCTCCAAAGTCATGGGGTCACTCCCCACCTTAAGCATCCAGGTAAAAAGGAACAAAAATCTGAGCCCCTTACCTGCAGCTGGTACCGGGCCTCCTTAATGAAGCGACAATCTCTCTCTCTCCCTCTCTCTCTCTTTCTCTCTCTCTCTCTGAAAGGCTCCTCAGGTTCTCCCTCCCTCTCTTGTCCTCTGAGTCTCCTTCTCCTCCTCGAGTGGAGCTGTGTGCCTATTGGATCCCTTTTCCTCACAGATCCTTCCTCTGAAGGTCAGCAGTCCTGCCTTCATCGCACGCCCAGGAAAAGCGTGTTAGTTTTAATATGCATGGCCACCCCTCTGCAGCGGGAGGCGATGTGACTGAACCGTGTTTTCCGGAGCTCAGCCTGGAGTGGGACAGTGATCAGAAGGTGCAGTGCACTGTGCTCCGTTCTTGGCTGCTCCAGCTGATGAATCGCACCCTCTGGGTTTCTCCAGCCAGGGCACCGCTTCATTGCAGAGGAACGCTCCATCTTGTTGGGGTCCGAGCGTGAGGGGCACTGAATCTTTTCTCCTGAGCACAGGGGCTTGGAGAACTGATTCCATGTCATCTACTGTGTTCCTGCAAGCACTGTGTCCTCAGAAACCCTCATAATCCTGTCTGCTCTGCCACAGAGGCCAGGCTAAAAAGAAGAGCATTGAGGGTTCTAGGGTGGGACATTATTTCTGCCCAAGCCCCCCCTCATGCTGGGTGAGATCCAAAGCCTGATGTTTAAGCACATTAGTGACAAATTCCGTTGGGGGCTACAACTAGAGATGTATGAAGGGATAACATGTGCTGCGCTGGTTGCTCAAATACAGAATATATACTCCCATATAGTTAAACTCATATATATATAATGTAAAAAGTTTATTATATATATTAGACTTTTTATATATACAGCAAACAATGCATGAGCAGTTATCTTGGCATTCTGTTAGTAGTTGCATACATTGCTAATCTCTTATTCACATCTACCCTTCAGCCCCACAACTTCCATCTGACAATAAATCTCATTTAGAGGATTATCCGTGTCCTGTAGTGCCCAGGAAAGACCTACCAGAAAAGCACACAAAGATGTGCATGTTTGCCAAGACCCCCGTGTCTTGCCTCTTGTCTGACTAATCGCTGGGGAGAGATTACGTTATCCCCAGCACTTTGCTATGAGTCGGAGTTGTGTAGCGATCTCGGTAACATTTTCCATGGCCATCCCCTGTGTCTCTGTTAATTATGCTGCGCTGTTTTTTTTCTGATGGGAAAAGGGAACCAGCTTCCTGAGAGGCTTTTCTGTCTGGCCGGAATCTGTGTGTCAGAACTAAACAGCAGCTGTTACAAGGTGGAAACCATCACCACCATTTTGCTTTTGTTACCGAATAAACCATCGATCACGTATTTCCATGGCAAGCTGAGCACTTTTCCCCCAAACAGCAAGCAGCATTAGTGATGCAACAATTCAAGCTGCGTGTGATGTTTGCATCCAGGATGTTGCCATGTTTCAATCATAAATAGTTATTGTTACACACTCAGTTTTTCCAACATCTTAGCCAGGGTTAAGTGTCATCCTACAGTCAAACAACTCTTCTTATTCACTAAATACTTTTTGCTTAATCCATCCATCCATCCATCCATCCTGATCCATCCATCCATCCCACTTATCAAGTGTGGAGTAATGGGGGTCTGGTACCTATCACATGAAGCACAAGGCATGGGGCAGCTTCAATGAGGCACCAATATTTTTTGCATAATAATTTTTTGATAACAGTTCTATGAATGCTACGTCTATCAGAACCTATGACCACATTCATAACACTTCATAATGCATTCATAAAGCATTAAAAATGGGCATAATTATTTATAAAAAGGCATAACACATTATAGGCATGTTTATTATGCATTATCACTGCCTTATGAATCTCTCATCTATAATGCACTATAGATACCTTCATAATGCATTATAATGGTGGGTATAAACATTAAGGATGCTTTGCACTTAATTATGAAGGTATCTATAGTGATTCCTTGGAGCTTATTAAGTATTATAATCAACACTATAATGCCTTATGACTCTCAATATGACTCTCCTTTATTAATTCTTATACCGACCATCATAATGCCTTATGCAGATATCTACAATGCATTATAGATGACAGCTGTAGTAATGTGTGAATGTTTTTTTCTAAAGGTGCAGTTACTGTAGCTTCCACATGAAGCATGTGCCACCTCCAAAGGCGACCCACACGTTTGTCCATCCATCCCAGTGGATGTTCTCATCGCTTCCAAAGGGCCATTTCCCACAAATCACCACTCAGAATGTATTGTAAATCAATGTTTACACAGAGTCACTGAGGGAATTCACTTTCCTATTCACACACTATTGCATGGTGCCTCTGCCCTTCTGTTTTATACCATGGACATTTGCTAGATTAGTTTGGTCTGTATAACATCCGATGTGTGTGGCTCAGTGGGCTGAGGCTCCGTGTGGTTGCTGGTTCAAGCCCAGTCTCAGCATGTTTCTGCACACATGAGCAAGGCCCTTAACCCCCGGCTCCCTGTGTACTGCTGTGGAAACATCATGCTCTCGCCTATGGAGAACATGATGGGGTTAGTGAAAAGAGAATTTCCCCATGGGGATCAATGAAGTATAATCGTTCCATAGACTTTTTTGAGAAGGCAAGGCAGTTTTAGCTATGGGGGGTTAAGGGCCTTGATCAGGGGCCCAACTCTGAAATAACTTTGCTGGCCACAGGATTTGAGCCACCCGACCCCCAACACACACACACACACACACACACACACACACACACACACACAAGCAAACAGTGTTCAGGTGGGTAATTAGAATAAGGTGTTTGCCATGAGAAGAAGTACATGAAAATGTTTGCACACAAATTAAAACAAAGAATTGTGTGGAATTGCAACACTGAAATAATATTTTTTTACTTATTAACATAAGTTAAAACAACACAATTCACAATAAACAGTGCATTGAAATAATTTTGGAAGATGCTTCTGCTCTCCCCTTTAGAAATATCATTGCAAAAATCTATCTAGAAATTGTTACAGCATGACTGTGGAATCCTGTTCTCTTATGTTGTTGGAATGATCTGGAACCTTCCAATTCCCGCAGTTCCAGGGTCGCAGATGTTTTGTTCTGAAGAGCCCAAAAGTGCGGCTGCTGTCGAGGCGGAATAATCTGCTGTGCTTTCTGCGTCCCCATGAGTCATTTACAGCATGAAAGGCTGCAATGATTCAATTGTTCAGGCTTTCTGGCGCCTCCAAGATAGTAGAAAAGTGCTGATTCTAAAATTGCTGATAACAGAAAATCTGCTTTGCTGCACCATTCATTTCTGCAATTATTATTGATGTTTTTTTATGGTACATGTATGAAGGCTTTGCACGGTATTGCACAGTTTTTAGCTTATTTAGCTTTACAACAATCAGGATTCTGACTCATCAGAAGATGCGGACAGAGTCTAGTTTGGCAAGCAGATGCCTGTCTGCATGTGTGGTCCCAGTGACCAGTGTCCCATGACGAACTACTTGAAAGAAATTTCTGGCACGTACCGGTAAATTGCAGTAACCTTGATACATTTACTGTACTGCTGATTTTGTAGGTATAAACATAACAGTTCTGCCGATTTCACATCTGTCTTAAGATCATAATTAATGTGACAAAATCAAGTGTCACAAACACGTTTGAATGTTCCAGGTAGATTAGCAGCCTGGTCCAGCAGTGCCCGCAGCAGGCCTGCACAGTGGGGCAGCTTTTCCCATGACCTACTCCTCCTCCCCCTCAGCATTTCGCAGGCCTGCTCCAGTGAAGACATCATGCTTTGTGTAATGATGATCCCGCTGGGGCCTGCTCCCGCACCCACTCCTCTCTACCTCCGCGGTTCGCTGCCGGGTTGCAGGCCTGCTCCAGTGCTGACGTCATGCTTTGTGTAATGATGATTCCGCTGGGGCCTGCTCCCGCACCCGCTCCTCTCTCCCTCGGTGGTTCGCTGCCGGGTCGCAGGCCTGCTCCAGTGCTGACGTCATGCTTTGTGTAATTATAATCCCACTGGGGCCTGCTCCCGTACCCGCTCCTCTCCACTTTATCTGCTCCTGCTAACTCATTCCACATGTGTTTATGCTTCTCATGACATCATAAACGGCTTGTCTCCATCAACAAATGAAGGAAACATTGAGTAAACATGCTTTTTGATAATGCTATTCCAGAGAATTACTACAATTTGTAATTAATAAATACTTGTGACTTATGGAATAAGAGTCTTATGGTCTTGTTAGTCTAAATATTACAAAAAAAATTGAAATTATAAATGTACTGAAAGGCACAGGTTTTGATGTTTTAAGCTAACATACAGTATATCTAACATAAGATCACTAGCAGACTTTATGTTGCAATGTTAGACAGGTTTGAAAACAGTCTCTGCTCTGAATAAAGGCAATAGCTGATAGACAGGATGAATTTCTCACCATGGAAAATATTTTTTTCAACAGAAAAATACTGAGGACTTCTTCGTGAATAACATCAGTGCTGTAGGGAGGAATGAAGATTAAGAAAATAGACTGATGCTGATGACTTCTGAGTGCGGAAAAGATTACAGGCGTCTGGAATGCCAATTGCTCTATAGTTTAATTCATCTTTCCAACTCTGTTTAGACCAAATATGCCAATTGGGTAGAACTTCAGCTTTAGACACAATAAATGACTTCAGGCTTGGTTATTTGGGTGTTCTTCACTTGTTACTTGTCATATAAGCCTTTGATATACGGCCTGCATTATTATTACTATACGTAACCCTTTGACACTCATATTCTGAATAAATATACACTTTCGATTGTCTATTTGTGTTGACTGAAGTGCTAATCATACCCTGGACAATGAATTGGGGCCATTAATGATGATTTTTAAATTACTGGAATCTCTTTATCAAACAGCAACTTTTGTTAGAGCCATTAATCATTCAAACTTCATTTATTTAGCACCTTTCAAACAACTCAAATGCAACTCAAAATGCTTTGCTGGTGATTGACACAAGTTTATTAAAAATGCATTTATAAACTTTTTATATTATATATAAATGATATAATTTATATATAATATAAATATCTGACATAAAAGCAGCTTGATGCTGTACTATACTTCGACTCGACTCTTGATAAATTGATATAATGAACTGGTAAGTACTTATAAACAAAGGGATCTGACCATTGCATCTCGTCACCCCAGGGGTCAGAGCAACAGAACAGGTGTCGGCAGTACAGTGCCTCAGGATATCTGAGGTGACTCACTGCAGACTAAACTAACTATTAACCCAATACAAAACAAAGTGGTCAAAATTCCTTCTTACGAAAGAAAAACTCTCCTCTTCCAGTCCACAGCGGTTGATAGTTGATGGAGGACTTTGGAGAACACTGTCTGGGAGCAACCCTTCTGTTTGTAATTCACAGCTTGAGTCGATCCATTTTGAAAGATGAACTGCAGACTGGGATGACCTCATGGAAGAGTGCGGCCTCATGTTTCTGTCTCATACAAAATATCCCCACAGAGAAATCTGCTGCGGCCCTGCTTGACTGCTCTACAAGATGCCATTCCACTTGGGATGTCCCATGGAAAAGAGGAAAACCGGAATGACTCTGTCACATGGTCCCGTAATGACTTTACCACCCTTCCTAAATAAACAACATCGTTTCTCAGATTTGACAGCATAGGAGCTATAAAGACTGCCATTGACCACTTGAGGAATAGGTCTGTTCTAGCTTCAGAATTTTCATTTTGAAGACCTGCCAGGGGCTGTGAGTTATCTGTGGACTACCAGTAAAGAAGTAGCACATGATTCATCAGCCTGTTTTGTTTGAGGGGATAGCTTACATGACGAGCACACTTCCCAAATTCTGTGGATAGAATTTCTGTTTGTGTAGCGAATCATAACCTGTAAAACAGCGCAATACAAGATACAGAAGCAACTACTGCAGAATCAGCAAATGAGTCTTGTAATACGACTGGTGGCATTAAGTGTAAGTGGGTTTAATTATTCTGCAGAGGTTTGGAAGAACACTCTCCCAGCCTATTTCTGCCTCACACATGGCGAGCATCAGGCGCATTCTTGATTAAAGCCATCAGAAGCACTTGCTGGATCCTTCACTGTAGCGTTGATGTTGTGAGCTCTCAAGGAGAGGTAAACTGACTGCCTCACTTGGCCCATAAATCTGTTTGCCAGCCAGGTAGCATAACCTGTACGGAATTCATGCGTACTATTCGAATGGCCAGTTCACTGTGTACAGTCCTTTGCAAAGGTCTTAGACCATCAAGGTTTAAATGATCATCATGTTGGTGTTAAACTATGATTAAACTATAATAATATATCTGTCAAAATGTGTCAGCTTAACAATTTCAAAACTTCTTAAATAACCCCAGTATTTACACTGTCCAATACACTAATGTGTTTTTTGACTTGACCATTACCCCAACCTTGTTTAGCTAATCAGTGTTTCATTGATTTATTTCATTGATTAAATTCATCATTTCATTGAGCTGATCAGTGGCGTGCACAGACATTTTGGGGGGCAAGTGCTCCAGGGGGAAAAAAGGGCACTTTTTGCATATGTGGAAAACCTTTTCTTTTTATAATAAAAAAAACGCACAGGTTAAATGCAATTTGACTTTTATTTCAAAACATTCTCTAAAAATAGACCAAAATGTATGAGAACGAATAAGACTGACTGTGGTCATTACAAGAACAGGGCAGAATGGTCGTTTTCACAGGCAATTGGGAACTGCCTATTTTTCCTTTAGCAAATTAATGTGTTAATGTTGCCAATATGTTACACCAAAAAAAATTAACATGTCTAACCAGTGCTTCTCAAATCTTTTAACATACACCCCCAACACCGTACCCTTCAAACTACCAATAACAACGTCACTGTTCTGTCACAATCAGGTCACAACACAGTGCGTAAATGTCTGCGAGCATCGCTGAGTCAGTAACAACCAGTTAGGCTAAAGACTGCATCTTTAGACAGTTGGACGGTGTTCTAACTTTCTCACAGGAGACACCTACTAAAGACAGTCAAAGACATTAATTTCAATCTTACCAAAGTAGGACAGTAGTTGACGTTAGTTATGGAAAGGCTAATCCACAAAAACGGAGAAACGTCCATAATTCTATTATTCATAATCATGTCAAGGTTTTAGGTTTTTCTGCAGTTCCATCTCTAAAAAGTGTGATGTCACTGACTTCAGTTTGAAAACTTTGTATTTATTCACAGATTTCCGTGAGATCATCCTAAAATTTGTAACGAAAAATGGGCTCAAAAGAGCCCTCTGCCTAACGGCATGTAGCCTATAGCATAACGTGATATTTTCAATAGTGTATGCAAAAAGGTCGGAATTGATGGAGAGTGGGGTTGCCTAAATGGTTTAGGTTACATTTTAAATGTGTCGTTTTTTTGTTTATCCATATGGATGGATGGAGGGGGCAAGCTGGCAAAGTTTGTCATGTGCAGTTTCTGACAGGCTACTTCACAACAAAACAATTGCAGGTTGGTCTTAGAGGGCAAACAGAATAATTTCACTCGATTCATGGGTTACCTGACTGGTTGGGAAGGGAAAGAGCTGCCGTGTTGTCCGCCGTGGCTCCCAGTCGCTATAGTTAGCCTACTATGCCTACTCCAAGTAGTCCTATGTCATGCCGCTGCTACACGCCTCACAACAAATGAACTGCAAGCGTGTTCACGTGACACGGTGACAGTGAAAAAGCGACAGGGTTCGGGTGTCTTTGAAGAAGGGGCACAAATCAAGCCATTATTTTCACACCTTTTTAAATCGCGCAGCTTTAAAAAAAAAAAAAAATCACGTCTTTCAAAAGGGCTCTTTTTTGGACTGAGGGCAAAAGGGCAAGTGCTTCAGCACCACCTCGTCTCTATCTGTGCACGCCAGTGGAGCTGATGGTAAAATTTAATGAATACATAGAATGGCTGGGGTGCCCTTAAGCAGAGGTTTGGGAACTGAAGCGGCATCCAACTGGATATCAGTAACTTTTTGGAGCACAGAAGAAATATTATTGTATTACTGTTAATTTGCATATGCTCTAATGTTAATTTGTACATAAGCTAATGTATACTTTCAACCTAGATAAAGAGCTTTAAACATTTTTATTTGACAGCCTAAGACCTTTGCACAGTATTGTATGTATTTATATAACCAGCTGAAATAAAGTTCCTCAGATGGCAAGAAGACACACTCCATTTGCTTTTTAATGATTGGGGACTTCAATGCTCACATGGGCAATGACAGTGAGACCTGGAGTGGCGTGATTGGGAGGAACGGCCCCCCCGATCTGAACTCGAGTGGTGTTTTGTTATTGTACTAAAGTGCTCGCCATGGATTGTCCATAATGAACACTATATTGAAAACATAAGGGTGTCCATATGTGCACTTGGCACCAGCACACCCTAGGCCACAGTTCAATGATCGACTTTGTGGTCATGTCATCGGACTTGCGACTGCATGTATTGGACACTCTCTTGAGGAGAGGGGCCCAGCTGTCAAGCAATCACCACCTGGTGGTGGGTTGGCTCCACTGGTAGGGGAGGAAGCCGGGAAACATCTGGCGGAATCCCCTGTCAGAAGGAGCTTCAACGCCTACCTCCGGCAGAACTTCGCCCATGTCCCAGGGGAGGCGGGGCACATTGAGTCCGAATGGGCCATGTTCCACGCCTGCATTGTGGAGGCGGCTGACTGGAACTGTGGCCATAAGGTAGCCGGTGCCTGTCGTGGCGGCAATTCCCGAACCCGCTGGTGGACACCTGCAGTGAAGGATGCCGTCATGCTGAAGAAGGAGTCCTATCGGGCCTTCTTGGCCTGTGGGAATCCAGAGGCAGCCGATGAGTACCGGCGGACCAAATGGAATGTGGCTTTGGTGGTCGCGGAGGCAAAAACTCTGGTGTGGGAGGAGTTTGGCGAGGCCATGGAGAACGACTTCTGGACAGCTTCGAGGAGATTCTAGTCCACCATCCGGCCGCTCAGGGCAGGAAAGTGGCGCAGCATCAACACTATTTATGGTGGGGATGGTGCACTGCTGACCGCAGCTCGGGACGTTGTGGGTCGGTGGAAGGAATACCTCCTCAATTCCACCGACACGCCTTCCAATGAGGGACTTGGGGGTGGGCTCGCCTATCTCTGGGGCAGAGGTCACTGAGGTGGTTAAAAATCTCCTTGGTGGCCGAGCCCCGGGGTTGGATGAGATCCACCCGGAATTCCTCAAGACTCTGGATGTTGCAGGGCTGTCCTCGTTGAAACACATCTGCGGCATCGCATGGACATCAGGGGCAGTACCTCTGGATTGGCAGACCGGGGTGGTGGTCCCCCTCTTCAAGAAAGGGGACCAGAGGGTGTGTTCCAACTATAGGGGGATCACACTCCTCAGCCTCCCTGGTAAGATCTATTCAGGGGTCCTGGTGAGGAGGGTCTGTCGGATTATCGAATCTCGGATTCAGGAGGAGCAGTGTGGTTTTCGCCCTGGCCGTGGAACAGTAGACCAGCTCTATACTCTCGGCAGAGTCCTGGAGGGAGCGTGGGAGTTTGCCCAACCAGTCTACATGTGTTTTGTGGACTTTGAGAAGGCATTCGACCGTGTCCCTCGGGGATTCCTGTGGGGGGTGCTCCGGGAGTATAGGGTGCCAGGCTACCTTATAAGGGCTGTTTGGTCCCTGTACGACCGGTGTCAGAGCTTAGTCTGTATTGTTAGCAATAAATCAGACTCATTTCCGGTAAGGGTGGGACTCCGTCAGAGCTGCCCTTTGTCACCGATTCTGTTCATAACTTTTATGAACAGAATTTCTAGGTGCAGCCAGGGCGTTGAGGGTGTCTGGTTTGGTGACCTCAGGATTAGGGCTCTGCTTTTTGCAGATAATGTGGTTCTGTTGGCTTCATCGGACCGTGACCTTCAGGTCTCACTGGAGCAGGTCGCTGCCGAGTGTGAAGCGGCAGGGATGAGAATCAGCACCTCCAAATCTGAGACCATGGTCCTCAGCCGGAAAAGGGTAGAATGCTCTCTCCGGGTCAGGGAGGGGGTCCTTCCCCAAGTGGAGGAGTTTAAGTATCTTGGGGTCTTGTTCACAAGTGAGGGAAGGATGGAGCGGGAGATCGACAGGCGGATCGGTGAGGCATCAGCAGTGATGTGGGCGCTGCATCGGTCTGTCATGGTGAAGAAGGAGCTGAGCCAAAAGGCAAAGCTCTCGATTTACCAGTCGATCTATGTTCCTACCCTCACCTATGGTCATGAGCTGTGGATAGTGACTGAAAGGACGAGATCGCGAATACAAGCCGCCAAAATGAGTTTCCTCCGCAGAGTGACTGGGCTCTCCCTTAGAGATAGGGTGTGAAGCTCAGTCATTCGGGAGAGACTCAGAGTAGAGCCGCTATTCCTCCCCATCGAGAGGACCCAGATGAGGTGGCTTGGGCATCTGATTAGAATGCCTCCTGGACGCCTCCCTGGTGAGGTGTTCCGGGCATGTCCCACTGGGAGGAGGCCCCGGGGAAGACCCAGGACACGCTGGAGGGACTATGTCTCTCGGCTGGCCTGGGAACGACTCGGGATTCCCCCAGAGGAGCTGGATGAAGTGGCTGGGGAGAGGGAAGTCTGGGTTTCCCTGCTTAGACTGCTGCCCCCTCAACCCGACACGGAAAAGCGGTAGAAGATTGATGGATAGATGGATGGACGGATGGATGATTGGGTAATATTACTTCTGCAGCAGTAAATGGTGTACCTGCATTATTATGATATCAAACAAATAAATAAACCACCACATATCCCCTAAAATTAGGGTTATTTAATTAAAACATTCAACCATTTGTGATCATGGCCTCTTAAAAGGCCTGGTGAATGGATTTATGTTGAGGTTAAAGTCCTGTCTTTGTAAATGGGATTAATGTTGTCAAAAGACAGAATGCCGCTGTACTTTGTGTCTGAGACGTACGCCTGAGAGCTCCTGCAAGAAGGCTGAGGTCTAGATTTAACAACCTGTCAGTATAATGGGGTAATGAGGTTCTCACATCCTTCTCTTGCCCATGTCAGGTTTAAGGGTGTTTTGGAAGTATGCAAGACCTGGACCAGGCTTCCATATCTCAGATGTGTTTTGAAGAACTTCTTCCAAGGAATGAAAATGATCGTCTATGAAAGTCATTTGCTGGAACTGAGAATGTCTTATGTGTTCTTCCACAATGCAGAACATTGACCAGCCACTGGAAATGGAGACTTGGACATAGCACAGAATTTCTCAGGCCTTGGCGCAGATGGTGAGACCTGTTTCTATCGTCTCTGGATCCACGTGGTCTCACTCCGTGCTTCATCAAAACACCAGTGTCTCTGTTTTTTCCATATGGTGTGCTCAGAAACTTGTGGCCGGATATGGATGAATCTCCAGGGACTATCTGGGCAAAAGCATCACTCTGTAGATGTCTACAGACGGTCCATTCACATATGTGCTAGTTAACCTTGCTGTGTCCGCACTCTGAAACAGGGCAACGCAATTCAGAGGACAACAAAATAACCAGTAATCAAAACAGCCAGCGGCCGGAATGAAACCGAATGTTTTAGATCTCAGGCCACATTAATCATTCACTGTTAACCTATTTATGTCAGAGACCAATTACATAATGTCCCATTTCCTGCATGTTTTATTAGGTTGCATCAAAGTTATGCTTTTCAAAGTTTATACTGTATCAACAAACTAGCTGAAAAGCTGTATATGGTCTCAAAACAACTGGAAATTACTTACTAACATGATGAAGAGAGCACAACAATAATGCTGATATAGAGAGGACAACTCAACCGCTTAACGATGAAATTCACAGCAGAGCCGAGAAGCAGACACGCTGTAAATCATGAAGTGTTTTTGGAGCCCTTTGCCAAGTATGTGTAAGATGTGGCTGTACAAAATGTTTATCTCAGTGATTCATGGAATAACATGGGTTTTTTACACTGACTTTATAACAGAAACTTTTGCAAATGTCACTTTCATGCCACGCATGGTTCAGCCTTGACATTAACGTCTCTGAAGCTATTCAAGAGACAGTATTTTCTGCTGCAAATCATGGTCCTCAGGAGACACATCTACTGTGATCCTGCCTTATGTTTCACCTGCACACATTCAGATAATATGCCCTAAGAAATTTCCGTACCCCCCGGGGTACAGTTTAAATCCCTAAATGTTTTAAATAACGTGCCAGGTACTGATGCAAATGTAACATTTCTCCCCACCTCTTCCTAGCAAAGGGGACTTAACAACTGTGAAATGGTGGATGTGACTAGGGTGACCACCTAATCCATGTCAGGAGGGACACTATGAGCTACAACAGGATTTGTAAACTACCATTTCATACATTTCAATTAAAAGGGCCAGGATTTCACTTAAGCACTGGGTTCTTGCCGTATGCTGACTGGTCAGTCTCCTATAATCATGCATATGTGTCAGTAATGTTAATGTGAAACAGCTGGATGAGTCTTTCAATCTAGGAACTAACCAAACATTTTAGCAGAGCACAGAACCCTTTCAGTTTTAATAGTAGTTCGTAAAAGCTGAAGTAGCTCATAGTGTCCCTCCTGACATGGATTAGGTGGTCACCCTAGATGTGACTTACCCAGGGGCCTCAGAAGCATTTTGAATGTGGGGGGAGGGGACACACTGGCATAAAACTAATATTTTATGTTAAATGTGGGGTGGTCCAAACAAATAATTATGAAATGTGAGGAGGACATGTCCCCCTTAGATTTAATGGTGGCGACACCCATGGACTTACCAACTGTGATCTGGTGGATGTGACTTACCAACTGTGATCTGGTGGATGTGATTTACCAACTGTGCCCTGGTGGATGTGACTTACCAACTGTAATCTGGTGGATGTGACTTACCAACTGTGCCCTGGTGGATGTGACTTACCAACTGTGATCTGGTGGATGTGACTTACCAACTGTGATCTGGTGGATGTGACTTACCAACTGTGCCCTGGTGGATGTGACTTACCAACTGTGATCTGGTGGATGTGACTTACCAACTGTGCCCTGGTGGATGTGACTTACCAACTGTGATCTGGTGGATGTGACTTACCAACTGTGATCTGGTGGATGTGACTTACCAACTGTGATCTTGTGGATGTGACTTACCAACTGTGCCCTGGTGGATGTGACTTACCAACTGTGATCTGGTGGATGTGACTTACCAATTGTGACATGATGGGTGCAGCCTTCAATAGAGGCTGGCATGTAAAGCGCCATGGAGAAATTCTATTTTTGAAAGGCGCTATATGGAAATTCATTGAATTGCTCTGACTAGAACAGGTGGGTGGCATGGTTGTGCAGTGGTTAATACTGTTGCCTCACTCTTCTGGGTCCTGGGTTCAAGACTTGGGGTACTCTAGTTTCCCCCCACAGTCCAAAAACATGCTGATGTTAATTGGTACTGTCAAATTGCCTATAGACTCTGGAATAAGCTCCAGACCCCCTGCGACCCTCAGTGGGATAAGTGGTTACAGAAGATGGTTGAGCCAATGTCACTTGCTTCTCCTATTCTCTCTAGGGCAGTGGTATGCAAACTCTTTTTGTCATGGCCCCATACGGTTCATACATTTGTCTTCTTCCCCCACCCTCCCATCCCCCACAAACACACACACACACACACACACACTGACCCAAAATAGCCTTTACTGTGCTGCTTATCAAAGTTCGGGGGAATTTTGGACACTTAAAATCTCTATATTTCTAAAATAAAGATTGCAAATAGGCCTGCCCTCACCTCAACCCCCCACACAATTCTCTACTTTTCCCCCTCACCTGCACCCCAACAAGGGGGGCACACCCCCCAGGTTAAATACCGCTGCTGTAGGGCTCTTAGGCTGGGGTACACCTTGGATAGGATGCTAGTCTATCACAAGGCATGCACATGTACACATTTACACTACAAGCAATTCACAGACACTGGTTAACTGGATAGCACACCTTGGACTCCTACACAGAGGGAATATTTAGACTCCACAGTCACAATGTAGGCATTTTAAAATAATATTCATCATTTTTATTAAATGCATCTGTTTTACACAGTGTAACCACAGGAATGAGGGATTAGTTGAGTCCAGTTGAACAGAAGACTAAACAAGCAGGAATTTGCTCAAAGGAAGGAGCCGCTTTTATTAATGCAGGCAGGTCTGTTTACATCTGAAATTTCACTGCACCATGGGTCACTTGCTTAGGAGGCTAGAAGATGATGGTGTTTTCACTGTAATTACAGAAGTGGCTTAGAACTAATAGATGTGGATTAGAAGTGGATTAGGATTAAACACCCGCAGTAAAGTACTGTGTAAATATGCATTACACCACATTTCAGATATAGATCCCATTAGCTAAACAAAAAAAGCCATCCTTGTGAGAAGCTGATCTGTTTTGGTCACAGAAACATGTTTTATGCACGCTGTATATGTGTTTATTTGTGTCTGTGCATGCATTTATATATCTATGTTGTGCATTTTGTTACAGAGATAACCAGTAACATAGGACAAAAATGCAACCTTCAGACCCAGAACTGGAACGAGAGCCTGGGAAATATTTTCTCTCATGTTTTGCTGATTAACAGACTTTGACCCCCATGCAGTCCATTTACATATATGTACAGCTGAATAATATTGGAGACATTTTTGCACCCCTCTCTGGTGTACATCACAGTGTCCACCTGGCTGCTTGACAATCTCTTACATCACTTTAGGAGGGGCCTCAAACCCTCAGGATTGGCTGGTTTTTATTCTCAGACTTGTTGAGAGGCTGTGTCAGGAATAGGCGGCAATTACATGGGGCCCAGGGTTGACATCAGCATGGAGAATCGGGTGTTGCCGAATTAATTCACTGTTCCGCATTTTCCAAGGCGAGGCCCTGATGTCTGCTGGGGCCCTAAGGCAATGTCTGCTAACCCAGTCTTCAGGGACCCCCAGACACTCCACATTTTCGCTCTCTCCCAGGTCCCAGCCCATGTGAACCAAGCAATCGAGAACAAGCCAAACAATGAGGAACACCAAATACCTGTTAGTGGACTGGCTTGACATTGCCCTAGGTCAAGTGATTCTCAATCCGGTCTCTGAGGACCCACAGGCGGTCCATGTTTTAGCTTCCTCCAAAAATATGGACTATCTGTGGACCAGATTGTGAAACACTAACCTTGGCTATATCCTAGGAGAGCCCATGCATTAATCTGACCCAGGTGTCTGCTGGCATCGACTGTAGTGGAAAATAAGAGTTAAACAGTTAAACAGTTAGTGTCACTTTAAGAGAGTCGAGCAGACAGCAAAGTGTTTGGAAATTATGCCGTGGTCAAAGTCTGCCGAGATGGGTGGATGATTTTGCCAAGGCCTTGCATTGTGGGTGATGATGATTCAGATGTAGATGCGGTGGATCACCCGCAGACACATGACCCAGTCTGGCGGCAGCTGGTGGTGGGCCATCCTGTTGCCCTCCATCCTCAGGATCCGGAGCCTGGAGTAGTCCGTGGTCCCATCTGCTCTGCAGAAGCTGGACACGTTGAATTCTGAGGATGGGAAAAACATGCAAAACGGCCCGGAACCTGAGGATGAGCTTCCGGTACAGCAATTTTAACGATGAAAATAACAATACGAAGTTCCGTTTAGATGAAAATGCAGCAATCATCCTGCCAGATTGTACCAACTCGCACCTGATAAAACTTCACAAGTATCATGCCATCGGATGACATAGTTGGGTCAATGGGATACTGTGCTTGTGATCAGAAGGTCTTTGGTTCAAATCCCTTGGCTGGCAGAGTAATTTCACTGAGCTGAGCCCTTAAACTCCAGTTGTTCCAGGGACTGTCTGACCCTGGATTCTCAACTGTATGTCACTTTGGCTAAAAGTGCCAGTTAATTATCTAAAAAAAATGGACATGACAGGTTTGGCTAGACTAGGCAGGCATTAAAGTTGAGTGAATAAGGAAGCCACTATAATGTTGCATTTTACATCCTCAGTTAAGGCAGAGCCAAGCTTGGAGGGTAGTGGGCTGGTGGAGGAGGGATGGGGCTGTTGCTGGATGGGAGCTGGCGTGGTGGGGGGGGGGGGGGCAGCATGTGTGTGTAGGTTGCCAGGCTGCAGTTCCTCACAGGCCCCCTCCCAGCGGATGGCTGAGCTGCTGCGATCACGTCTGCTGGATCCTAACATGGAAAACAAGCGCATACTCTCTCCGCCCCCCCACCCCGCCCGTTTGAACGAGGCTCTGGAATCTACAGCTGAACTACAGGCACATAGCAGCGCTCTGGCAGGAACACGCCTCTGTCGCCTACCACGATTTACCCTTTTTTGGTTCTACTTATCCCGTCCTGAAGATCGATCTCTGAAGAGTAGTAGGAAGCTCCGACACGCACAGTCTTTCTGCAGGAGTCTTTCTGGAAGCATCTCCCACACGGCTGATTATAGACAAACACTTGTGACTGAAACGTTGCAGTACACCTGAGGCCTGGGGAGTCTTAGGTGAGGTTAAACAAAGAGTTTTTCCACTGCTGCTCTCACAGCAGTATGATGATACACCCCCATGTTTTAGTAATCCAAGTGCATCTATCTTTTAACTTGCTCGCTATAATTGTGCCGGCATTGTGGCCACCATGACTAATCGGTCTGCGCTCTTTGGGGGCAAAGGGGGAACAGAATGTGCTCTTGGCTAGAGTAGCTGCTCACAGATGTTCCCAGGCCATCTCCTCAGCGTTCACCCGCTATTTTGGAACAGGCGCCTTGAATTTCCTCTATTCATAAGCCCCACCCTCATGGAACCTCATTCATTGCACACACACACATACACACACACACACACACACACACAGGCAAACACTCACACACATGGTTTCCTGCTTCACTGAGGAGATGCATGTCTGAGAGGAGGTTGTCTACAGTTTTTCAGTGCAATCACTTTTTCCACTAATGTTCAGTCCAGAGACTTCTGGATCTAAATGATCCTCACACCTGTCATGCAAACACCCAGGGGCTCCATCCTGACCTTCTGACCCTCTGGCACTAATAATACCTCAGCCTGAAGCCATCATCTCAGGTCTGCAGCAAGATGGCTAAAGCTTCATTGTGTACGGTACAGTCACCGTGGAAACTGATTCCTGGATGGTAAAAGAAATTCTCACCCTGCGGGCTTTGGGGTGACCCTCTGTGCACCCTGATTGATGCTGTCATTGGACCCTTGAGATCAAGTGCTACCCGGGCACTGCCATCTTGCTGACCCTGCGCTCTGACCTCCAAGCTGTATAAGTCACTGTGTGTTTCATGGAGAGCAAGATGGGGTACTGTAGGCGAAAAGGGCATTTCCCTATGGAGGTGAATAAAGTATCTCTATATTCTACAATATCCAGCAGCTTACCGTGGATGAGGTTGACCTCCAGGTACAGGTACTGAAGAGTGGTTGGCACTGTGGGGGTGGAGGTCAGCTGGTTGTAGGAGAGGTCCAGCTCCACCAAGGAGCTCAGATTGAAGGCGCCTGCGGAAAGGCCTGAGCTGTGAAGCCTGTTGTATCCCAGGCGGAGGTAACGCAAACTGTGGAAGCCGTGCAGGCTTTCATCTCCCAGGGATCGCAGGGAGTTGTTGGAGAGGTACAGCTGCTGCACCGCTGGGGGCAGGTGTTTGGGGAATTCCTCCAGGTGGTTTTGACTGAGGTCCAACAGATTGAGTGAGAGTAGGCCTTGGGTGACAGAGAGAAACACAACAGTCGTTGTTCATAAATGAACTGAAACAAGCCTGGAATGGGGTCTGTTTAGCATCAACATTGGCCAGATTTCTAATGAAGTCACCCTTGGACGGACCATTTAACAGTTAAGTCACTAGACCAGGGGTGGCCAATCTTATCCGCAAAGGGCCTGTGTGTATGCAGGTTTTTGCTGCAACTCCCTAATTAGATTACTAATCAGAGGACTGATTGGCTGAAGAGTCCTCACACCTGGGTTTGAACAGCTGACCTACAGATTATCACCAAAAACCTGCATACACACCGGCCCTTTGTGGATAAGATTGGCCACCGCTGCACTAGACCATCCAGCTGTGAATAGCAAGATTAAAACTGGGAATGGATGTGCAGCAGATACCAGACCATCCATCAAGGTAACATTTCGCACCTGTGAAGTCTTCATCACCGATGACCTTCAGTTGGTTTCCTTGAAGAAGTAGCAGAGTGAGGTTCTGCAGGTTCTGGAAAGCCCGGGGTGAGATCTTCTGGATTTGGTTGTGTGCTAGCCGGAGCTGCCGGAGGCCATCGGGTAACCCAGTTGGGATTTCCGTCAAGTTGTTGTGATTCATGAACAAGATCTCCAGGTAGGAGAGCTTGGAGAAGGCCGAGTGGGCCACCTGGTCGTTGACTAGCTGGTTGTGGTCAAGGAGGAGCCAGCGCAAATGGGTGGAGTTACTGAAGGCGTTGGCACCAATATCGGAAATGTTGTTTCGCTGCAGGAAGAGGTACTGAGTCCGGGGTGGGAGGCTGGCAGGGAGCTGGTGCCTCCCCCTCTGGTCACAATATATGGCTGAGGGCCATTGGATGGGACAGTCACACTCGGCAGGGCAGACCTGCGGGTTCACGGACCTGAACCAACCGGGCTCAATCCGACCCCATAGACTCAGGACGCTGGGGTCTCCACGCAGACGGTTGATCCGGAGGGGAATCCCACCATAGTCGTAGTCTGCAGTGGTGGCCTGTGCTGGCCTGATCATCAACAGCACCAGCAGGATGGGCTTGACATCCATGAGGATGGACAGTTGGTCTGGTTCTGACTGTATGCTGGGAACCGCGGGTGATGACGACACTCGTCAAATTCTGCAAATCATGGAAAAATATATAGACAAGTGCAATTAATGTCTTAAATGTGAGATTTTACAAGTGCTTGCAAATGGTTGATTATACCCTGTGGAGATCGATTTTTCCAAATTTAATAAGAATTAATGTTCATTATTGTATCATAGTTTAATGAAACATTGCATTTAAAATATATATATATATTCTTTAACTCACTTTAATAGATTGCAAAAGTCAAAGTAAATAGTTTCTCAAAAAATGAAAGATATCTTGTTTTCGACCATAAAAATTAGTCACAATAACATCCATTAGCATCCCCAGGATATTTATTGCAGTATATTTTAATAGTATTCAATGAAAAAAAAAACTAAATATGATATCATATATAATTCTTCCCTCAATTTCAGTTAATAGATCCTTAAAGGCAGGTTAGTGCTTTATTTGCACATATAAACACGCTCCAAGCAGAATTCCACTGTGACTTGCATTCCCCCAAAGCGCATGCACTGAATAAGCTCTTTCTGCTTGCAGTGTTATCCTCATCAAAAGTGTTGGCATACCTGTTTCCACGGCCTGTGACCAAACGCGGGGAGCACACTGTCCCTGTCCTCAGCTCCCTTCTGCAGCAGCCGCCGTCTGTGCATGGGCAACCCGCCGCACTTACAGGAATGTTCCAGATCCGCCGCCCGCCAAAGGCCTGTACCTCATTGCTCTTGGTGCTTTTTCCACTTTCCCCCACCGCTCCCCCGCCCCCCCCTACCATCCTACAGCCCATACTACATCCTGAGAGCCCCGAACATTTGGTGGAAACATGTTTACCAATCTGGTTCATGAGTATTAAATTAGTAGACTTACGTTAAAGAAAACAGCAGCCCTTTTTGAATTAGGAGCCCATCAAAAGCCTGGCTGTCAGGATAAAGGTCGATCCTGTCCCCACCCATTATCTGAAATATACCCCTTTAAACGGAGTACTTTCAGGAACACATGAGTCCATCTGCATTTGATTACTTTCAAAGGAGAGATGGCTGATTACTGTTAGGAACAGGTAAATATCACTAGGTATCCATTCATTCATCTTACAAATTGTCATTGAGTTCAGGATTGTGTGAATAATACACCTGTACATATACTGGGAGAGTATGCATTGTGTCCATAAGCTGTAAACAAACTAGTTCACATTTTGTGAAATATAAGTCTGAGCAGTGACGTCAAACCTGTCAGCAGAGGGCACAGCAGGAGAAATCCATCCATCTTCCAAGCACTTATCCAGGTCAGGCTCATAGAGGGGAGCCTATCCCCAGCAGCACAGGGCGTGAGGCAGGGGTCCATCACAGGGCACGCAAACACAGGCACACACTCAAATACCCACTGAGGGCAATTTGGAGATGCCATTTAGTCTCACTGCAAGCCTATAGGAGTAAAGCAGAGTGGGCAGGACATGCAGACAAGCAAGTAATCGTTTCATTCGCTAAGTACTAATGGCGCAACCAGTTTGTTTGGGTGAAGGTGGTGTCCGATAAACCTGCTGTCAAAATTCAGCACACAAAACAATAAGGTAAAAATAAAAATAAAGGTGGAAATAGAAACAAAAATGTACAAATACTAAACAAAATAAACCATAATAAACAAACATGTAAACATTAAACCAGAAATTGAGTGCAAACAACTGTCCTTTATCCTAAGGAATATACAGTATGAGTCATACATAAGCAGTATCATCTCCAATTTCTTGTCCACTTAATGTTGCTGTGAACTCCACTGCAAAGCATGACGAATGCAAGAAATAGCCTGAAACAAGACTGAGGCGTGACTGTGCGTGATTCAGATCCAGAGCTCTGCTCATGTCCGTGCGAGGAACACACATCCCCAGCGTGCTGACACAGAGGTGCATGGCATTGTGGGAGTCTGAGCTGCACGCTTTCATCAGGCTGCTCTCGAACACAAATAATCAGGTGTGAAAAGACGGTTTCCCTGTCTTACGAGAAGCTGCAGCCTGTACCGCATTTTCTGCGGGGTGTGGCTGCCTGCTGTTAAACCTCAGTGTATCAGATTTACTGCGGTGGAAACTGCACAGCGGAAAAAAATTGCTGCAGCTTTCAAAATTAAGCCTGCGGATGTTTGTAGGTGTGTCAGCCGTGGCATTAACAAGGATGCTCGCTCTCATTGTGAATGCAAAGTCTCTCTTCACCACCACTCGAACCACACATTTGCGGGGCGGCCCTGAGGTTCGCGGCCCCCTGTTGACCATAAACAGTCATTACAGTAAATATTGGAATAAACAGGTTCCTTATCTAGGAGATGCTGATGCAGCATGTTTTGCTAACCAACAAGCTACCATAATCCGCCTTTACGTTGCATCTAGTTTTTGAAACATCTGGGGGTGCAAAATGATTTTTTTGTGTGGGGCTGCAGAAACCACAAAGCTGGTCCTGCTTATACAAACACCATTAACTCTTTTCATTTCCTGTTTCCACTGCTGAATGCTGTACTGTGCATTTCATACAATAAATTTGATTTTGATTTAAAACTCCAAACGTTTTCAGTTAAATGTCTGCCTCTTCACAGCACAGTGTCAGCAAAACACAAAACATCAACTGTACACCAGTGTACAGCCAGCACTGTAGCTCTGTGCCGTTTTATGTGAGTGTGTAAATCTGGGCTTGGCGTCACTTGGACAGAGTTACTCGTTAGCTGTGACAGGGGCCTGGGGTCAGCTTTTCTGCTGTTATGAAGCGAGAGGGCGTTATTTTTGCGGCATTACGGCAGGCTGTGTAGAGAAACGTCGGCTTCTATGGCTGAAAGCGGCGCCGTGTCAGAGAACCCTGAGAGCCAAGCAGACCCTGTGTCTGTGTGTGGGGGAATGCCCCCCCACCCAAACTCCCCGACAACACGGCTCAGCCAGTGGGGAGGCTCTGGATCCACCCCAAGTCAGTGAATTAGCTCTCGGCTTTGGAGACTCGCTGGAGGGGAGGAATATGGGGTGGAGCTAACACGTGTGGGCTTGATAATAGCGCCCCCTCACACATAAGCATGTCATGACACTCAGGCCAGTGAAGTCTCTTTGCTTCCCTGTATTATTACTGAAAAATCACAACACAAGTGCCAATCTGTTGCTGTGGTGCAGAGCAATTTATAAATTGTCATGTGACCCAAAACTCATGCTGGCCAACCTTATCCGCAAAGGGCCGGTGTGTACGCAGCTTTCTAGGTCAGCTGTTCAAACCCAGGTGTGAGGAACCTTCAGCTAATCATTCCTCTAATTAGCAATCTAATTAGGGAGTTGCAGGAAAAACCCTGGTTACCCAGCAGCCCTTTATGGATAAGATTGACCTCCCCTGCTCTAAACTAAGACATTCATTATTTAATATTCATTTTCCTGTCTGTCTCTTTCTTCATATATAAGCCCAAAATTTGAGAAAGAATATGCAAATATTGAATGTGACTTTGGTTCCTTGTGCCAGCTGTGCATAAGGCTAGATAGTTAGTTAGTTAGTTAGTTAGTTAGTTAGTTGACTCACTCCCTCTGTTATTCATGGCACATGTACAAGTAATCCCAGTAAGTGCACATTTTTCAATTTATCCACATTCTGTTGTATTTCATAAAAATATGCTTTTAAATATTTACAGTCATAAAAGTTATTTATTAATTCAAGTAATTTGTTTGGTGTTTCTCCTCCCTTATATCACAACATCACTGGAGAAACATTACGAAACACTGTAATTCCATCCTTTTCAAAAGGCTACCAATCCCAGCTGAGTGTGACCCTTTCCAATAGGAAAAAAATATTATTTCCTTTGCTATGAAAGACTAAACACTCAGATTTCAGAGATGCTCACCAAAAGATCCACCAGACAACATTAGAAGCAGTTTCTGAGTTGAAGACAGCTGACTGTCAGTTACATTCTTGAAAAAGGAACAAAACGAATAAGTTGGGCTTTCATGATCTTCTTTGGGCAAATAAAATCTCTTAAATTCTTTTTAGGAGAATTGTGAAAACTATTGCTTGTTAGCTGTTTACCAATCTCCTGGATGGTTCAGAGAGCCATTGTATTTGATATCCTACCTAAAAACAAGTGGAAAAAAAGCACCCAAACACTACGAGGGCACTTGCTGTTCTTACGTTAGCAAACTCAACAGAACATTTTATTTTTAATCATGCAGAGTTTCAGTTGATATTTCATTTTTCTGTCTGACTCACAAAGTTTTACACCAATGTCGTCGAAAGTTCAAGGCCACCGTTTCCGTGTTATGTGAGCTGGTATAAAATACATGCTCAAAAACTTGACCACGCAGTTTAAACAATGATATTCAAGCAAACAAGCAAACAAGCAAACTGCAGAACTCTTTTCTGATTGGTCTGCGTGCTGTATGTCGCCTTGATGTTTAATTGTTATGTATTATCATGTTTATTACAAGACCACAATTAATTTTAAGGGAAATCAGATGTGAAACATTAAGCTGTTGAGTGTTTCTTAACCAAACTTAAAAAATTAGCGGAACATGCATTAAAACTGATGATGTTTTGTCCTTTCAGGAAGAAGGATGTCTGTAATTACATACTGCAAAACAAAAGAATGCACATGATTAATTACTTCAGTGTGATTAATCAAAACACGGTCAAACAGTTTGAAGTTTACTCAAACTGAAGGGTTGGGGTTTTGAAAACTTTGGGCTTTGGTATGAAAGTTTTCTTAAAGTCTGGAGAGTAAGTCTGAAAAGGTACTGTAGCACATGATATTCCAGAAAACACACCCGTCTGTCTATGACTTAATGACTTTTCCATGTAAATGGAGGGAACTGAAGAAACGGCATCTTGTTACTTATGAAACGGACCTTTCAGTATGTGACCAAATGTTGCCAGGGTGCAAAATCTGACTCATTTGTCTGACCTCACAAACTCAGTCCTGAAAAATGGGGACAATATCCTGGGATTTTTTTTGCAGTTACATAGAGATCAAAATACACATCATGGACACCCACAGGCCCCAAAACACGACTGAGTTCTGGGACATATGGGCAGGGGAGGAGCTGCCACATTTTGCCAGCCGAAAAGTTGTAGACTTGAATGTCAGCATTGTGCCAAATGTAAACAGCTTTCGGTAACCATGCGCTCCCACACCATATGTTACCCATTCGTCGGTTAAGGTCTGCAAAGATCTCATCCTATCCCCTCCCAGGACCCCCACACCCACCTCCCCCAAATCCCACTCTATACCCCAAGAAGGTGGGGGTGAGTTTGTAAAGGATATATTACACCCTTTCAGATATATTACACACAGTTCAGCAAGGGGTCTTGTGGTCAGTGCTGCAGATTTTTATTACTGTGGTCAACATGCATTTTATGACATTTTTAACATACAAATTCTACATTCACAGCATGGAAAATTCACACCCACTGTGGATTGTTGTTACATTTATTATCTGAATGCACTCATTTTTACGGAGAGATTAACAGGGCTGTCCTGATAGTAAAACAATGCAAACTGCTTATAAAAAAATCCATGTATAATCATAAATAAAAGATGGAGAATTAGTTTAAAAGCCTTCTAGCAAAATGGTGGAAGTGAATTCAGATGTATGTGCTGAGGCCCAGGGTGAAATCAGCCTGTTACCGATAGCAAACTGACATCTGGGAAGACAGATTTATAAATCGCTCTGGCCGTCTTCCCTGCTGCCGCTCCTGCATGAGGCATACGGAGCGTGGCGTCCCTTACATTTCATACTGCCTCACATCTGTCCAGCTGTGCAGCCGCTCGGTAACCTGGCTCACTTTGATAAGACCAGCTTCAAAAGGCTTTCACCACAAAGAGGAAATCTTAAACACATTCACTGTAATTGTTGTCATCTGCTGCAGTGAACCTTCTAGACGAAGAAAGGAACAGAAAGAATGTGTGTTTCTCCAGGGCTGCTCACGTTACGGGGGGCCGTCCGCAACCTGGAATGCGGCTGCCGCTTAAAGCTTTCCCCCCCCCCATATTATTGCTTGCAGGCCTGAGCGGTTCGGACAATGTCCCGTTATCTGCCTGAGCATTGCGGTCGACAGGAGACGGGATGAAAAAGGAGGGTCTTTCTGAATAGCAAACGCCGCATGTCAGCGGCACACTGGACATCCACACCCTGTACTATGGGAGGACTTATTAATACTGTTTCCTTGGAGGGTTTACATAAGTATCCAAATATATTTTTAGAAGCAGAATCAGTGGTATTGTCGCCGATTACATCTACATGCATGACGAACTTAGCATAGTATGTTAGTGCAATGACAAGAATTTAAACAATACAAATAACACAAAATAAGTACAGAACACTAATGACATGAGATACAAAATACAAGAATAACATGCTGAAACCTTTTTGCTGCAGTGAGTGCAAACCAGCAGTAGAGAGTCTGCGTTGTAAATGGTTATGTTGTAATGGCAACACGAGACTAGGTACTAACTAACTGGCTCTCGTCAATTTCAGTAGGTGATTCACTTTAATTAGAGCCCAAATATTGGAGGCCCAGTTATGTGCAGGACATGCAGGAAACGGGGACCCGCAGAGCTCCTCTTAGCTAGCGCGCTTTTCAGCTGGGGGGTCGAGGGTCTTGGCACTTGTGGTGCGATGGGAGAGACATCTGCTTCATCTTAAGAGACCCCCAAGTCGACCCCGATGGTTAACAATGGAGCCAGTGTGCGGATGCACCTAAAGACAGTGTGAAGGAGAAAGCAACTGCGGCGCTGCCCCCTGTTGGTCACACATGATACACGGCACTATCCCTTTGAAATCACTGAGCGTTGTGATAGAAATGCCTATGAAATGCTTATTAAAATAAAAAACAATAAAATGAGCCAATAGCAATCGAGATACATCAGCACGTAGAGACCTCTGGGGCTGTTAATTAGAAAGCACTTCAGAGCCGTCCGCTGCGGGGGGGCCAACAGCACCATAAAGAAGCAGCACGGTGCAGTTTGCCTGCAGCCCTTTCAGGCCAGATACGGCGACAGGATGTGTGCAGTTCCCACATGTGTACGCAGTGTGAGCTGGCAGCCTGTGCCACTGTAACTGATTTCCTGTACAGTGTCCAGCAAAGACTGTAGAAGAAGTTTCCTTTATGAATGAGAAAGCCTGATATTTACTTTAAAAGTGCTTAATAAATGTAATACATTCTTGGGCTATCGTACCATATAAGGATATAATACAGTAATAGGACATAATGCAGTACAGTATACCTGAAGGTATTGGAAGTTTAATTTGTTGAAAACATAATTATGAAATAGTTTCTGTCATTTTTATTTTTTGATATTCCTTTTTTTTTTTTTAACCAGGGAATTACCACTAATAAGAAGCCCTCAGAATCTAAAATGTTCATGAGGGCACCTCAGGTCACATGTGCATTCAGCCGTAGAAAATCATCTTACCAGCTTAATGAAAACAGTGAAATAAGAGTTTGGACAGAAGAGCAGGGAGGACATTCCTCAAACTCAGAGCAGAGCCTAGATCAGGACTCGATTTGATTTAAACCAAGCACCTGGTTTTGCCACATGTATAAAATGGCTTTTAAAAAGGTTAGTGAACATCACAGACTTTGAAATGGCGCCCAGCTAATGCTGTCAATATCAGTAACTTGCTGACCATTGACACAATGGAATCCATTTCTGAGAAATGAAAGCTGAAGTTGAAAACCTTCCCCAATATCCCGCAATTCTCTGGTAAACAGAGCAGCTCTGTCTGTGAGACAGTCCTCGCTAAGCTGAGAAACAGGGCCCCTGCTTTCTCCAAGGTATTTCCATCACCTTGCTTTGGAAATTTAGTCAGAGGAGTTTGAGTGCAGACACAGGGATAGTGTCTTAAATTCCTTCTGCCCCAGTTCATTTGAGACCTGAGAAAGAAATATTTCCAGGTGCTTTGACCTCGACATTGAAAACAAGCCTCTGTGCTTCTAAAAAGCATACCAAGAATTCTGAGGGTGCCTCAGAGATTCTGAAGTTCAACAATAGTGATGTTTATCTGCTTTGCATAAAATACCTGTAAATTTAGTTCATACCCCCTCTAGGAGCTGTCATTGGATCCAGTTTGCTGTGTGATTCGTGTGACAGCAGGCCAGGAAATGTGAAGTGCTTCCTGATGTTGATGAAGCCATCCTCTAGTGAATGGAGCTTCCTACCAACAAGATCTCACAGCAGGAGACTTATGAGCTCAAGTGGAAAAACAGATTTTTTTTTTTTGTCCACATTTTACACCAGACAAATTTAGTCTAAAAAGAAACATTGTTTTCTTTAGTTTGGCTTAAAAATAGTTGTGCAATTGTGTGTGAAAAGGAATTCTAGACTGCACTATGATAATTTATGTTTTTCACAGTTTACATACAACACAATATTATTGAATTATTTCAAACTGATTAACTGTGTCTGCAGCTTTGTGTTGACAAATGTACACAGGCTGAATTCTTTAGTTTATGTTTCATGTACCCTGTTATTAATTCTTTAGCATTGAGGTATGTCTCATCTGGAAAGCTGAAAAATATGAAAGGTTTCAGTTACTCTGTATTATTTGTATGATTTTTCACACCGCTTCTGCTGCATTGAGTTCCCCACTCGGGCAGTGTGGGCCAGTTTAGAACCAGCCGGACAAATAACATAAGGTGTGAATGCTCCGCCATTGCGTAAACTGGGCTGCCTCTTGCAGACTGGTCGGTGACATCAGATAATTATCAGTGTTACACACCCCTACAAAGCAATTCACAGAGCTTACAGCTATGCCCTCTGTCTGGTTTTTTTTGAGAAAGGATTAAGGATGTAATCCTTCCTGGGCCTGTTTTCTGCACTCTTCTGGTTTTTGCTTCATCTCAGTGGCCACTGTAATGCCTGGCATTTGGAAAGGACAGGATAGTGGGTGACATGGACCTAAGCCACTTTGGACCAGCCCATTCCAGACTGAGAGACCAGTTGCTCCATTCCCGGTTATAAAACTTATAATAATGAAATAAACTCAGTTGGAGAGATAATTATATTGTGTTAATTGAAAGAAAATCCTGGGTGTTTTTTCTATTATAAAACAAGCAGGCTTATTACCTTTTTTCTACAAGTGCAATCATTGAGAAGCATTTGCCAACCATTATTAATGTTTCCATGGAAATTTATTTCAGAAAAATATGAGTGGGTAAACTGAATTGGTCACACACCAAATGGGGAAAAATTACTCAAATAATTTGGAAAATGTGCGATACATAAATACTGGTATCCATAATACACAAGATTAAAATACAGGAATCGGCATTGATAACCAAAACAGATGCCCAACGATTTGCGGCATGAGACATAAATTGTGTTTCGTCACCAGTGTAAAAACCTGCCTGGTGGCAGACAGGCAGGGATCTAACCCCAAAGGGCAGCACCCTGACACTCAGATAATGAGCAGGCTCCTGAGAAACTCGGAGCCCCGTACGGAGCAGACATCTGCAACATGTTCTACACATGGCATCCATACCGGAATGGCCCGTGGAGGTATCTCTGTGTGGGAACCCCAAGCTAATGAACACTGGGCCCATGATGGAGCTGGGGGGGTCGGGGGGGTTGGGAGGGCGTGCTGTAATTGGACAAACTACTGGAGGGGGATGGAGGAAACAGCCAAGGGGGAGGTATTTACAAAGTGTTTGCCAGACACAACTGCCCAGTGCAAGCGAGCTATAGCCCTGTGAGACTGGCACGGAAAGGGGCTGCCTTCCTCCTCAGGTTGGTGAGCTTTCTGAGAAAAGAACTGAGACTGGGTAACACAGAAGGGGCCTTTGAGAGGATGCTGATTCGAAAGAGAAGCTTTTGCATGCATGTGCATTAATGTGTGTTCATTCATTCCCGTTTGCCCTCTCGTTTCATTGCGCTAGGAGCCTTCACATTGCATGTATTCACAGCCGTGTGTTTCCGCTTATTCATGTTTCCAGCTTCCTTGTTGAATTTCTACCAGGCCAGCTCTTGTTTTCCTGTCTTCTAACATAAAGACCCCTACAGTAAGTATAGGAAAGAAATCCTGAGGAAGAGTGGGTGGAGGTTCCTGACGAGGCTGTCTCTGTTGCAGTTGCTGCGGTCCTGTTCCATCTTTCCCATTATACTGACCATGCGGCTTCTCGTGGTCTTCTTGGTGGCCCTCTTTGGCCTGGCATGCTGCCAGGGGCAGGACCCCTTCTTCTGGCTGATGGCCCTGCGCAGCCGGGGTTACGGCCCCGGGGCACTGCAGGCGGACACCACGGGAGGAGACTGTCCGGCAGTTTGTGACTGTCCACCCAGTTTCCCCGTGGCCATGTATTGCGATGACCGTGGCCTTCAGGAGGTCCCTTACGTGCCATCGCGCATGAAGTATGTCTACCTGCAGTACAACAAGATTACAAGAATCAGGGATGACGCTTTCAGCAATGCCACTCGGCTCATTTGGGTCATGCTGCACCGCAATCAGCTCAGATCGGACCAGATTAGCAAGAAAGCTTTTGCTAATTTGAACAGCTTGGAGCGGCTCTACCTGGACCACAACAATCTGACCCAGGTGCCAGTAAATTTGCCTGTTTCTATCAGAGACCTCCGGCTGAACAATAACAAGATTTCCAAGATTGAGACGAGCTCCTTTAAAGGAATGGACAACCTCACAGTGCTGTATCTTCACGCCAATGAGATCCAAGATGTTGGCGGGGTCTTGAAGGATCTCACCTCACTGACCCTTCTGGACCTCAGCAACAACCACCTGAAGAAAGTCCCACAGGAGCTACCCAAGATGCTGCATCAGCTCTACATGGAGTCCAACAGCATTGACACTGTGCCCGCCAACTTCCTCAGTGACTTTTCCCAGCTACAGTATGTCCGGATGTCCCATAATGCACTGACAGACCGTGGAATCCCTCCCAACACCTTCAATGTCAGTGGCCTGGTGGAGCTGGACCTGTCCTTCAACAAGCTGGAGAAGATCCCCCCAGTCAGCGCCAGCTTGGAGCACCTCTACCTGCAGGCCAATCACATCAAAGGTACCTCCATCCACTCCCTCTCCTTACTCCTGTTCTAACAGCTGAAAGAAGGTAGTGGGAAAAAACATCTCACAAATTCTGTGGCATGACTACATCTACCGCTAGTGCTTGAATATCTCATACGTGTATCAGTGAGTTAACTGGTAAGGCTGTTTTACATGGTTGACATGAAGTAGTTTAGATAGTTTGTATTATTTTAGCAAATATGTAATAAATACATGTAGCATTACTTTAAGCTAGAAATAATGTAATGCTGACTCAGGTCTGAAAACTGTAAAGAGCATTGCATCTAGTGTTGCATCTAATTCATTAGAAACCAGCACACACGCACACACACCCATGAAATATACACCAGTAGACTTTTTGATCTTTGAAAGCAGCTCTTCTATGGTGTTTGTGCGATCATATTACCCCTATGTTCATTAATCTGCCTCATTTCATTCATTTAGCAGCGGTAAAAATAATACTGCCATAGCTTTCTCAAGTGTAGAAAAACTGAAGTATTTCCAGTTTTTACAGGCATTTCCAAGTAATGCAGCAATGCTTCAGCTCTACTTGGAGGGTGCGCATTGCAGCAGTCTGTATGCGCATTGCAGCAGTCTGTATGCACATTGCAGCAGTCTGTATGCGCATTGCAGCAGTCTGCACATCACATAACCGGATAAGCAATTTATGGAATTGGCTAATACATTTAATTATTTTATGTTAACCCAAAACTGTGCCCTTAAAAATCATCATCATATAGTAGTAAATAACGCTTAAATATGTTGTTTTTAAAGTTAATCATAAAATAGTAAATAGTGAATACAAGCAATCATTTTTCTCATATATATACTGTATACACACACACACACACACACAAATATATATTAACATAAATATATATGTACAAATATATGTGTGTGTGTGCGTGTGTCTGTGTGTGTATATACATATATATTTGTGTGTATGTGTGTGTATGTATATACATATATATGTGTGTGTGTGGTTATATACTATTCAGCATAGTAACTGATGGCTGTGCTTGGTCCCAGAGTTCTCCCTGAGCAGCTTCTGCAGCGTGGTGGACATCATGAACTTCTCCAGGCTGCGGGTCCTGAGACTGGGAGGAAATGAGATCAGCCTGCATGATATGCCCTCTGAAACGGGCCTGTGCCTACGGCGAGCCTCCACCATCGAGATTTAACGAGCCCCCAGCTGGGGACACAGCAGAAAGCAGCATTCCTCCCCCCTCATACGCTAAAACGGCGCACAGCGTCCGTGGCGCTGCCTGAATGTGACATTTTTAATGTAACTATACAAGCTATAAAACAAGTTTCCCACCATCAATTTGCACATCTTAAACAAGAATGTGAGGAATACATTCTCAACTCAGATTTTACCTCTTAATGAGTAACATTAGCCTACAAGATGAAATATATTATAGCTGTTACTGCAGACTGTTTCATTAAACACTTTAATAAGGACTGCTGTTGGTCAAAGCTACCCCTTACAAATCCGAAGAGCGTTACTTCAAATTGCACAAATCACCAAGTGAGAGAGAGAGAAAGACAGAGAAAGAGAAGAGTGAGAGAGAGAGACTCTCTTGAATAGGCAAGCCGCAGGTACAGGATCTTATAGTCTTATAGACACATAAAACCCCAAACTCTGGAGGTACATGACAACAGTGCTGCCCACTAGACCAAAATGCCAATCCACGCACATCTACATCACATTTACTATTTGGGAATTTAAGTTAGAATTAAAATGCTGTGAATATTTATTTAAAAAGAAATACAATCATTTATTCATATCTTTATGCCTTAAAAAACAGTAACATGTATGTCTGCCTTTTTGAAGTATGAAATGTATTAATCATGAACTAGCTTGTATTAAGGATTAGAGCAATGTATATGTGAGTTTTGTTTATGTAATGCATGTTAGATACATTTTTTAAAACCAGCCTGTTGGTCAGAATTGATAGTTTCACTATTGTCCTTTGAACCTGTTATTTTGATTAAGGTTAACATTTTTCTCATGATATAAATGCATTGTAGTAATTATTCTAACTAAAAGAAAATGAGAATGCATGTTTTAGGATGTTTTTAAGGCTACAGAGTACCACTCTTTCGAATGAATAAAAATATGACATTCTCAAACAATACTATAGAGGGGATGTTTTGATTGAGGGGGGGTTGGTAGCATGTTTGCTGCATGTGCTATGATAGGTGAGCATTTGATAGGCAGTGTGCCAGCTGTCAGGGATTTACAGTTTGGCTCTTTAAGGTTAGAAAGACAAACAGTAGTTTTGTGACTTGCTTGGTTCACCTGTCTATTCTCTGCAGAGTGCCAATGAAATCACCCATTTCCGTCATGAAGAATCTGGTTTTTCTACATCCATCGAATTACTTAGGGTTTTAAATTCCTTTCTGCTTCTTGCAGGAGTGCCTAATGCTCTACTCACGAAATGACAAGTTAAAGTCTTCTTTAACTTCCTGATACTATAGAGAAAATTTCCTTTGAATAGGTGTTGTCTTCTTATAGAAGAATGTGGCAATGTCATTAGCAGTCAGGGCAGTGTGAGGAAGGTGAGGACTGGAGAATAGTTTGCATGTGTCTGGGGAGGTGGAGATCTTGTCATGATAGTAGCTGGTTTTAGCAGCAGTGATTTTGGAAGACAAGGATATGGGATTCATAGGCAGGAAGATCCATAACATCATATGTCAGCAGCACAATGTATAAAATCATGCAGATACAGGTCAGGAGCTTCAGTTAATGTTCACATCAATCACCAGAATGGGGAAGAAAGGTGATTTAAGTGACTTTGAACCTGGCATGGCTGCTGGTGCCAGACAGGCTGGTATGAATATTTCAGATACTGCTGATGTACTAGGGTTTTCACACACAACCATCTCTACAGTTAACAAAAGAATGGACTGGAAAAGAAATAACATCCAGTGAGCAGTGGTTCTCTGGGTGAAAATGCCATGTTGATGGCAGAGGTCAGAGAAGAATGACCAGACTGGTTCAAGCTGATAGAAAGACAACAGTAACTCAAATAACCACTCATTGCAACCAATGTATGCAGAAAAGCATCTCTGAATGCACAACACATTGAACCTTGAAGCAGATGGGCTACAGCAGTAGAAGATCACACCAGGTGCTACTCCTGTCAGCTAAGAACAGGAAACTCAGGCTACAGTAGATGCAGGATCACCAAAAGTGGACACTGAAAGATTGGGAAAATGTCACCTAGTCAGATAAGTCTCATTTTTTGTTGTGACATTCAGATGATAGGGTCAGAATTTGGCATTAACAACATGAAAGCATGGATCCATCGTGCCATATATAAACAATTCAGGCTGCTGCTGGTGATGTAATGGTTTGGGGGATATTTTCTTGGCACACGTTGGGGCCCTTAGTACCAACTGAGCATCATTTAAGTGCCACAGCCTACCTGAGTATTGTTGTTGTCCATGTGCATCCCTTTATGACCATAGTGTACCCAGCTTCTAATGGCTGGCTTGTTGAACATGACAATGAGCTCATTGTACTCAAATGGTCACCAGATCTCAATCCAATAGAGCCCCTTTGGGATGTGGTGGAACGGGAGATTCGCATCACGAAGGTGCAGCCGACAAATCTGCTGTAACTGCGTGATGATATCATATAAACATGAACCAAAGTCTCTGCGGAATGTTCCAAGCACCTTGTTGAATCTACAGTATGCCACGAAGAAATAAGGCAAAAGGGGGTCCAAACCAATACTAGCAAGGTGTATCTAAAAAGTGGCCAGTGAGTGAGTGGTGTGTGGGTCAGATCAATGCCCATAATTGGAAGGGCACTCATGCAAATCCCAGGGTCTTCAGAGTGATTTTGTCACTGAGCTCTTGGACAAGGCCCCTAACCACCAGCTTCCCCAGGGGTTGGTTAGCATCTGTTACATGAGCAAAATGTAACTATATATCATTGGAGAGCCAGGTTAGAGGGTACTGAGTGTTCTGGTCTGCAGGGGAGGGAACAGAGGACAAAGGTTTGAGTGAATTAAATAAGTAGTGATCAGAGACATGGGTTACTGCATTGAGCAAAGAGAGACCAGGCAGCTGCTGAAAATGAGCAATCCTGTCCCCAGTTGACCACATGTGGGAGAAAGAGGTGATGATGGACCAGACAGCAGATATCCTCAGGATAGCCTCAGAGTAATGAGAGGGTGGCCAAGGCTGGGATGAAGTCAGCCTTGTTGTCTGTATACTGGCCGTTCCATAGTCATGCTTTTCCTCTTGGATCACTTGACGAAGGGCGTGGTCTAAGGTGTTATGATGCTTAAGGCATACGGATTACAAAAGCTTGTTTTGTCATGGAATCTGGGGAGGAACGGTTGCCTAAACCACCTGATCCCTTTGTGTCACGGGCTAAAAGAGTTCAGGTAGCACAGCTGAAGGTTAAATGCAAATTGCCAGGTTCACACTGACGGAGCAATTGTGACCAATTTGTTGTGTCTACACAAACAGGTGATATAAAAGCCCTATGAGTTAAACAACCTTACTAGCGCAAGTAGCTGAACTGTGTAACATTAAACCACCCTGAAACTGGCTCCAGAAAATTCTGAGAACAAAGAATCAGTATTGTTCAGCCTTAGGATTAGTCTTTTCAAGAAAGATCGCAACAGAGGAGCTATATATATGGGTTCCAATCCCACCCTTACATCATGTTATGAAAGGAGGCATTGGAACGCATCTGGGATGTCTCGGTCAGCCTGAAGCCTCATGGTGAAACGTGCTATGCACACGCAAGCACTGTCTAGAAGCACAATTCAGCAACCAGTGTAAACTGCACAAAAAAAGGAGCTGTTGTGCGCTAACAGTAGATTTATGCACTTAAACCAGCCAAATTTGAGTTTGAATTCACTGTTTTTCATCGTGAGTAAGGTTGTCTTAGCTTGCTTTTCATACTGCCTGAGGTGTGAGAATAACCACCTCTGTCTGTTCTCGTGTCTTGAGCTTTCATGTGCTGTTTAGCCCAGTGTTTCCCAACCCAGTCCTCAGGGAACCGTCCAGCCGTCCAGCAGACTAACAGCCCAGTGGAAGCCAAACACGCTCGCCCTGGAGGCATGGAGGTTAAATGGATCACCAGCCCTTTTCCTTCGAAAGAAAAATTAGTTTTTCAGTTAGAGCAACTTGAGAGTTTTGAAATGAGTCTGTAGAAATGAAGGGTGGACAGAGGTAAATAATTCTACTTAGCAACAGAGAACTCTGTGGACCATTTTGTTTATGTTTGGGGGGATGCTTGAAATTAAAATGTTTAAACCCTTAACTGTGACAAAATGCTAAATGGTTTACCTGAAAGCATACCGACGATCTTCTTCTAACCCCATGTTTGTGATCTGCCTTTGAAATGCATCTACGCCATCTACTGGTAAATCAAATATCTGTAGGTAACCCATACAAAGCTGAAAAACAAAGCAATCATGAAGCACCAACATTTGTCACCATTTTAAATAAAGTGCAGGAAGGTCAGCACCTCATATTAGTTTACATTAGTTTTGACCTGAATCTGAATCTTGAAAAATATTTGATTAGGGTTCGGAAATGCATCAACATCAAACTGATAAGTGCTCTCTGCAGATGTGGGTTGCCACTGGTCACATTGTGGGATTTGAACTGATAAAAATAAAAATAAAGGATGGAGAGGGAAAAACAAGCTGAGAGATTACAGAGATAGAAACAAAGTGGACAGAAAGAATAGACAGGGTGTTTTGTTCTGCAGTGTGACTGTCACAGATTGGATCATTACCACATGGTATGTTTATGAAATGCTGGCAAAGTCACATTATATTATCAACAGAATCATGAGCGTAGTTGCTGATGATTGAATTTACCTGACAAATTTAGGCTAAACCATCTTATGTCAATCTTATAATATTTGTACTTGCATTGGCTGCTGAGTGGGGAGATGACACTGGGAGGTATTAGGGCTAGTTACAGCCTTTTCTTCCTGCTGCATTTGTGAAAGTGAGGTGACTGTACCATTTTACTTTTGTGATGGGGGTGTTTAATGGGGGGGGGGGGGGATGTCTGATAGGCAAAACCAAATTGGTATGGGGATTATTGTATGTTATAATGAAAATTGATATTTTAGTCTTCTGTAGGTTTTATTAATACATTTAAATAAAATAGTATTTTGGAACTGCACATTTTAGAATTGCTAATAAGGAGTATTTTGTATTAAGAGTGTTAATTGTTTGTTGGGTCACTTGGTCCAAGGGGTGGGGCTCAAGTCTATAAAGAGCCTGTGGAGGCCCACTGGGGTGAGGAGTGTAGTACCTTGTGTATGTTGTTACTGGTGCAGGGTCGACAAGACACAGCCTGCTGGGATGATTATTTCTGGTTCACTTTTGCACCTTTCCAGGAAGACTGAATAAAAAATACCCACTCACACACCTTTGTTGCCAGTGGTTTTCAGAGCCTCTGACCTTTAAGCCATTTGTAACAGCCATTTTGTGATCCTGAAATTCAGTCAATGCATGTGTCTGACAGTTAGGTTTCGTTCAGTATTACTCTCGTGTTTGCCTTACGGGGATTATGTTCATAATGGCAAAAAAGCAAACCTTAAATTGAAAAGGCAGGTAAACTGAAAATGTGTTAGTAGCAAATATCTATATAGTGATGACTGATGACTGTGAGTGAGATTATAGGTGAGATTCTATCCCCCCCCCCCCCAGATCCATCATGCCCTTGAGCAGCAGAAAACAAATGTTCACAATTTTGTCTTTTATATAGAAAACATTTCAGTAGCACAGACCTGCTAACTAGCTAGCTCGCGTCTGTGTCACAAGAACAGTGGGGACCCACGTAAAACAATGCTGATGGTTATAAGATGGCAATTATGCCATAGGCAAATATGCATGCTTGCATATGTTTATCTGTGGATCCGGAGAAGGTGCAGTGCGTGGTGCTGAATGAGCAGCGACTCATATGCAGAAAAAGCGAGGCGGTGTCACTGCTCAAAGGCGACGAGGGCAAATCGTTTGCGGTTGGAGGTGTGGGCGCGAAGTCATTTTCTGCTATTCAAACCGATGTCAAACTGACATGCTCCTCCGTGTTTTTAATGTGCTAACGCGGGCAAGTGGCTGCGGCTCAGCGGTATTTGGCAGAAATATCGGTGCTTAGGAATTAAAGACAGCAGTGGCGTGCACAGACATTTTGGGGGGCAAGTGCTCCAGGGGGAAAAAAGGGCACTTTTTGCATATGTGGAAAACCTTTTCTTTTTATAATAAAAAAAACGCACAGGTTAAATGCAATTTGACTTTTATTTCAAAACATTCTCTAAAAATAGACCAAAATGTATGAGAACGAATAAGACTGACTGTGGTCATTACAAGAACAGGGCAGAATGGTCGTTTTCACAGGCAATTGGGAACTGCCTATTTTTCCTTTAGCAAATTAATGTGTTAATGTTGCCAATATGTTACACCAAAAAAAATTAACATGTCTAACCAGTGCTTCTCAAATCTTTTAACATACACCCCCAACACCGTACCCTTCAAACTACCAATAACAACGTCACTGTTCTGTCACAATCAGGTCACAACACAGTGCGTAAATGTCTGCGAGCATCGCTGAGTCAGTAACAACCAGTTAGGCTAAAGACTGCATCTTTAGACAGTTGGACGGTGTTCTAACTTTCTCACAGGAGACACCTACTAAAGACAGTCAAAGACATTAATTTCAATCTTACCAAAGTAGGACAGTAGTTGACGTTAGTTATGGAAAGGCTAATCCACAAAAACGGAGAAACGTCCATAATTCTATTATTCATAATCATGTCAAGGTTTTAGGTTTTTCTGCAGTTCCATCTCTAAAAAGTGTGATGTCTTCCCGTCACTGACTTCAGTTTGAAAACTTTGTATTTATTCACAGATTTCCGTGAGATCATCCTAAAATTTGTAACGAAAAATGGGCTCAAAAGAGCCCTCTGCCTAACGGCATGTAGCCTATAGCATAACGTGATATTTTCAATAGTGTATGCAAAAAGGTCGGAATTGATGGAGAGTGGGGTTGCCTAAATGGTTTAGGTTACATTTTAAATGTGTCGTTTTTTTGTTTATCCATATGGATGGATGGAGGGGGCAAGCTGGCAAAGTTTGTCATGTGCAGTTTCTGACAGGCTACTTCACAACAAAACAATTGCAGGTTGGTCTTAGAGGGCAAACAGAATAATTTCACTCGATTCATGGGTTACCTGACTGGTTGGGAAGGGAAAGAGCTGCCGTGTTGTCCGCCGTGGCTCCCAGTCGCTATAGTTAGCCTACTATGCCTACTCCAAGTAGTCCTATGTCATGCCGCTGCTACACGCCTCACAACAAATGAACTGCAAGCGTGTTCACGTGACACGGTGACAGTGAAAAAGCGACAGGGTTCGGGTGTCTTTGAAGAAGGGGCACAAATCAAGCCATTATTTTCACACCTTTTTAAATCGCGCAGCTTTAAAAAAAAAAAAAATCACGTCTTTCAAAAGGGCACTTTTTTGGACTGAGGGCAAAAGGGCAAGTGCTTCAGCACCACCTCGTCTCTATCTGTGCACGCCAGTGAAAGACAGAGACGCCTGCAGAAAAATTTGCTTGGAGTGGTAATCGGGGGTCAGTTATATGTGGCCGTGCTTCACCGTGCCTCTTTGGTTCTGCTTACAAAGGAAAATGATCCATATTTCATTATTTTTTAGATCGTATTCAGGACTAACATTTAGCGGTTGCTGTCCATTTGGCGATATGCATGGGGATACACAAAGTCTTTTAATTTGTCTTAAACCTCCTGTTGATATGAGTCTTTATCCCCCACCTGTACCCTCAAAAAGTGCTCATCTAATCATTAAATATGAGCAATGGGCTTCGTGCGCATTATTGTAAATACGGTGACACGTTCTTCTTGCGTTGTCATCAACCACATTTTCCTAACCAGCAAGCCTAAAATACGTACTTCCCATGTAAGTGAAACATGCTTTGACAACAGACAATATGAAGTAGTCATGATAAGATATTATATTCAGCTTAACTTTATTATGTTTTGAAACAACTAAAGAAAAATATAAACTGGACTTATATGCTGGAATAGATGATTTAGTGAATAAGTCAGCCCGGCATTATATATATATAATCCATAATGAGTAATGTTAATGAGGTGCCTGATGAAAAGGTCTTCAGTTCTCATCCAGTGACAGCAGTGCTATGATTCTGCGGGGTGGAGCAGGTGCCTTAAAAAGAGTTTCCTTCGGCTATTGTCCTGACAAACTACAGTGACCGTCCGCAATGACCAAGAGGGGCCTGAACTACTTCTCATACCTTATATTTAAAAATCCCGACACAGAGCGGGTAAGGATGCTCACTCTTTATTTTGTTTTAATAAATAGAACAGGTGCACAGTCAAATAACGTGAAGAACCACTTTAATGTACAACTGTATTTGCTATAATGTATTATATATATTTTTAAAAAATAAATTTTCAATGGTGTATGAGTGTTTAAATGTGTGCATGTAAATGTGTCCTGCCATAGACTGCTATCCGGTCCATGTTGTATACTAATATTATTCTATGATAAATAATACTGCATCCATAACACTGTCTGAGTTTTTTTTTTAATGGTTATCCATTCATGCCAGCTACGAATCTATGCTCTTGTTTCATGCATGTTTCATTATGTTGATATAGTGTAAATGTACTGTGGTCCCCCATCTGTCACACACCACTTCAAACTGCCAGAAACCGCCTCTGAACTTCTGTATTCCAAATCAGCACCCTGATGTTCAGAATGGTGTCTGTCAGAAGAAGGACGACAGCGGCGGCAGAGACGAGAATGTGGAGAGGGGAAACTGGGCGAGCAAGCGGGAGTACATCCTGTCCATGATAGGCTACGCGGTCGGGCTCGGGAACGTCTGGAGGTTCCCCTACCTGGCTTACAGAAACGGGGGAGGTGAGCTCCTTCAGGTCATCCTGCCTTTGGTATCAGAATGTGACCAGGATACGTGATTGGAAGATGGATGGATGGGTGGATGGATTGATTGATGATAATTTATTGAAACATAGGCTATACATTTTATTTTTACTTTTTTGCTGTGTCATCTGAAAGAGTAACATGCTTGCTCCCTCGATTAGAGGTTTTCAGGATAATTACTTTATTTTAGGATTAAGCTGGTTACTATCTCTAGTGTACCCTGATATTGCAATGCACTTTCAATACTGTACTATACTGCCCTCCTTATATACATGTTTGCTGATATATTCATTACCCGTTACGATTGTTTACAGAACTCAACGTTTATACCTTGCCATATTTATATATTTGTTTTATATATTTGTTTTACTGTTAAGCTTTTACTGCACTTCTGCATTTGTACTTTCATTCTTGAAGATATACATAATTGTCTGTTTTATATCAAAAACTTATATATACTTTTAATTATAATGTTATTCTGTTATTTTATTTTTTGTTCTACCATTGTTCTATGTTATTCTATTATTCTATTATTAAAATTGTTGCATCAGCTCAAGGAGTCACAAGGCACTCATTATAAATGTGCCTTTGTATACTACCATGACAATACAGTTGAATTGAATTGAACTGATTCATTGCAGTCCATTAAAGGACAAAGTCTGCTAAAAGTCCTTCTCAGCACTTGTCTCCCTGTAGGGGCCTTCCTCATCCCCTACTTCACCATGCTGCTGGTGGCCGGACTGCCCGTCTTCCTCATGGAGTGCTCCCTCGGCCAATTCTGCAGTCAGGGGCCTATCAACGTCTGGATGGCTGTACCCATAATGCAAGGCGGGTGATGAAACTGAACCATGTCATCAAAGTGTCCTGCCGTCTTGGTGTGGTTTATATTATATTATCTTAATTGCAGTGTGGCATTCTGTAATTAACATATATTTTTTTACAGGTGTGGGGATCACGATGGTGCTGGTGAGCAGTTTAGTAGCAATTTACTACAATGTTATTATAGCCTACAGCATCTACTACATGTTTGCATCCTTCCAATCACCATTACCCTGGAGCAACTATGCTATTTGGTCAGATGAGAACTGCAGCCTGACCCCTAGAGGTAAACCTACAAGTGACACCAGCTGCATTAGACAAAGACATATGCCTATTGCTATGGTGTGTAATCCTGTGCGACACGGTGCAAATCCAAGGGTCTCCTGGCCCTCAGCAGAGACCACAGGTGTTTCGTTAACTCCGATTCATGCACATTACAACCTCAGATGACGGCAGCAGTGTGGTGAACATGATGCAGAACACCACCTTTCCAGAAGCAAATATCAGCAGTGTACCCGTGCAAAACCCCAGTGAACGATACTGGAAGTAAGTGCCAATTATCCTGCCGTAGTGGTTTTGTGGGATTCGGCCGCAGGGCGTGTTGTGACCAAATCGACTTACATAGCCCCACTTTTGAAATTACAGCTCTTTTTGATGGGAGCTGTAATATCACACTTTGATGAGTTCCTGGTGGCTACTGCTGACTTTGAAACCATCCATCCTTCCAACCATTCTCTATAACTACTTACCCAACTGTTATGTTTACTCTGCATCTATGCGTTGTTGAAATGATGTTATAAAAAGTGGTTTAGCTATCTTTGTAATTGCATTTGGTAAATGTGCAGTCACCAAATGCAAAATATAAATGCGACCACGGCATTGAGTTGAACCCCTAATAGTCTAATTGGTTCTGTAACTGTTCCTGTTAAAGCTGGTCCAGCAGTGAATGAGACCCTTTTTCCTACGTTATGACCCCAGTCATAGAGACCTAGATTGGACAAACCTTTCACATCACACTAACTTCTGGCCTTTGAAGTTCTTTGAATTTCTTATTTGCCCACATGAAGAAAGTCCCACCTCAACAAGGAATGGGTTGGCTTCTTCTCCAAGTAAAGCGAAAACGGCTAGTTTAGGAGGGTGTTAATGTCATAATGATGTCATAATGTTACAAACGTGATTTGATTTGTTTCGGTGTTTTTGCCATTTGAATTTTGTATCGCTATATTTTGCTTTAGTTTTATAACACGCAGAGGCGGTGTGTACTTTATTTTCTAACACTTTTTCCCGTGAGAAGTTTGTTCACTTCTCTTGTTAGTTGTGCTGTTTTTGACGCTGCCTTACCCTGAAGTCACTTGTGGTTGTGGTTTCTGATATTAACATTGTGAAGTAATTGTGCAGGCAGGATATTCATTCAACAGCTTTATGTTTACAGCCTGCCCCCCCCAGACACATGCGGGTCATGGCGCCATTATAAAAACACTTTGCCATTGCAGTGAGGTGGTGCTCCAGCGTTCGGGGGGCCTGGGTGAGACTGGAGAGATCGTGTGGCCCCTGGGACTCTGCCTCTTGCTTGCCTGGGTGCTTATCGGTGGAGCCCTTTACAAAGGCATTAAGTCCTCTGGGAAAGTGAGTATTTTACGTGGGACACTTTGCAAATACCGACAGAATCATTGTTAGATGACAGCTGGGCTAATCCCAATATGAGAGAAAATGTTGACAATTACTACAAACAAATTACACTTGCCGTCCTTTTCCATTACAAAATGGGGTGTTGAAGTGATTAGTCATTGTTGACACAACACAGCACAACAACAAAATGTGTCCTCTGAATTAACCCATATGTGACATCATGACATAGCTTGGGGCAGCTAATTCAGCACCCAGGGTGCAGTGCTTGGGGGCGGTACCTTGCTGGTCAGGGATTCGAACCAGCATGTCCCCAACCATTAGGCCACCACTGGCATAGAAAGTTCTTCTAATTAAAACATTTTTGGAAAAAAAGAGATCCTCAAATCCATGATCTTTTTAAGCAAACTCACAGGTCACCAAAACTTCTTCACTGAAGGCATGGATGCAGAGACAGTTTCACACAGCGGGTATCACAACTTTATAAAATTAACATTATCATCCAACATTAGATATGAGTTACAAGATTGTTATTTAATACATTATTATGATGCTAATGTTAGATGCTGGAATCTACAGTATGCTGGTTTCAAATGCTACAGTATTCAGACCTCCAACAACTTTAAAAGGTTACAAGAACATTGTTTGAGGATGAACTTTACGATTGGTTGGTATTAAATCTGTACAGTGAAATTCTCCCTCATCTTTGCTACCTGACAGGTGGTGTATTTCACTGCAACCTTTCCCTATGTGGTTCTCTTCATACTTTTGGTGAGGGGACTGACTCTGGAGGGAGCCAGAGATGGGATTCAGTACTATATTGGCTCCCAGTCCAATCTGACCAAGCTAATGGAAGCGGAGGTCAGAGAACTTTCATGTATCTTATGTGACACAACTCTAATGTTCATCTATGAGATTTATTAATGTGCTTAATGTATGCTTATGTTGTTTTATGCTTGTTATGTGTAAAAACCATGTGCAGATCCCCTAAAGACAGGGTTGGTAACTCTCACGCATCTGGTATGGCTTTCAGACTCTCACTCTCAAATTTTGGAAAATTGTTATTATTCCATTATAAACCTTTAACTAGCTACATCCAAAGTGTTGGGGTATTTTGCCGGCCCTACAGACTATTTACGAGGTAATAAAACTGTTACATACATGTAAATGCGTGTGCAGACTTGTCTCAAATTGATAATCTCACACCAGCCAAGTTGGAACTCTGTAAGGAAGTAGTGAAATCATGATGTAGTCAACTGAAAACTGCAATTTGCAGAAACAATAACCAAAACAAGCAAGGAATCAAACAAATTTGACACTGTAAGTGTGACAATCAACTGAGCAGGAGTACAGTCTGTAAGAATATGAGTAACCAGGCTAAAGGATTGGCCTCGTTTTAGTGGCTGTAACCACACAGTATGCCGAAGCAGGCTGAGTGTTTTTTCCGCTCCAGGTGTGGAGAGATGCCGCAACGCAGATTTTCTATTCTCTCTCGGTTGCCTGGGGAGGACTGACAGCCCTTTCTTCCTACAACAAGTTCAAGAACAACTGTTACAAGGACTGCATCATCGTCTGCCTTACAAACTGTGGCACCAGTATCTTTGCTGGTTTTGCTATCTTCTCCATACTGGGCCACATGGCCCATGTGTACGAGAAGCCAGTGCCTGAAGTTGTTGAGTCAGGTGAGCCCATCAAGACATGCGCTCTTAGAATGAAAGAGGCTCTTTATTTTAACACAGCCCACCACCATCCTCAGCTGACTAAATGATATGTTTCATGTTTAGTAAATATGGTCTTTTGCTCTTGATTCACACCAGAATGTGTTCCGAAGTCACATCTCATGATGTCCAGACGGTCCCCTTGTGTTCTCCTTCTTTCAGATGGTGATGCTGTGTGTCTCAGGCTGTGTATCTCAGGCTGTGTATCTCAGGCTGTGTATCTCAGGCTGTGTGTCTCAGGCTGTGTGTCTCAGGCTGTGTATCTCAGGCTGTGTGTCTCAGGCTGTGTATCTCAGGCTGTGTGTCTCAGGCTGTGTATCTCAGGCTGTGTATCTCAGGCTGTGTGTCTCAGGCTGTGTATCTCAGGCTGTGTGTCTCAGGCTGTGTATCTCAGGCTGTGTGTCTCAGGCTGTGTATCTCAGGCTGTGTGTCTCAGGCTGTGTGTCTCAGGCTGTGTATCTCAGGCTGTGTGTCTCAGGCTGTGTATCTCAGGCTGTGTGTCTCAGGCTGTGTATCACAGGCTGTGTGTCTCAGGCTGTGTATCACAGGCTGTGTGTCTCAGGCTGTGTATCTCAGGCTGTGTATCTCAGGCTGTGTGTCTCAGGCTGTGTGTCTCAGGCTGTGTATCTCAGGCTGTGCCTCTTACTTGAGCTGTCTGTTTCTTGCTCCCTGTGGTTTCTTCTTTGCCTTATAAAGGCTCGGTCTCTCAGGATCCAACCTCTAGTCAGAAGTCTCCCCGCAGATGCTTGTTAGTCAGATAAATAGGTGATAATCTATGTCTGTGTGTATTTTTTTACTCTCACTTTCAGTGTATTAAAGTAGGTGCTCCTTTTGTGCGTACAGGCTTTGCCTTGGCTTTTGTTGCCTACCCAGAAGCCCTCTCAAAACTCCCTGTATCTCCATTATGGTCCATCCTCTTCTTCTTTATGCTGCTCACCCTTGGTTTGGACTCACAGTTTGCTAGTATAGGTGAGTTTTGCGGTGTCTGCATTGCTCTGTCTGCATCATCTCTTGCTACATTCAGTAATTTATCAATGGTCATTGTAGCAGACCTTTGCAAAGTTCAACACGTTAACCACACATTAATTTAATTAAACTTCAAATGTATCAGGCCTTTGAAAAATCTTAACTTATGTAGCATAATTGTACAGCATTTTTTACATAATTTATGGTATAAATGGATTGTTTTATTTGAATACCAAAATAAATTATTTGGATTATAGTTATACATTGAAAAATTCCTTTAAAAAAAAAAAAATTACACTTTAAAACAGTAAATAAAAACGTACATGTGCTCACTAGGTTTAAAATAACTATGTCATATGTTCCACAGAAACTATTACAACTTCCATTCAAGACGCTTTTCCCAGGCTCTTCAGGTCAAAGAGGTTCCACATCACCGTAGCAACCTGTGCCATCCTTTTTCTGATTGGTCTGCCTTGTGTCACCAGAGTAGGTAGAGCAAAAATTATGGGTTGGCTGTTATTCCCCATCAGATGCATGGTTTTCCCTAACAAAAACAATAACATCAGCAATCACAGTAATGAAATGCTATGTATGTGTACATTTTATCGATAGGTCCCAGTAATTACGGCAGATGTCTAATTTGAGCATATACTGGGTCTTTTAGGCAGGAATATACTGGGTGAAACTGCTTGACCATTTCTGTGCTGGCTGGATACTGCTGGTCACTGCATTGCTGGAGCTCATTGGATTGTCCTATATCTACGGTGAATTTCCTTTGTTTTTAAATGAAACGCAAGTATCTTCCATGTTTTCTGCTCTAAGTCTGTGTCTAATCCCGATCATTTCTGCAGGGGCAAACCGGTTTATCAAAGACATTGAGATGATGATAGGGACTAGGAGCGCCCTCTTCTGGCTGTGGTGGAGAGCCTGCTGGTTATTCATCACCCCATGTGTGCTTTCAGTGAGTTAACCATTTTCATGGCTACATGTGTTGTCTTTTTCATTATTTATTATTCAAGTAAATACAGGGCTTTTTGGATCAATGGTGGTGTTTACCGCCGCTTAAATCACAGATTTGCTTGGAGCCAAAACAAATAGTCAGTACCCTGGGGGGTGGGGGGGCCCAAAGTGACTTTTTGAGTGGAGCCTCAGAAATATAAACCCAGACTTGGTCAGAATGATCTGGCTTGTTTTCATTCTACATGCCCTCCCTCATACAATTCTGCATGGGCTTCCCCAGGTGATTCTGGTTTGGTCATTGTCCAGCTTCACCCCCCCGACCTACGGCTCAGTGGTTTATCCCAGATGGGGCTTGTCCCTTGGGTGGTGCCTCCTTACATTCTGCCTTATTTGGATCCCCATTGTATCTATGTGGAAGCTGTGGAAGGCTGATGGTAGCCTTTGGCAGGTAAGATATGTTTTTATGGTATTGCGGTTGGATTGTACTAAAATGATGGACTCTGCAGTAGACTCTTTTCTCAGCTGTAGAAGAAGAAAACAAAAGAAAATTACCATGCACTTTGTCAATTTCTCTTTAGGGACTTTTTTAAAAGTGTTCCTCAGCTGATTTCTTAGTGGCTAAAGATCTTAACCATGGCTTAAGCATGAAGTAATGCATGTCAGCCCAGTGGCTCAGTGAGTAATGCCTTGTGGGATGGCAGTTTATATCTCACTCAGTTTGTGTGTGGACTTTACATCATCTGTTATGGACTCCTAGCATCATATCTAAGGTGTTCCCCTTCCTTGTGCCCAGTACTGTCTGGAATGAGCCCCCACCATGGCCTTATACTGGATACGTGGTTAGATGATAATATAAATATAAACAATATTGTAATATAAATATAATGATATAAAACGAACAAATCATATGAAAACAACCAACAACGTTACATACTTTCTATAGACTAACCTATTGTGATAAATCAGATCATCTGTATGCATTGAGCAGGTGAATACTTTGTGTTTTGTAGCGCTGTAAAGTGGTTTGTACCCCGACGGACAAGTGGGGGCCCTACCTGGAGATCCACCGGACTGAGCGCTATGCACAGCGGCGTGCCCTGCAAATAAGCCCCAGCATTGAGATGTCTGCTCCCTCTGACGTTAGCAGCACCAGCTGTGGTCTGGCCACTCCATCAGAACCTCTGAACTACAGCACATTATTTTGATTTTTTTCTGTCTTCCACCGCTGTCGCTCCCCTGATAACTTGGATGTTTCCATTACCAGATGTTTGATTGTATGGTGGCAGAGGGCAGCTGAAGCATGCTGCTTAAGATCACCCCACTGGCCTGATAGTCCCTGCAGCTCACAAAAACAAATGACTTTTTCCAGCAGCCTGCTAAGATCCCCTTGCTGATTTAGATCCTGCCTTCCTCAATGGAATGATGTCAGAGTTGTTCTGTACCTTGAGGTCTTGCTGCAATTGATGAAAGCAAAATAGGAACAAATGACTTGTACATAAAATATTCAGCAAGTGTATATTGTATAAAAATATGGGCTCTTAACTATGTGAAAACATTGTTTTTATAGATGTTTCAAACAATATATCTGCTAGAGCAATTTTAATGTTATATCCACTGAATTATTTGCTTGGCCTATTAAAAATATTTTATTTGTACTCATTACCATTATGAATTCACGTAAGTAGCAAAGCCCAACAAAATTACAGGTGCCCCCCCTCCTGTGGGACCACCACCAGCAGGGGGGGCTGTGGGGGTCCAATGCTATGTGGATCAGGTGGCAGTCAAAGGCAGGGGCCTTGGTGGACCAATCCAATCCTCAAAGTTGGCTTTATGAACATGGAACATAACCTCTCAGGTGGGAAAGAACCTTGAGTTAGATATAGTCTGGATAGTTCAGGATAACGCACAGCACAGGCTCAGGAACCAAATTCCTGGAGAGGGGCTGGACTCTATTCCACTCTGGAGTTGCCCTGGGTGATGGGTGCAGAGCAGGTGTGAGCCAACTAGACCCCCGGTTTGGTGCCAGTATTTTGGAGTCACGCCGGTAAACAAGGCCACCTCCCTTCGACTTCGAGTCTAGAAATGTGCTCTGACTGTGGTCTCTGTCTATGCAACAAATGTATGTTTAGAATATCTGACCTACTTGGAGACTTTGGGTGGGATTTCTATAAGGGCCCCTTCTCGGGACTCCATTGTTCCACTGGGGGCCTTTAATGCTCATATGGGTAATAACAATGAAATTTGGAGGGGTGTGATTAGGAGGAACGGCCAGCCCAATTTGAACAAGGGTGGTGCACTGTTATTGTGCTAGCTATAGTTCACAGCATATGGAACACCATGTTTTAACATAAGACTGTTCATAAGGCATCTGGCAGCAGGATACCTTAGACCTTAGATCATTGATTGATTTTGTAGTTGTATCATCAGATCTGTGACCGTATGTCTTGGATACTCAGGTGAAGAGAGGAGCTAAGCCGTCAACTGATCACCACCTGGTAGTGAGTTGAACCAGATGGAGGGGGAATAAATGCCAGACTGGCCTGGTAGCCCAAATTACATCCAAATAAGGACCATTACTTATTGGTGCTTCACTTTTTTGTCACTGAGTGTATATCAACGTTTGCCTGATGTAAAGGTATACTTTATTTGTACTATAAAAAATAAGAGTACTTATGAATAAGTCATTTTTATGGTGGTCAGATATTTTAAGATCATAAATGGGAATGAGGCTCCGGTCCCCCCGTGACCCCAGTTGGGATTAAGCGGTTATGATGATGGATAGATGGAACTGACCTAATGTCACTTTATTTAGTTTTTAATTTTCTGATGTTAAAATGTCACAAGAATCTGTCTCACTGACATTGAACACATGAGTTTTGTCTTGTTATGCAGAATAGCAAATATTTTACTTATTTTTTTTGTATTACACTGATATTTTGAGTATTATATTGGTACGGTATTAATATATTTGTCGTAGGTTTAATATGGGTGTTGCATGTTTTTTTGGACAAAAGTTTCAGCTCTGAAATTCAGTTTTTTTGATCTTTCAGTGTTTTTATTCAGCACTAATGTATAGCTCTGATCCCTCATTTGACTGGTAGTATTTAATGCCGTTTGCTTGAATCCAACGACATAATCATTTCAATCATGTGTGTAGGAATTAATAGCTCAAATAAATTTTAATATTCTCCACCAATATGTTTGAATTAATTAAAGTTTAATTAATTATTATTTAATGCTGATTATTAATCAATTGTTATGCCGAATGGTCGGCTCCTCCAAACTCAATTGCGGTATCCCTGTGAGTCTGTTAATGTGAGACTTAAATGGGATTCACTAATTACCAGTATCGCTTAGTAACCTGGGTTAGAAGGCTCGTCCAGCGAGCTGCATCACCAGGTAATGTACACGATTGGTAGCGAAGCTCCCCTCACGGCCAATGAGAGAGAGTCTCGCGATGTTTCAGGCGAGTTTGAGGTTCAGAGCGTGTAGCAAGATCGCACAATGGCAGGAACTTATTATGAGACACACAATGACGGAGGCTAAAGTTGTGTAAAAGACATGCATTTATTCCTAGCTAACACTACAACTGACATAAGACAGACATTACACCTAACACAAACAACAAACACGAAATAACGGAATAAAACAAACAATGTAATTATGAAAATGCAATGACCGGATTTAAATGAGTAACCTGAAATGGGAAATACTGTTCTGCAAAGCAAGCACAGTTTGTGGAAACACGACCCTAAAGTCTTATAGCAGGTTAACAGAACAGCTTAAGTTGTTAGAATGAAAGGAAGTTGGTTTACTTGGTTGAAGAGTGAGGGGGGGGGGGGTCTTGGCAGTTGATGGCAGAGCTGCTGAGCTGATGGCACTCAGGAAGGCGCGGCGTTTGGAGCAGTGGAGTGGAGTCCCTTTAGATTCTCTCTCCTGGTGAAGCTTTGTCTTGGGTGCTGTTCTCTGTTCAGCTGGGCCTTCACCGGAGGGCTTCTTGTGGGTTTCTCTTCTCCCGGGCTGATGTTCTCCTTCGGGCGGATGGTTTTCTCTGCGCCGGCTGGCGGTTGTTCTGCTCTGGTTGGCGGTTGTTCTGCTCTGGTTGGCGGTTGTTCTGCTCCCCTTTGTTCTGAGGTGCTAGATTTTTATGGTCTAAAGTTCATGAATAGGGATGACCAGGAATTCGACTCCTGGCCCAATGGCTGGCCATCCATTTGGCGGGCTTTCGGAAGGGGGTCTGTATCAGTCCTTTTGTGATTTATGGCCCGCCTGATTCTACCTTTACTGATGATTTTCATTAAGCTGTTATAACTTTTGATACATCCACTTTTATGGTAATCACTGACCAGATTTGGAATCAGGGGTGATTAACAATCAGATTGATACCAAACATGCCATACCAGCTTCACAGGTACATACCTCATACCATCTGCATTAATTGATTAAACAATTAATTATTGTATCTATGTGACTGATTCACATCAGTATAGGATACAGGTATTTTGGGTTGCACCTCAACAGATGTTACACTTTGTGCGGATATTACATCGAATATTCCTATTACAAACAGCACATCTTATCCATAGATAGGCGTGGCCGTTAGTTTGTGGTAATATCAATATAAGTTGCACATCTGGAAACAACATATTTTGTTTTGTGTGGCTCGTGCCAATTCATCTTCTCCAGAATGGATAAGATACACCTTAATTCAGTTCTTTTAACATAGCATGGTAGAAACAAAGAAACTTGGTGACTGTCCACCAAGATCAGATAAGGACCACAAAGGAATGTTGGAAGAGAAGGGGGGGTTTTTAACACAGAAGACTCTCTAAAAGTTAGGACACATACAAACATAACGTATCTGTATATTGAGACTAGTAGTCGTGAGTAAATCAATATACAGGGTATACAAAAGCCAAACTTAAATGAAATTTCCTTTAGGGTGTTTGTCTGTTGGGTGAGTGAAATGTAAGGCAGAATGTATGGGGAGGGGGTTGTGTGCCAAGTCGAGGGACCCCTGTCCGTGAAGTCCACTCTGCTTGTCTGTAGGTCCCTAAATCTTTGGGCAATAAAAGTTGGAGTGCTAGCCTCCCTGGTTATCTGTGTGTGTGTGTTTGTGTGTGTAACCCCCCTTTGGTGCCTCTCGTACCAGGCTCGGCCTTGTCTCAGGCCACCTGGAATTTAGGCCCTGTGATATGTGCATGTGTGATCCTACATATCCCCCCTTTCGGCTGATGATGGCATTGCCATCATTCAGGCGACGGAAGTTGAAACAGGATCACCACCATGCAACGAGGCATTGTTGACATCCCATTGTTTGGCACTCTGGGTGGCACAGTGACAGGATGGACAGGGAGGAGGCGCAGGGGCTGGCGCCTGGCTTCTGGGACCGCGAGGAGTGGTGAATCCTATGTCGAACAGGGTGCCAACGGCTGCTGCAGCTCCCAGCAGGGTGCTCAGGAGCCTCTTGGGCCGTCGATTGGACTCAGCTTGGGTCACGGTCGTTGGGTTACTGCTCCAACCTGTGGGTAGTGTCAGCGGCAGCATGATGCAGGGCATCCTGAGTCCATCTGACACCTGTCCCACTAGTTTGGGGTCTCTCGTGCAGGTAATGGGCTCGGTTGACATCGTCAGACGAATACTCTTTCTGTGTGGGTACAACAGTTGGTAGTCACGAGACCGGGCTGTCCCCGGAAGATGGTGCCAGGTGGAGGCCCAGGGAACGCCGTGTCAGACTGGAGCCTCAGCCTCCTAGGCAGAGTAATGCTAATAGCGGGGGCAGCATCATCCTAGTAATAGGGGGTAGAAAATAAAGACCAAATTAGGATTGAGGGGGTGAGTCGAGACTCTGAATGTTTTGCACACCGGTGCAAAAGGAAACAGGAGAAAGAAATAGTGGGCAACAATTCTCGGCCAGAGAACAATTGCAAAGAAACAAACAGGACAAAGAAAATTGCAAAACCGGATCCTCTTCAGTAATTTCCCGGGCACGCGTGAGCCACCCCAGGTCCTTACCAAAAACAACAACCAAAATAAAATGAAAAGCTATCAAAAGAAAGAAACAGATAAGTACGGCAAAAACTGAAAAGGTCACCCAGATATCAGTAGTCAGGCCCACCACCTTAATCTACCCTATCTGTGACCATCTTTCCTCCCCTTTCTCTTTGGTCTTTCTCCTTGGGAGTTTGGGGAGATTTCAGACTGAAAAGATGTCTTTCTTTTGGTTGGAATGTGGTTTATTCCAAGCTGCTGGCTTCGTCTTGAGAAGACTGGTTGGTGGGTGTTTCAGGCTTTCTCTGGGCTTGGTGTTTCTTGATTTGATTCCGATGAACCCACTTGAGGCATGTTTCGTGGGTGCCTTTGTTGGTTCGGATTCGGTAAGCCACAGGTGACAGTTTGTCCACGATCTCATGTGGTCCCGACCAGTGTGGTAGAAGCTTCCTGGAAAGTCTTTGTGCTGAGTTTTGTTGCACAAACCTATAGGTCCAGATTTTGTCTCCCACTTGGAGTTCATCTTGTGAGGTTTTCTGGTCATAGTAGGCTTTCCTGCCCTCTGCGGTTCTTTGCAGGTTTTGTTGGGCGAATGCAAAGGAAGCTCTCAAATGCTGGTGCAGGCTGTCCAGATATTGTTGTGTGGTGTAGGCTGTGATGAGATTGTTGTCACCAGGTTGGTAGAGCAGGTGGAGAGGGAGTGTCATTTGTCGTCCTGTCATCAGTTCGAAGGGGGACACTCCTGTGGACTTGTGGGGTGTGGCTCTGATTGCCATGAGCACCAGAGGCAATTTCACATCCCAATCTTTCTGATTGGATGCCACATATTTCTTGAGCATACCGACGACGGTTCGGTTGGTCCGTTCTACTTGGCCGGATGCCATAGGATGGTGGCTGATGTGGAACTGGGTTTTGATCCCCAACAGTTTCCAGATGTCCTGCATCACTTCGGCTGTGAAGTGGGTGCCTCGGTCTGAGTTGACTTTCAGTGGGAGGCCAAACCTGGAGAACACATGGTTCGTGAGCAGATATGCCGTTGTCTGGGCTGTGTCGTTGGGTGCCGGGAGGCATTCTACCCACATAGTAAACTGACAGGTGACTGTGAGGAAGTATTTGTTTCCGTGAGCTGATCTCGTCAGGGGTCCTACCCAGTCAATCTGTAGATCTGACCATGGGAAATTGATACCCCGTCGCTGCAGAGGTGCCTTGTAGGTTTGGGTTTGCTGGTTGAAATTGGCAGCAGACCAGACATCCTTTCACATATTCTGTTACATCCTGTCGCATGTTAGGCCAGTAGGCTACTTGACTAAGTGTCTCGTAGGTTGTTTTGGCATTGCGGTGTCCTGCACAGGGTGCGTCGTGGGCGTACAGTAGCATGACCCCCCTTTGTGCCTGAGGGACCACGAGCTGTGGTGAAGTGTGGGCATCAGGGACATCAAGAGGTACGCCCTCGACGAGATGAAGAAAGAGTAAAGCCATCATCAGGTGATGGAGGTCAGGAAGGGATGCCTGATCAGTTGTGGAGATCGAGTTAGCCGAGAGGTCGCGGAGGTGATCGCAGACCTTATTGAACACAGCATCAGTGGGCTGGAGAGAGACGATGCCAGAGTTGGAGACCTGAAGGGAAAGTTCTAGCAGTGAGGCCTCTGGCATCGAGGTAGGTGCTCGGCTGTGGCTGCGGGTGACGACCTGGACAGCATGGGTGGGTGGGAGGGGACAAAACTCCCACGAGTCACAGTGCAGTGGTCCTGCTTTGGCGAGTGCATCCGTGTGGTCATTGCATGTCTTGTCCAGTCCTGGGAGTCTGGAATGACCACAAACCTTCTTCCAATAGATCTGCGTGTTTCGTGCGGTAATCAGAGCATCGCAAGTGTGCAGGAGGTCTTGGTGTTTGACTGGCTTGTTCCCTGATGTCTTGAAGCCATTCCGTGTCCAGTGAGGGAGATGGCACATGAAGTTGAGACGTGCATAGCTGAAGTCTTTGCAGATCAGCAGGTCCTTTACTTCACGGTCGGAGGCCATCTCCAGGGTGATTAGGATTGCTGCCAGCTCTGCGTACTGTGACGTGTGAGGACCAAGCTTGAGCTGTTGTGGTGGGACAGGGTCGTCATTGAGCCACAGAATGCCAGCTCCAGCTTTCAGGGTCCCCTGATGTTTGAATGAGCACCCATCTACATAAATGGTGATCATGTCTTGACAGACATTTTCATCAACGTAGTGGTGTTGCGACGGTTCCATTGGTGTGGGCGTGTCCACAATGTTGGGTGCTGCTGGTCCCTCCTGAGAATAGCTGTGGCAGCTGGGTGACTGTACTGCGTCAGGCAGGGCAGTTATGGCATGGATTGTCAGGTGTTGGTCGTCAGCAAGCTCCACGTGACATACAGTCTCTTTTGTCACTGGTGACTCTTCTACCTCCATGGTCATGACCACATCTGTGACTTCCATGCCTTGGAGCCACATGCATTTCCCGATCTTGTGGCAGAAGGATCCCGGGGTAGGGTCCAGTCTGCACAGGAAGGAGTCATGATGCTGGTATGGGTCTCTTGTGTCAAGACACTGATCTCCAGCTGCGTTCTCTCCATGGTGTGGAGTGAGGTCTGAGGAGACAGCCAGGGTTTGACATTCCCATGTGGCTGTGTCAGGTGTCCACAGTGGCAGCGGTTCTTTAACTTGAGCCCAAATTTTCTGACGTTGGAAGTCTAACAATGGCTCAAACCGGTTCAGCAAATCTTTCCCAATGAGGAATGGAATGGACTCAAGTTGGGAAATGTATACAGGGTGCATTACATTCATGGGGCCGATGGACAAATTGAGGGGGATCATGTGATCCATCCTGGTGCCCACTGGTGAATATGCCTGCACGTCCAAAGAGCATTTCCTCGGCTGGAGGGTTTTGTTCTTCTGGGCGGCTAGGTGCTGCACCTGATAGAAGAGACTGGCTGACATGAGGGTGATGTCTGCTGCAGTGTCGATGAGGGCCTCGAGGGTGAGAACATCTTCCAGGGTGATTGAGAGGTAGAATTTCTTGGCTACCCCCCTTTCCATCAGGTCACCCAGAAGCTGTGGCACAGGGGCCTGGTCAGGAATTGGTGAGGCGTCGCCACAGTCAGATTGGTGCTCTGAGTCAAGGCACACAACCAGGACAGTGCTGCCGGGCACCGGCGGGGGCTCATCCCCTTGATCAAGCTCTGTGTTGGTGATGGCGACATCAGGTGCTCTTACCAGGCCTGAGTCAGCCGCTCTTTCTGGTTGAGGTGGGACTTCTTCCGTTATCCCAATCTCTCTGGTAGGGAAGGCCAATGACTGTTGAGTGTCATTTGGGGCTGACCTCTGAGGGAGTTTGTAGGCATTGTCTGGTGTGGGTTCAGGTGAGGGTTGTGGGGTCCTGCGTGATTTGTGCTTCCGTCCTAGTCATTTTGGATCTTTCTTCCGAAAGTCCTCTTGACCCTTGAGGGGATGCTGAGTAAAGAAATCACGCAGCAACTGTAGTAGATTAGCCTCTTCTTCTTCCTTGGTTCGTCCAGGCCTCGAGTCTGGATCATAACCTCTCCTTCTGTCTTGCCAGTTCCGTGGTGGATTCCGTTGGGAACTTGGGGGAGAGCTTGGTTTAGGAAACTGGTTTCCCTGTCGGTCTCTCCACTTGTTCCATGGCTCCATTGGTCTTAGCTTACCCTTGTTAAGATAGCGCCGTGTCTCCCACCAGTCTGGCTGAGTCTTTGACTGCTGTGGGGGCACACCAGGGTAACGCTCACTGTGGCTTGCTGTTCTCCAACCTCGGTCGTGGATTGGTGGTTAATGAGGAGGGTGGCCACCTTCCAACGCTAGGTTGGGATCTGTAGTGCTAAGGTTCAGCACTGCCGGAGCCTTGGTTGCCTTCTCAGCTGCTGCTCTTTGTTTGTGGTACGCCTTGATCGCCAGGTCTCGCAGTTGTTGACTTGTCATGGTGCGGGGACAAGCCATGAGCCCCAGGTAGTGGTTAATGGTTGGGTGGAGGTTCCGAAGGAAGAGAGCCTTGAAGTTCGCATCTTCTTCCATGTCTGGCTCATTTCTGGACCCAAAATATGCCCGACGAAGGCGATTGTAGTAGGCTTGGGGAGCTTCTTGTCTGCTCTGTTTAACATCAAAGGCGACGGCGATACCTTGTTCTGACTCAGGATCAGCAAACTCCCGAGTCAGTGCTTCGTGTAGCAGCATGGCGTTGGCTTTGATTCGACTAGGTTGTCGATCCAAGAAGCTGCGGACCTCCAGGCTAGATGTGATCCTGATGAGGTAGACTCTGTCCTCATTGGTCACATTGTCCAGTCTTTGGAGGTGGAAGTCAATGTCTTGGAGGTAGGCATGAATGTCGTGGCCTCCTCTGGGATTCGGGGTAAACGTGTTGATATTCCGAGCTACTTTATCAAGCTCCTTTGGGGTAGCCCGGTGCTGGTGTAACGTTCGCTTTGGTAGGCCTGTTCCATCCGTGGTGTCTTCTCTGAGAGAGACCTTCTGGGTTCTTGGTTCCTCAAGGTCTGGTGATGGGCAGGGAGTTACCTTGTCCCGATGAGAGATCCCCGTGTGCCTTAGGAGCGACCGCACTGTTAGAGATGACGTCGGTCCCATCGCTGATTCGTAGGATGTTCCAAATTCTGACTTCACCTCATATGCTTGCTTCAGTCCCCGTCTCAGCTGGTCAATCTCTTCTGTGTTAGCCCAATGTTTCGTTCTGGCATCGGTGAGCTGTTCCTGGGAGCTGATCAGTTGGTGATTCATCTTGTGCAGACGTCTCTGTGCCTCGGCCAGATGGTTTTCCAGGGCCTGGATCCGTCCATCCTTGTACTTGAGCTCCGTGTGGGCTCTGTCCAGCAGGGTGTCGGCCTGGTCCAGTCTGGCTTCAAGGTTTTCTCTGGTGGCTCTGGCTTGCTGTTTTTGCTGGTCAGCTTCAGCTCTGAGCTCTTCCAGGGCATGTTGAAGCTTTTTGCTGGTGTGAGGCATCTCGCCTTCTTCCGTCTCCTCCTCCTCATGGGGTGGAGAGCTTCTCTTTTGGAGTTCTTGCTCCAGATTCCCAATGTGATGCTGGGCCTGGGCGGCATCTCTCTGTGCCTCTGCCAGTAGTCGTTGGGTGTTTTCCTCCTGCTGTTGGAGTGCTTGCACCCTTTGCTGGAGACGGGACGTTCCCTCTTCATTCATCTTCATCCTGGCTAGTAGTTTGTGTGCGAGGGAGCCGAGTATTTTGGTTAGCTCTTTACTCCCGCATTTCTGAGTGGGTGGCATGTCCATAAGTTTGGCAATGTCGTCCTCAATTTGGTCAGCTTCTTTGGACCATGTGAGATTGACATGACCGGGCGGCAAGTTGGGAGTCACATCTTCAGGCCAGATACCAAAATCTTTCCACTGGTCCGGTGGGCCTTCCATGTGGATCATTGTGACTCGGTCAACAGGAGGGTGGCCGCAGAAATCTGTTACTCAGGCTGGGTGTTGCCTAGGTGGGAGGCCTAACAGCTAAATCTGGGCGAACAAATTAAACCAACAAAATAAAATAAAGTAGAACTGGGGCCTGTCAATGGGTAACTGGACGGGTGTAGTGAACCACGGGAATAGTTACCCACGACAAACTAAACAAAGCAAAATTGTTCCCTGGGAGAAGTTGTTGCAGGTTAACAGAACAGCTTAAGTTGTTAGAATGAAAGGAAGTTGGTTTACTTGGTTGAAGAGTGAGGGGGGGGGGGTCTTGGCAGTTGATGGCAGAGCTGCTGAGCTGATGGCACTCAGGAAGGCGCGGCGTTTGGAGCAGTGGAGTGGAGTCCCTTTAGATTCTCTCTCCTGGTGAAGCTTTGTCTTGGGTGCTGTTCTCTGTTCAGCTGGGCCTTCACCGGAGGGCTTCTTGTGGGTTTCTCTTCTCCCGGGCTGATGTTCTCCTTCGGGCGGATGGTTTTCTCTGCGCCGGCTGGCGGTTGTTCTGCTCTGGTTGGCGGTTGTTCTGCTCTGGTTGGCGGTTGTTCTGCTCCCCTTTGTTCTGAGGTGCTAGATTTTTATGGTCTAAAGTTCATGAATAGGGATGACCAGGAATTCGACTCCTGGCCCAATGGCTGGCCATCCATTTGGCGGGCTTTCGGAAGGGGGTCTGTATCAGTCCTTTTGTGATTTATGGCCCGCCTGATTCTACCTTTACTGATGATTTTCATTAAGCTGTTATAACTTTTGATACATGCACTTTTATGGTAATCACTGACCAGATTTGGAATCAGGGGTGATTAACAATCAGATTGATACCAAACATGCCATACCAGCTTCACAGGTACATACCTCATACCATCTGCATTAATTGATTAAACAATTAATTATTGTATCTATGTGACTGATTCACATCAGTATAGGATACAGGTATTTTGGGTTGCACCTCAACAGATGTTACACTTTGTGCGGATATTACATCGAATATTCCTATTACAAACAGCACATCTTATCCATAGATAGGCGTGGCCGTTAGTTTGTGGTAATATCAATATAAGTTGCACATCTGGAAACAACATATTTTGTTTTGTGTGGCTCGTGCCAATTCATCTTCTCCAGAATGGATAAGATACACCTTAATTCAGTTCTTTTAACATAGCATGGTAGAAACAAAGAAACTTGGTGACTGTCCACCAAGATCAGATAAGGACCACAAAGGAATGTTGGAAGAGAAGGGGGGGTTTTTAACACAGAAGACTCTCTAAAAGTTAGGACACATACAAACATAACGTATCTGTATATTGAGACTAGTAGTCGTGAGTAAATCAATATACAGGGTATACAAAAGCCAAACTTAAATGAAATTTCCTTTAGGGTGTTTGTCTGTTGGGTGAGTGAAATGTAAGGCAGAATGTATGGGGAGGGGGTTGTGTGCCAAGTCGAGGGACCCCTGTCCGTGAAGTCCACTCTGCTTGTCTGTAGGTCCCTAAATCTTTGGGCAATAAAAGTTGGAGTGCTAGCCTCCCTGGTTATCTGTGTGTGTGTGTTTGTGTGTGTAACCCCCCTTTGGTGCCTCTCGTACCAGGCTCGGCCTTGTCTCAGGCCACCTGGAATTTAGGCCCTGTGATATGTGCATGTGTGATCCTACATATGACACAGTAACTCACAGTTACACTTACAATAAAACATACTTTCTTGAAATGAATTCATTTTTGTTAGATTTTTAATTGTAGATCCACACTTTGGACAGGAGCCAAAGACATATATGCAGAATCGAGCATCCAGGGAGGAGTGAGGAGTGGAGGCCAGTTCCTTAAGGCCAGTTGCAGCAGGAGCAGCTGGAGTCAAAGACCAGTCCGGCAGCACAGTGCTGGACATAGGTCTCGCCTTGGCTGCAGTCATAATACTCGTTCTTGTTGGTGGGGTTGGGGTAGAGTCCGTTGGCCTTCCCGGCGCAGAAGCCACTGCCTCCGCTGCTGCCACCGCCACCCTGTGAGGGAGGGGCCTGTGTGGCTGGGGCCTGGGTAACAGGGGGCCGAGGATTCTGCTGGGCAGAGCAGCCTGGAGGTAGAAAATGAGAAAGGTCAGCATGGACGATGTACCAATGCCTTGAGTACCTTACCTCTCTGTAGAACAGCTAAGATTCTAAACTCCTACAGCATGAGTAAATAGGAAAATATGGGACGTTTACTCTGTCCTGTGCCAAGGCCACTCTTCAGGGTGTTAATCAGAGGATATTGGCCCTGGCCGCAGAAAGTGCCACTGAAGTCATCCAGATCAATAGTCCACACCATGGCACCCCCAAACTGGTTCTGCTTCAGCCAGTCAACCTGGATAGAATGAGATTAAGAGAAATGGAGTTCCCTCCCATCTCTTTAGCAAAATCATATACAGTGTATATAGAGGAATTTTGACACCCACCTTGATGTTGAAGCTCTTCACATTGTCATAGCCAACCCAGATGTTCTGGGTGTTGTAGGCGTATGGGACCTCCTGGGGTGCATCCCAGGCCTCAGTGGCTCCCTGCTTCAGGAAGGTGCAGATCTGGGGAGAGTCAAAAGTAAACAGCAGTAGGGTTACAGCCAGTGCCTATTGATGAAGGGGAACAACACTATTGAGTAATCAGTCATACCTCATAATAGGCCAGGAAACCACTCTGTCTGCTGTAGGGTCCAGCAGGTCCAGGGCCACTCGCAGGGGCACCAACTCCAGTTTGAGAGCTTGTCAGCCTGAAGGTGTGGCCATAGGTGGCGAAGCCAACCAGAAGCTTGGAAGCAGGGGCACCCTGGCTCTTCCAGTAGTTCATGGCATAGTCCTGTAAACATACTGCGTAATGAGACATCTGTAGCTGTATTTCATTACTTCGTTTTACATTTGCCACTGGTTTGAAATCCCAGAAGAAGTCTTGATAAACTCAGCTAAAAGGACACTTACCACATTGAAGTAGATGTAAGATGCTTGGTCAGCAGGTCCTTTGAACAGGGGGCTGTTCTCACCAGTTTGTTGCTCCCATGATCCATGGAAGTCATAGGTCATGACATGGAAGTAGTCCAAGGTCCTGTAAAAAAATAACATGTGAACTAAATTCTGACAAACCAACCATGTGACATCTGACTAATGGCCTACAGCGGGTACGCACTGGCCAAGCTGGGCAATTTGGTATCCACTGTCGATGGTGCTCTTGCCAGCAGCCACAGCAGCAGTCAGCATGAGACGGGGGCGGTTGGTCTTCTGACCTTCAGCCTCAAAGGCAGCCAACATTTCCTGAGAAAGGGTTTAAGGTTTAGGGTCAAATAGCCAATAGGCTACTGCAAAATCTTACTGTGACTCAAATTTTTAATAATCAAAAAGTCACTTTTTAGGAAGTCAAGTTTATCTTGTAAGTTTTTGAATGACTTCTAATGACTACCCTATATTTCAAGTATGTAGGGATCATATCATGGAACCTTCTTGAGAGTTTGCCAATGATGTGTTTGCATTGATTTTAAATATCTGTCACATTGTATTGCTTATAAATTAAGTGAAAACTTTAATAACAGTCATTTTTAAGTTTCCACAGACCTGGAACTCCATGTTTCAGTGTTTTGTCCTACCTGGGTCAGTGTGGTGAAGAGCTCCTTGTCCTGAGGAGGGCTTCCTCTGGATCCGGGGTACTCCCAGTCGATGTCCAGACCATCAAAGTTGTATTCCCTCAGGAACTGGATCACAGAGTTGATGAAGGTCTGGCGGTTAGCAGCGCTGGACACCATGGTGGTGAATCTGAGTGAGAGGGACAAAAGGGTTATATTCACTGGGTGGGGGGTGTCACCTGCTAACCAATCAGATTGTTTGAGACAGGATGCCGCTGAGGCCCAGAATTACTTTGCCGTCCCAAAGTTCCAGCCACCAATAGCCAAGAGGGTCTTCAGGTTGCTGTTCCTGTTGGAGATGCAAAAAGACATCAGGTCAAGGGTTGTGATTAATTCATAATATGTGCTAACTACAGGGGTCTTTATGCTTAAAAACCTGGTCACATACTGTCCTATAGTTCTCCACTCTCTAGGATGTATAATTAATTTTTTTTGTTACAGCAATGCTGTTCAATGCAGCCCTTACTGGCTTTTCAGGGCTGCGAATTCCTTGTAGAGCTTCACATCATCCCATTCATAGGCTGCAATCTCATTGTTGTTCATATTGGCAAAGGCATAGATCAGGTGGTCACAGAGACATGGGTCCACATTGGTGGGGAAGTACTTCCCAGCTCCCGGTCTGTACTGTGCCCAGTTGGTGAAGTAACAGGACAGGATGTAGGAGGATCCTGCCGGATTTAGGTGAAGATGTATGTTACTATTGCATTTTTATTGGAGGAACCAGAATAACTGTCCTGTGATGATTTTTCTTCAACTCTTATTCACATAATTGTCCTAACAGTCATCTCTCTGAGGTTTTTTAACTGGAAGCATGTTTTTTTTCCAGCTGCTTTTCTAATAATATTCTTCAGTTTTGTACTTTGTAATATTGTACTGTTTTGTAAAGTAGCCTTTAGCTCATATAGTAGCATGTGTCTTACTCTAGTCATTGAATTGATAATGAAATAATTTTGATGAATAATTAATATTAGTTGAATTTCTTCACAGGACAAGAATACATAACCTAAGCAATTCTATATTAATTGTTAGTATGTAGTAACTGGTAGTATGTTAAGCAGTATGATCACCCAGCAAGTATGTGACAGTGGAAGGGAGACTTACCCAGCTGCACGTGCAGCAGGAGAGCCAGTGCTAATGGGGGTGAAACAGAGTTAATCAGACCGTCTGATACAAAAAATAAGGTAATTTTTTTTCATGATGTGGCAGCAATATACGGAAAAAGATTTGAAAAGGTGTGAGAAATCCTACTTACAGATGAAACCCAGTAGCTTGGCCATGTTCACCGCTATACAGCAAGTGGTGGTGCCTTTCTCCTTAAATCCTCCCCATCTCTGGTTTAATCTCTCTTATCAGGATTGCTTCCCACTTTTGATATTTATTCTTGCTAGTTGAGTGTCATATTGTACATTTTTCCACTAAAGGCCTGATTCACCCGACATTATGATTATCCAAGTCTTTGATACCTATGAACTTGGCTTGTCCTTCGGCTCAAAATAACCTCATTTTAAGTGTATATGTGGGTTTTCAAACATTGTTTATAAAAAAAAATAAAAGCGTCTACTCTAAGTCGGTTTCATATTGAAGAGAGCTGAAGTAAAATATATCTTACCCATACTCAGTAGTAATACACTTGTAACACAAGTGTAAGTATCGAAAACAAGACTTAAAGAAGACGTGAGATGTCTTTTATCTCATTAGAAGGTGACATATTAAAATGCAAACATTCATCAAACATTTTTGAAGGTTCATTGCCATTGATTAAAAGCCTCTTATGTCACAAGTTTTAAAGACAAATCTAATAATTAGTTTGTGTTAGTAAAACCCCACGCTGGCTGATACAAAGTGTACCAGGTATCATATCATTTTATAAGGTAGTAGCCATTGGTACTGATACAAAATCAGCATGTTAAAAAAGGAACCAATTTATTTTAATCAGTCTACTTCTTTGTATTTAAACTATTATGAATTGCCAACTGAACATATATTATCGAAATCTAAGTGTGTTCTTATCAGTTTAACCCTTTAAATGATATTGTTGACATAATGTTCTTTTCCAGTGGTTCAGTTCAGGCACGTACAGGGTGGGGTGTTGGGGGCCCATGAGCATCTGGCCCTTTTCCCCTGAAATATTACAGTTTTTCTCAGTTACTTTGGTGCATTTCTCATAACGGATTTAACATTTGCATAACAGCGAGTGCATTTCTCAGAACATTTAGTGCAAATGACAAAACATCATGGATGACCAGCAAAATCAGGTAAATCCTTAGTCCATGCCTCAAAAGCAAGTACTTATGTCATTGAACATGTCAGTGCCATCAAAATCCCAAGTCCATGAATCATCGTTCACGGACATGGCAGCCAAAATGTAAAGTCGTGTTATCAATATAAAATTGGCACAATCTAAACATTTTCTGATGCACAAAACATCTGAATGACAAAGGCAGGAAACATAAAAGTAAAAAACACTGATTGCAGGAGACTGATTCAAGAAGAATATTTTATTGATTGCACAGGTATATGGTGACATACCAGGCACTGCAACTGCAGTCTAGCAAAAAATGAATTTCAATGCCTCATGAATAACATATGAAATGAAAAAAAAAACAATTACAAAGTCAAAAAGGGAAACAATACATACAGACTGAAACTCTAAATGCTTTTTATTGCAGCCAATCCTGTATATTGGGCCACATGTTCTCATCCACAACAACAGAAATCTTCCTTCGCAATGCAGCGTGGAAAGAACCTCCTAGAATGTCTTATCCAGCCTCTAAAGGCGTCTGCTGCTATATCCCCACATGAAGCTTCCATGGCAGTAAGCAGTGTCATTTGTGTATGTGGGCTACGGTCATATACCTTCCACCTCCAAGCTCAGAAGAACTCTTCAGTTGGGTTGAGGAATGAGGAATATGACGGTAGGAATTCCATCAGCATCCTGGGGTGGTTAGCAAAGAATTGCCTGATTGGATTGGAGTAATGGAAACTCACATTATCACAAATTATCACATACTTTGGTAAATTTTCTTGACCAATCTCCTCTTCAGGTGTTGTATGGCCCCACAAGAGGGATGCGAGTGTGGACCCCATTGTCCGAAATAGCCGCACACATAGTGATGTTCCCACCCTGCTGGCCTGGCATGTCAACAGCAGCTCTCTGTTCAGTCAGATTATCTCCTTCCTTTGGCCAAGTTGAAGCCAGCCTCATCCATGTATATGAAAATTGTGCAGAAATCATTAGTATTGTGAATACATGCCAAAATAGTTTTATAGAAACCGATAAGATATACTTGATAGCCAATGATATCTTGTTCAATACTTTTGACTGCAATGACTTACACAATGACAAAACGACAAGTTTGTCTGGAGTGTAAGACTATGTAAAAGAGGGCTAGCACAAAGCATTTTGAGCATTATGACATAAGCAACCGCTGATGTATGATATAGCTGAGAACTGCACATAAGCATCTGCCTAAGTGTACTAAAGCAATTGCAAAATGACGAAATGATGTGCTGTGCACAACTGACTAGAGGTTGTGGGAATTGAACGAGCAGTTTTGAAAACTTCAATTCAGTTGTGAGAAATGCATGAAAGCAACTGAGAAAAACTGCAAAAGTGTCCTCCTTTAAAGGTAATGAGTGCCCTTTTTTTTACCGGTCGACAACTTTTACCATCAAGCACCCGGTCCTCAAAAAAATCTCTGCGTAGCCCTGGTGCAATTTAAGTCATTGTCTGGTGAAAGTCTTAATACTTGTTACTGACCAACTTAAAAATAACATTCATGACAAAGATTTGCAATCTGAGAATAAAAATGTCTGTAACTGTATTTTCATATTCACATTCTTCTACTTCTTACTATCTAATATGAAATTTGGAGACAGAAAACCAAGTTTCTCTGGCTGATTGCTCTCCAGGTTTAAATGTGAAGTATTTTAAAGTGGTTACTGGCCTCCCTAATGACTGAGATGGCAGCGCAGATGCATGTAGCGGCCAGTAGGTTCACCCCCCTGTGTACCTCACTTCATTGTGCACATGCATGATAAGTTGACTTTGAGTTGCTCTGAGTGTAAGACCATGCAAAAGAGGACTAGCACAATGCATTTTGATCATCATGACATAAGCAACCGCTGATGTATGATATAGCTGAGAATTGCACATAAGCATCTGTCTGAGTGTAGTAAAGCAATTGCCAAATGATGAAAACAACCAGAAATTGCTGTCATGATGTGCATGACTGATTAGAGGTTGTGGGAATTGAATGAGCAGTTTTGAAAACTTCAATTCTGTTGTGAGAAATGCATCAAAGCAACTGAGAAAAACTGTAAATTCTTATGTCCCCAGTAGTTTCATAACAACTTAATTAACACAGCTCGTTTATTTTTGTAAACAGTTTGTTTGCGGCAGTCTGCTTGTGCGGTGGAAGCATGCTGACGCAGGGCATGCGGGGAGCCGTCACTTTCAGGGCCGTGAGTCATTCACACATGGGGCTATGAAGTCTGTTTCATTTCGGCCTCCATCAAACTTGGGCTGAAGCCCAGAGCCGGCCTGAGCGGCAGGGTGTCTGACCTTGATTCAGTTTAGTTGAGAAGAGAACTTTATTTTCTGGTTACCTGTTATGTCAGTTTTATCCATACCTGGTCCCTAGAAAATGAACACTTTTTCAGGTTGCATTTCTGCTCAGTTCCTCAGTTAATTTGCATTGCTGTTACAAGATCTCTCCCACACGTTAATGCGTCTGTGAAATGTATGTATGTGTTTTAGTTAAATTATCTGTAATATAAAGGTAAAGATGAAATGGTAACACTTTACTTGAGGGGGCACAAGTAACTTAGTAACTCAGTAACTACTCAAGTACAAATTACGAATAAATATAACTGCATGAAACACATGAATGATTATGATTGATTAATGATGAACAAACATGGGTTCAGTATGCAACTAACTATTTAATTAATACATTAAGTAATTACATTATTATTACATAATTACATTATTCGTGCCCCCTCAAGTAAAGTCTTACCGGTGAAATTAATATTTAGCCATAGACCTATAACTGCGCTGTTTATATGGGCAAGATATCCTGAGCTTATGGATCTCTTAAGCAGAGGTGGATAGTTCAGGTTCAGAAAGTAAAGTTCCAGACCAAGATTTTGTTTCAACCAACCAGCTGAGAATAATGAGTCACAGTCACAGAATACTCAGATGGGTGGTTGAAACAAAATCTTGGTCTGGATTTTGTAATTTCTGGACCTTAACTATCCACCTCCACTCTTAAGAGACTGTAGGAATGGGGGTGCTGAGAAGGTCAGAGACACAAATTCACTGTGGGATAAGAGCACACGGTTTAACCTGTTACAGGCAGACGGGATCCAGCAAACAAGCGTCATCACAACAGTGAATATGCCCTCGTGAATCAAGAGGACATAGACTGAAGACAGAACATTTTGGAGAAATACCTTCTATATCATTCATATCATCATCATATTTTCAGGAGCTGACATTGACTTAACAGCATCTAATAATGATAATAAAAATAGTGGTAGTAGCACTATTAGTAGTAAAATGTCTTAGTTAATTACTAGGTTAATTTTAGCTGGTATAGCCAGTTGATTTGGTGTAACAAGAGCATTGTGAATCATATCTGGTTGCTATAAGAACCTGATTCTCAGGTATTTCCAATTTTTGTCAAAGTGAAAGGAAAAGCCCAGACTTTTACACCTGGTCATAAGGTGTAGGTGAGGTGAATGAATGGGCAGGTCACCTGACCCCGGCCCCCGTTAGGATGAGCACACCCTCTGCATGATGTCATGCACGCTTTTCTTGACAAACTATCCTGACCAGTTGTCACCTTACAGCTTTGTTTAATGTTCTGGAAGTTCTAAAACAATGACAATCAAGAATAGAAGTGAAAGTTTATGAAGTTATTGCATGGATTTACCTTAAAGTATGGTATTGTCTTCCATCCATCCATTTTATCTAACTGTTTGTCCTATGTAGGATTACGGGGGGCCCGGAGCCTATGGGGACAAGGCAGGGAACAACCCACAAGTCCATCACAGGGCACACTCACACGCCATTCACTCACACACCATTCACTCGCACGACATTCACTCACACACCATTCACTCACACGCCATTCACTCACACATGCACACCTATGGGCAATCTTGTAACTCCAGTTAACTGCAGGATTTGCACTGTGGGGGGAAACCGGAGTACCTGGAGGAAACCCCTTGACGACACATGCAAACTCCACACACATGGAACCCTCATGGAGAACCCAGAAGTGTGAGGGGACAGTCCTTACCACTGTGCCGCCCCCTGGTGTTTTCTTATGCATAAATAATATTAGTAATGTATGTAATGCAATATTTGCTGAACTTTAGCTAGAAAATGTCTTTCTAATCTCAGACAGTGTTATGAATATGCCTATAAAGTCTAGGGTAGGCTATAGGTTAAAAGCAAATATGTGCAGGAGAGATTATGGCCATATCTACAAAAGGCATACAGAAGGAATGTAAATATCTAGAGCTTTCCACAGCGCCTCACATGAGCAGGGGTGGGGTTTTTGTTTCTGGCTCGAACACCGACAGATGTTTCAAAAACTCAGAGTAGAGTCAAAAGGTTATAGCTAGCTAGCTGCTTAGCAGAACATGCTGCTTCAGCATCTCTGAAATTAGGAACATGTTTATTTATTATTTAATGTAGTGACTGTTTGTGGCCAACAGGGGCACATGTGTGGCTTGAGTGGTGGTGAACACTGCCACTGCACATATGCACTGAATGGTGGTGAACACTGCCACTGCACATATGCACTGAGTGGTGGAGAATAATGCCACTGCACATATGTACTGAGTGATGGTGAACACTGCCACTGCACATATGCACTGAATGGTGGTGAACACTGCCACTGCACTGAGTGGAGGAGAATAATGCCACTGCACATATGCACTGAGTGGTGGTGAACACTGCCACTGCACATATGCACTGAGTGGTGGAGAATAATGCCACTGCACATATGCACTGAGTGATGGTGAACACTGCCACTGCACATATGCACAGCAAGCCGGGCACTTGTGTCCCCACCCACTGTTCTCCCATTACCTTTGTGCATATCAGACTCATACCACTATGTGAAGGAACATAAAACTGGCTTGTAACAATGTATAGGACAGGGACTGTGGATTGTAATGTCGTATTTGATGGTAATGTTTCTAAACCAAAAATACAGTAAATGCATGCAAGTTCTTTGGAAAGGGCATTTTCCCGCATTTGAGTAACTTCCATAAATATGTATCTGGACCACTTCAGACCAGCATACATTTAAAAATTTACATTTGCATCTCTATTCCCATTTCACTGTCAATCGTGTTGCCCTGCCTGGCTTTGGGCCTCAGATGCTGTTCAGTTTGCATTTCACAGACAGTGTAACAGCTCAATGCTTCAGCTGAGCTCAGGTTCGCTGGTCCTTTCAGTCACTAACCTCATGCAATCAACGTGATTTCAGGGAGCACTTAAGTCCCTTATTGCGGCTCTGGAATTAGCTGATTGTTTTCAATTCAATGTGTATTTAGGTGTGGGCAATACTTAGAATAGCTACTAAATTGCATTCAGGTGAAAACAGGAGGAACTGCAAATTTCCTAGTCATAAGAACATAAGAAATTTACAAACGAGAGGAGGCCATTCGGCCCATCAAGCTCGTTTGGGGAGAACTTAACTAATAGCTCAGAGTTGTTAAAATCTTATCTAGCTCTGATTTAAAGGAACCCAGGGTTTTAGCTTCCGCTACACTAGCAGCCTTTGTAGGTTTCCTTAGTAATTTATTGTGTTACAGCGTGGCATTTAAAGTCCATGGCTAATAACTAAAAGGAATAAGCCTCAGAAAACTGCCGCTTCGAGCCCCGGCCTGAGCAGAATGGTCACATGTCCATGGACCCTTAAGCAAGGTCCTTAACTTCCAGCGTCATGGCTGCTGCATGACAGCTGGGCCAGTGCTGTGACCCCAAGCCTGCTGTTACTGTGTGTCAGCGAAAAGACACAGAATGATATACTTTTGTGGTTTTGGCAGTTTTGGTGGTGTGGTGCTGTGACTTGGGCAGTAGAGATGTGTAAGAGTAAAAATAAATCATATGCTGTTACCTTGGAACACTTAATTCATTCCAGAAGGCTGGTCGAGTTGTGATTTGGTCAAGGTCCAAGTCAGATTTCCCCATAAGAAAAAATGTAAATGAATTTAATCTGTTCCAGACCCCCAAATGATTGCCTATTTAAACCTATCCACCAACCTAACTAAAAAGCAAAAAGCATTAACAATCAATTTAAAACTAAAACACATGTGAAAAAGCACACATCCAAAAGCAATAAATGTGAAATAAATTACCATTTCTGAGCACTTTGCCTGTATTGAGGTGAGCTGATGGCAAACTGGAAGTGGCAGGTGGAGAGGGGGCAGGATGCAGGGGGGGGAATTATTGTTTGGATCCGTACAAATTTTAGCCGGTATGTTTTTTTGTTTTGTTATGTTTCGAGTTTTCGGTCGAGTTGCGGCTAGATCTTTCTCGACCGACCCATTCAAGGTCCAAATTGTTAGAGTTGAACGCGTCTCGACCGATACAGGTTTTAGCAAGAATGGTCAAGTTCATATAATTCAGTTGGGGTACAAGTCAACATCTGAATTGGTCGAGATAAGAGGCATTCGAGTTCCAAGGTTCTACTGTTATCCTGTGTGGTGCTTGAGGACCCATGGCAGGGGAAAAGGACTTTGGAGGACCAATTCCCCAATTAAACATTACATTATGTTCTTCTTCTTTACAATGTCTGTCCACCATAACCTGGTATCTATGCTACAGGGTTAGGGTGATCCTACAGGCCAGTCAAGAAGGCATAAGAGGCCGTACCACTCACAGTCAACCCACGTCCCTGCTTACTCCTTCAAATATGTTAACTGATTTGTTGACTGATATTTCATTAGTTTCATTAGTGACATTATATATATACAGTGGTACCTCAGAACTCAAACTTAATCCGTTCAGAACTCCGGATCGAATCCTAAAAAGTTCGAGTTCTGATCAAATTTTCCCCATAAGAAATAATGGAAAACCAATTAATTGGTTCCCGCCCCCCAAAAATTACACCGAAATATGATTTTTTTTAGCATTTAAACACAAAATGAACCAGACAAAACAAGAAAAACATATACTATACTAAACACATCTAAGCACATTTATCAAAACAGGCATTTTAAAATAAGAAAATAAATGTATCCAAACAATGTGTCCTGCCCTGATCGTCTGTGCCTTCCGTGTGCCATGCCCTCTCGTTAACCCTGTGTGGAATCCCCATGTGATCAGCTGTTTCTGGTTGTTGTCATTAGTCCTCTGTATTTAGTCCGCATTTCAGTTTGTTTCCCCAGTCCGGTCATTGTATTGTCCGTCTGCGTTTTGCCTGCCTTGCCTGTAATTAAACCCCGTATTCCCCGATACCCTGATGTCTGCGCCTTTATCTCCATGCCGTCCCCGCTCGGCACGACAATATTATTATAATGAAATGTATTAATTGTTTATTATTAATATTAAAATAATTAATAAGCAATTTTTATTTTTAAATGTATTTTATTATATAATAATACTGTTACTGTCTATCATTGTCTAAATGTATTTTTAATGTCTAAATACATGTATTCAGCTAGTGTAAACAGGCACGATGCTATCACAGCGAATGTAAGGCTGAGACTGAAGCTTCACCTTTTGTTTCTGCTGAGACGTGCCGCGTGACTCATTTCCCCGCGCGTACAAGTTATCTTAGGTCGGTGTTCACGGTTTGACTTCTGAGATTCAGATCGAGTTCTAGGTAATTTTTTTTCTAACTGGTTGCTTCGACTTTTAAGAAATTCGAGTTCTAATGAGTTTGAGAACTGAGGTACCACTGTATATATAAACGTTTCACCTATATACTTAAATTAAACTAATATATTCTCAAATGATCAGACAGTAGTCCTTTAAACATTTTTGCTTTGTAAATTTATTCATTTTTTATTTGCATAAGGTCCAGATGTTCAGTAAGACCTAGAGGTCACAGAAAGCAAGTGTATGGACTTAGGACCAGTTGCAGCAGGAGCAGCTGGTGTCAAAGACCAGACCAGAAGCGCAGTGCATTAGGTAAGTCTGGCCCTGGCTGCATTCATAGAACGCATTCTTGTTGGTGGGATCAGGGAAGAATCCGTTGCTCTTTCCAGCACAGTAGCCACTTCCTCCACTGCTGGAGCCACCGCTGCTGCTGCCACCACTGCTGCTGCCGCCGCCTCCTGGAACCTGAGGAACTGTAGGGGGAGCCTTGGAAACAGGGGGCAGGGGAACCTTACGGGGGGTGCAGCCTGGAAAGTCAATAGAAGAAGATGGGAAATGTTGATGGTTATGTTGGTCAAAATCCCTCATTATGACAACTGTTAATTTGAATGTAACCCTCACTCTGGGCAGTGCCAAGGCCGGTCCTCAGGCTGGTGATCAGGGGGTATTTGCCCTGGCCGCAGAAAGTGCCACTGAAGTCATCCAGATCAACAGTCCACACCATGGCACCTGCGAACTGGTTCTGCTTCAGCCAGTCAATCTTTGAAGAACAAGGGAGACAGAGGAAATGGAATTGTATATTTAACCATCATTTGATAATTTTGATACACATGTCATTTATTATTAACTCGTACGTTTTCTCTACCAGCATGGAGATCATTTTTTTATCTTATATCTATGTTAAAGTACAGTTTTCTTGCAACTTGCAATTAGTCATCGAAGAACTGCTGCTTGATTCTTTTGCGACACCCACCTTGATGTTGAAGCTCTTCACATTGTCATAGCCAACCCAGATGTTCTGGGTGTTGTAGGCGTATGGGACCTCCTGGGGTGCATCCCAGGCCTCAGTGGCTCCCTGCTTCAGGAAGGTGCAGATCTGGGGAGAGTCAAAAGTAAACAGCAGTAGGGTTACAGCCAGTGCCTATTGATGAAGGGGAACAACACTATTGAGTAATCAGTCATACCTCATAATAGGCCAGGAAACCACTCTGTCTGCTGTAGGGTCCAGCAGGTCCAGGGCCACTCGCAGGGGCACCAACTCCAGTTTGAGAGCTTGTCAGCCTGAAGGTGTGGCCATAGGTGGCGAAGCCAACCAGAAGCTTGGAAGCAGGGGCACCCTGGCTCTTCCAGTAGTTCATGGCATAGTCCTGTAATTATAGACAGTGCTTAATGAGACATATGCAGCTGTATTTTCTTACTTAATTTTACATTTGCCACTGGTATGAAATACTGCAAGAAGTCTTCATAAACCTAGCTAAATGGACACCTACCATGTTGAAGTAGATGTAAGCACCTTGGTCAGCAGGTCCCTTGTAGAGGGGGCTGTTCTCACCAGTTTGTTGCTCCCATGATCCATGGAAGTCATAGGTCATGACATGGAAGTAGTCCAGAACCCTGTGAAAGAATTAAGAGTGCGAAGGTCTGTGAGGCCTAATACAAAATCAGCTGACATCCAAGCGAGTTTAGTACCTTCAGAGAGAACTCACTTTCCAATCTCGGCGATCTCGTATCCACTGTCGATGGTGCTCTTGCCAGCAGACACAGCAGCAGTCAACATGAGACGGGGACGGTTGGTCTTCTGACCTTCAGCCTCAAAGGCAGCCAACATTTCCTGACAGGGGCAAGATGGTCAACGGAATGTTATCAATAGGTTCATTAGCAATCTGAATATCATATCTTCCTGACCTTATAAAGAAGGTGAATACATGTTTTCCATTGCTATGTAAATTTCTGTAGCTCCATGTTTGAAGCAACTGTCATACCTGGACCAGAGTGGTGAAGAGGCCCTTGTCCTCAGGAGGACTACCTCTGGATCCGGGGTACTCCCAGTCAATGTCAATGCCGTCAAATTCGTACTGCCTCAGGAATACAATCACGGAGTTGATGAAGGTCTGGCGGTTAGCAGCACTGACCACCATGGCATGGAACCTGAATGGGAGGGAGAGGGTTAGTTTGCCAAGGGGGGGGAGAGTCATACTCATTAATCAGCTTGTGGGAGAAATATTGTCAGTGGTGCTCAAAATTACTTTGCTGTCCCGAAGTTCCAGCCACCAATAGCCAAGAGGTTCTTCAGTTGGCTGTTCCTGTTGGCAATACAAGAAGACATTGAGTCATAAAGTGATTCACAAGACATCACAGAACCTCTCTTCAACAAGGCCAGTCTTGTAGTCAGTTACTAATACATGACTTATGAATTCTGCTGCATGCAGAATTCCATAATGCTGCTTTTAAGTTCTCATATTTCATGATTTTTCTGCAGTGGCACTCACTGGTTCTTCAGGGCCGCAAACTCATTGTAGAGCTTCACGTCATCCCACTCGTAAGGGGCAATCTCGTTGTCGTTCATGTTGGCAAAGGCGTAGATCAGGTGGTCACAGAGACATGGGTCCACTTGGTTGGGGAAGACCTTGCCAGCTCCCGGTCTGTACTGTGCCCAGTTGGTGAAGTAACAGGACAGGATGTAGGAAGATCCTGAGGCCAGGTGGTGATGGAGAGGAGGTGAGAATTTCTGTCATAGTTTTGTAAAACATTTGTTGGACTTCACCTGCTTGTAATAGATACATATTGTTTCCACTAGGAAAGTTTGTGACAAATTATATCATCCAGTTTAAGATGAAGATTAGAACATCTATATTACCCGAAATAGTTTTATGCACAGTTTGAGCTTTCATCTCAATGTCATTAGTGAACTAAAGAATATTATTAGAATTTCCTGGAAGAATATTGTTAGTGTGTAAAAAGTCTACAATAACATTAAGAAATCCTATCACCATGACCGAATTGACAAGACTTACCTAGCTGCACTTGCAGCAGGAGAGCCAGTGCTGAGAGGGAAGAAATGGGGAAAATCAGACTGACTAACCACTACTAAGAATTTTTTATTACTGGATTAAATATAGCAAAGAACTTAAAGTACTGCTAAGGAATAATTCACATTGTCCTCAGCTCAGCCTAGTTACACTTGTGCCTAATTGTCTCCTAATTGTACCTCGTTTTGGACAAAAGCATGTATTAAATATGCTAAATGTAAAAATAATTTACATGGTTCTAGCATATTATTAAATGTCTCAGTATTTGTGTGTATTATTCATAGATCATCATACACAGATTTTTAATGACATGTCTCACTGTTGCTATATTATAACTATAATGATATGATTCTTACACTACTGGATGCAAACTTAATTAGACATTTGTTACAATATATACCGTAATACAACACATTTCTAAACAGAAACTATATACTCCAATAGGTATTTGTCTGTTACTTCAACCTGGTCTACTCGATGTTTATATCTCATTCTGATGGCTAACAGATCTGATGGCTGTTTTATCCAAATAGTAAAGGTAATATAATTATCTCAGAAAGCTGAGAAGTCCTACTTACCAAGAAAACCCAGTATCTTGGCCATGCTTGCTTCTGTACAGCAAATGTAGGGGCCTCTTCCCTTTTATATGGTTTGTCCCTGGTTTTATCTTTATTTCCACTTCTGGTGTTTAGTTGAGCTACTGCAAAAACGTGACATATTACATAATTTTTGATTTAGATAGAGTTCAATCAGGATTTAGATTAGCAAAGTGTTTGTCTGATACCTGTGACCTTGCCATGATTTTTTTCTGAAAATTCATTTAAAATGTAAATATAGATTTTTTAAAAATGATGATTGAAAAGCAATGAAAGAAATAAACATTTAGCTTAAATTTCTCAAATAAATAATGTATATTTCTTAAAATTAAAACTTGGCACAACAAAAGCAAAACAAATATTATTATCTCAATGTGGATCAAATAATAAAAATGCAAACATTACTTATAATCTTTGAAGGACATTTTCCATTAATTATAGACTTGTTATGTCACAATTTGGCAAACCTAATGTTTAGAATATAAAGTATGTTATTCATCACCATGGGGAAATTTGGTAGTTTTCACATTCCCTATCTCGGTCTCCATGGGAAACACAGATACACATATACACATACTGGTGGTTATGGGGTCAGAATGAAAGGTCAGTAAGTGTCCCCTGCCCCATACAGAGTGTGGGGTTAAGAGCCTTGCTCAGGGCCCAGCGGTGACATGATTCCTCTGAAAGGTCACAGGGTTAAAACCCATGACCATTTGGAGATGGCCTCAGATCCCTAAACTGAACTTTAACTTGTCATATTATACTGTCAGCTAGCAGCTACCAAGGTTCTTACAGAATCCCTATTTGCAATGGCTGCCGTGTTGTCAGGACTGGCTATGCATTCAAAACTACTAAATATTGCCAGCTGAACACATGCATTCAATAAACCTTTCATTTTTAGGTTGTGTGTTCATAAAGGATTTAATTTGTTCTTATCAATTTAACACCGGTAAGCTATATTGTTAGCCGAAAATTTGTTCAAAATAAATGAAGGAATATTTAAGAGAAATAACCCTTGCTTGATATTTACTACTGATCAATCTGTAAATGCTGATTTTGCATCATGCAGAAGAATGAGTAAGCAGATTCAGAGAATGAAATGCTCTTGACATTTTGCCCAGCGTCAGAGCAGATGGAGCATTGCAGCTTCAGACTTTCGTGGCTCTGCAGAGCAGATGGAGCATTGCAGCTTCAGTCTTTCGTGGCTCTGCAGAGCAGATGGAGCATTGCAGCTTCAGTCTTTCGTGGCTCTGCAGAGCAGTTGGAGCATTGCAGCTTCAGTCTTTCGTGGCTCTGCAGAGCAGTTGGAGCAGTGCTTCTCCTTAGGTACCAGCTGGGCCTTTGAGTTCAGATCACAGGCTGAATACCAATGCAAGCAGCAATGCAGTCAATCGCAACACCTTATTTATCGACATCAGTCAAATACTTCAACACAGCAAATGAATACACTTGTCCATTTTCTATACCTGCATGTCCAATACAGGGTTGCGGGAGTCTGGAGCCTATGCTGGAAGCTACAGACACAAGGCAGAGAATAACCCAGAGCAGAGCACCAAACCATTGTAGGGCACACACACACACACACACACACACACCATTCACAACTAGGGGCAATTTCGCAACTCCAATTCACCTTAGCTTGTTTTTGGACTGTTGGGGGAAACTGAAGAAAATCCCATGACAACACATTGGGAACATGCAAACTCCACATACTGTACTGTACACGGAGCCATGGCAGAGACTCCAACCCTGGTCCCAGAGGTGTCAGACAACAGCACTAATTAGTGCACTGCCCCGAAAAAGTATAAAAAATGAATTATATTTGCACATATAATTGCAATATTTATTTATTTCCCTGATATACTTTTGTTTTAGGATTTTCAGGATTGTGTTTAAAATTTGCACTGTACAGTATGTGCTGTCTTTGCACTTTGTCTGGTTTTCTACGGTAGGTTTTAGGTTTATCTGCACTTTATGTACATTACTGCTATATGCACCAGAATTTCCCCCTGGGATCAATGAAGTTCATCTTAACTTATCTTAACCCTTTGCTAATACAGCCAAGTGGCTCGGCTTGTGCTGTTATCATGTAATTGAAGCTGAAACTGAGGAGTTGAGGTGTTGGGAGACAATCTGGCCACCTGTGCAAGTGTAACTTCTTGTGTTGATAGAAGTTCTGACAGCAGCTTGAGACCCATAGCATCAGATCAATAAGACACTGTTATAGAAAGTAGGACTTAAGGTCCTGAGCCTGGTATGCTGTCTCAGGCAAAAGGACACAGCTTGAACTGCACACACTCACATGGGCAGCCTTTCTGGTAGAAGAGCCTCCAAGTACTCAGTGCTGACGGAACTTGGGCTGCTGACTACGAGGTAGAAATGGGTCAGCAAAAAGACAAGGTCATATAGCTAAGAAAGTCACACGCCCAACAAACAAGAACCAAGACACCAAGCAAAACCAGAGGGCTAAACAAGATCAGAGCACCAAGAGATCAAAAGCAGATTTAAACAGCCAGTCCAAAAGATCAGCCCACCAAAACCAAGTAGGAAACCCCAAACTTTAAGACTGAGCAAGGACACAGATCTGAATGAGTTTAAGTACCTTGTGCACTATTATACACTAGGATCATGTGGAGGTGGATATGGCCATGAGGAGTAATGGTTTGGATCCCACTGCCAGTCTATGCTTTTGTAGAGTTTGCATGTCTTCCCAGTGCTGTGTATGTTTCCTTTAGATACCCTTGTTTTCTCCAGTGTTTAGGTGAATCTCCAAATTGCAATGTGCATAGGCCCTGTGATGGCCTGGCATCCCATCAGCACTAGGCCAACGCCCTGTGTCCTATGCTGCTTGGCTAGGCTGTAGGTTCAACACAGGCTTGTATACTCTCAGAAAAAAGGGTAAAAATTTTGCTTGTCAGTGGGGCTGTACCCTCAAAGGTCTGCCAACTGTACCCTTACCTGTAGGTAATTGTACCTTTGAAGGTGCAGAAATGGACGCAGAGGAACATTTCTGTACCATTGATGGTACATTAATGCTGTTTGTTCCTGTGATGTTCCTCAGAGTCCATTTCTATACCTTAAAAGGTACAATTACAAGGATACAAAATTTTACCCTTTTTTCTGAGTGTAGTGGATAAGAGGTTGGAAAATGGGTGGAAGGAAGGACCGATTATTTTGCTCGAATCTATCAGTGGAAAATCTGCAGATGCAAAATTCACTGGGCCATTGAACTTACCTAACAATGGATGCATTTATTAACTATTTAATAGTATCTGGTTCATGAAAAATGGTTTGCAAAAAAATGTACACAAGTACAGCTATTGTACACGGTCTGCCTACCCTGGTCCATAGTAACGTAAAGGCAGAACAATAAGGCATTAATTTGGAAAGATTTAATGATTCCTGCAGGAACGGGGCTGAACATCACAACATCGGCTGAGATTGTTGAGTAGTCTTTGATATTGCATTGCCTTACTTTGTCCTGCCCCTGAAGAGTCAGAAGGAAGGTCGAAGCGTGTCTCACTAATAGAGTGTTTTCATTTCAGTAGTTTCAGTAGTGCAGTATTATTTTAGTGTTGATGTTCCTTGGTCATAACAATACACTAAATGGAAAATAGTTCTAGCCTAATGCTCGGAGCATCTGAAACACTGTTGTTTCCTTCACTTCTCTTAAATGGGTTTTTGTCAGGGTCATTCATGGTCCAGCTGGGAGCCCTGTGCTCTATTGTCAGTTGGAGATCATCAGTACTGCATTAGAGGTTCCAATCAATGCCATCAATGGTTCAGCTGGGACACATGTTCCAGCAATGGTAGGAGATCATTCATTTCCAGTGATTGATGGAGAGTAAGTAAGGGAGAATATGGGGTCGCCCATTGGGAGGGCCTTAAGAGATTACCCAATAGCACCCCTCATGAGAGGAATCAGACCACAGATGCTTAGCTGGCTAGAGACTGGCTGGGCACACTGTTCTACTGGCAAGCATGGTACCTCCAACCCAAACCCAAGTATGTTGATGAATTTAGCTAAGTTGTAAATATTGTACATTTTGATGTTACTTAAAATTTGTTAAGTTTAATATTTTCTAAAAAAAATAATAATAATAATCTTGTCATTGTCACTGGAATCTTGTCCATTGATCAGACAACAGTAAGACCACAAAGAGACTCATTGACCAAATTAATTTGCCATTTTACCATTTATTTGGCATTTTCAGAAACCATGGTATGACAGATCGAAGATGCATGCAGGAAAGATTTGGAACTTAGGACCAATTGCAGCAGGAGCAGCTGGTGTCAAAGACCAGACCAGCAGCACAGCTCTCTAGGTAAGTCCGGCCCTGGCTGCATTCATAGAATTGGTTCTTGTTGGTGGGGTTGGGGTAGAGTCCGCTGGCCTTTCCAGCACAGAAGTTGCTTCCACCGCTGCTGCTTCCTCCACTGCTGCTGCCACCACTGCTGGAGCCACCACTGCTGCTGCCACCACCAGATGGGACCTGGGGGACTGTAGGGGGAGCCTTGGAAACAGGGGGCAGGGGAACCTTACGGGGGGTGCAGCCTGGAAAGTCAATAGAAGAAGATGGGAAATGTTGATGGTTATGTGGGTCAAAATCCCTCATTATGACAACTGTTAATTTGAATGTAACCCTCACTCTGGGCAGTGCCAAGGCCGGTCCTCAGGCTGGTGATCAGGGGGTATTTGCCCTGGCCGCAGAAAGTGCCACTGAAGTCATCCAGATCAACAGTCCACACCATGGCACCTGCGAACTGGTTCTGCTTCAGCCAGTCAATCTTTGAAGAACAAGGGAGACAGAGGAAATGGAATTGTATATTTAACCATCATTTGATAATTTTGATACACATGTCATTTATTATTAACTCGTACGTTTTCTCTACCAGCATGGAGATCATTTTTTTATCTTATATCTATGTTAAAGTACAGTTTTCTTGCAACTTGCAATTAGTCATCGAAGAACTGCTGCTTAATTCTTTTGCGACACCCACCTTGATGTTGAAGCTCTTCACATTGTCATAGCCAACCCAGATGTTCTGGGTGTTGTAGGCGTATGGGACCTCCTGGGGTGCATCCCAGGCCTCAGTGGCTCCCTGCTTCAGGAAGGTGCAGATCTGGGGAGAGTCAAAAGTAAACAGCAGTAGGGTTACAGCCAGTGCCTATTGATGAAGGGGAACAACACTATTGAGTAATCAGTCATACCTCATAATAGGCCAGGAAACCACTCTGTCTGCTGTAGGGTCCAGCAGGTCCAGGGCCACTCGCAGGGGCACCAACTCCAGTTTGAGAGCTTGTCAGCCTGAAGGTGTGGCCATAGGTGGCGAAGCCAACCAGAAGCTTGGAAGCAGGGGCACCCTGGCTCTTCCAGTAGTTCATGGCATAGTCCTGTAATTATAGACAGTGCTTAATGAGACATATGCAGCTGTATTTTCTTACTTAATTTTACATTTGCCACTGGTATGAAATACTGCAAGAAGTCTTCATAAACCTAGCTAAATGGACACCTACCATGTTGAAGTAGATGTAAGCACCTTGGTCAGCAGGTCCCTTGTAGAGGGGGCTGTTCTCACCAGTTTGTTGCTCCCATGATCCATGGAAGTCATAGGTCATGACATGGAAGTAGTCCAGAACCCTGTGAAAGAATTAAGAGTGCGAAGGTCTGTGAGGCCTAATACAAAATCAGCTGACATCCAAGCGAGTTTAGTACCTTCAGAGAGAACTCACTTTCCAATCTCGGCGATCTCGTATCCACTGTCGATGGTGCTCTTGCCAGCAGACACAGCAGCAGTCAACATGAGACGGGGACGGTTGGTCTTCTGACCTTCAGCCTCAAAGGCAGCCAACATTTCCTGACAGGGGCAAGATGGTCAACGGAATGTTATCAATAGGTTCATTAGCAATCTGAATATCATATCTTCCTGACCTTATAAAGAAGGTGAATACATGTTTTCCATTGCTATGTAAATTTCTGTAGCTCCATGTTTGAAGCAACTGTCATACCTGGACCAGAGTGGTGAAGAGGCCCTTGTCCTCAGGAGGACTACCTCTGGATCCGGGGTACTCCCAGTCAATGTCAATGCCGTCAAATTCGTACTGCCTCAGGAATACAATCACGGAGTTGATGAAGGTCTGGCGGTTAGCAGCACTGACCACCATGGCATGGAACCTGAATGGGAGGGAGAGGGTTAGTTTGCCAAGGGGGGGAGAGTCATACTCATTAATCAGCTTGTGGGAGAAATATTGTCAGTGGTGCTCAAAATTACTTTGCTGTCCCGAAGTTCCAGCCACCAATAGCCAAGAGGTTCTTCAGTTGGCTGTTCCTGTTGGCAATACAAGAAGACATTGAGTCATAAAGTGGTTCATAAGACATCACAGAACCTCTCTTCAACAAGGTCAGTCTTGTAGTCAGTTACTAATACATGACTTATGAATTCTGCTGCATGCAGAATTCCATAATGCTGCTTTTAAGTTCTCATATTTCATGACTTTTCTACAGTGGCACTCACTGGTTCTTCAGGGCCGCAAACTCATTGTAGAGCTTCACGTCATCCCACTCGTAAGGGGCAATCTCGTTGTCGTTCATGTTGGCAAAGGCGTAGATCAGGTGGTCACAGAGACATGGGTCCACTTGGTTGGGGAAGACCTTGCCAGCTCCCGGTCTGTACTGTGCCCAGTTGGTGAAGTAACAGGACAGGATGTAGGAAGATCCTGAGGCCAGTTGGGGAAGGAGAGGAGGTGAGGATTCATCATGAAATTGGTCATAATTTTATGGTCAAAAGCAAACAAGTCCTGCAGTCAAAAATACTTGTTTCTATCACAGTCAGTGATGTACTGTGTCAGATATGGTTCATTGTACCAGAAACACATTAGAGCATGCAAGTCTTACCCAGCTGCACCTGCAACAGGAGAGCCAAAGCTGCAAAACGAAATACATAGGATTCACTGTGTTGGCTGAATGAATCAGACAGTTCTATTAAGCTTGGTCTTTTACTTAAAGGTTATAGTACATCCATATTTTTTACATTATGTAATAAACATACATGTATATGTAATTAGTATATAAAAGATGTAGGAAGTAACTGCAAAACCTTGGAAACGTTGGAAAGCTGAGAGAAAGCCTACTTATAGCTACTTACCAGCAAATCCCAGTAGCTTGGTCATGTTTGCCTCTGTACAGCAATTGGTGGTGCCTTTCTCCTTAAATACTCCCCATCAGCCATGTAATCTTCTAGTTTTTCAAGTGTAATGTTTATTTTGGCTGTGGCACAATTTTATACTTACTGTGAGACTTTCCAAAAAAACAGAGGTGTTTGATTTTTATCATGTTTACCGTTGCCTCTTTGATGTACCCATAATTTTAGTACGTATGCCCTTCAGAGAAATGCAAGAGGTTGACACTGCAAAAATAACACCAACACCGAAGGTCGTTCAAACTATGCACATACCCATGATGTACAAGAGGCAGACAAAAAAATGGAAGCAGCTAAACATATATTCATATCAGGGATGTAATGGGGAGTAGAGGCAGACTTTGTCTTCAGGGCAGCTTTGATCCCTCATCGAATGCTGCCATGTGACTCCCGTGGGTAGTGGGATTTTGAACCGTTCTTCAAGAAGGAAAGCCCCTAGTTCTTTGAGGGAGGTGGCTACTTCAATATATACACAGAATTAGCTTTCATTAATATGGACAGTATTTACAAATCAAATTATTTTTAAATAGAACTTTTGGCTCATTCCTTTACAGTATATCCATGCCTTGACCACAAACCAATGAAGAATATTGGTGGATAAGTAAATTTAAGTTGCTTGATGACTTTAATTCCCTTTCTTACACCCACAGACTCCAGGATGGGTTCCAGACCCCCACGGCCCTGCATTGGACAAACGGGTATTTAAAATGAATTGATAGACATTTTTTGAACTGCCACAATTTCTTGGTGTCACATGGAAATGTGACGATACTTTGTAATTAACTGCTTCACCTGTTGTATGCTATTTTAGGTTTTGTACTTGTATGTTGTGTTTTAAATCCTTTCCCTGAATTAAACCATATTTTGTTTTATTGCATCAATTAGACACCAGAAAATTTGTTTTGACTTCTTTCCTTTCCCTACACAAGCTGTTCAAAAAGTTTATATAAATCTAGAGGTTAAATTGCTTTCATCTACACCATTTAATGAAAGGTTCTGCTAAAGGTATGATAAGTAGATTAATATCATTCATTAAACAAAATAATTATGCAGACCATACTTCACAACACATGACTCGTGGCCCAGATTTTGCTGACAAAGGGCAGCACGGTTTGAGTAAGTATCTGGAAAATTTCAACAGCAATGACTTTAGTTATGTAAGAAGAAGGTCGTTTTTGAAGCAGGGCAGGTGACACAGGTAACACAAATCAGCTTTATAGCAGGAAAAGCACACTGTAAAAACTGTTACTTAGATTCAACTCAAAAAAATTAAGGCAACATTTTCCAACTACTTTTTGTAAGTTTAGTGAACTTCTTGTTATTTTGATTTGGTAAAAACCAGTATTATTCATTTTACTGTATGCTAAAAAATTAAGTAGAGTCTACAATATAAAGCAAAACATTTGAGTTTAACCATTGTGACAGAGCAGCATATTGACCAAATCATACTTAGTTAAAATAAGTAACATTTAAAATAAAAAAATAAACTTTTTGATTTTAATTAATTTACTCTATTAATTTAGACAATTTCTTCAATCCACTTGAAATAATTAGTTAACATTGCCATAACTTTAAATTAATAAGGAAAGAGAGGTTTTCGTTTCCAACGTTTATTACTCTATAACAGCTGCCATATACAAATTTTTATGATACGTTGCAGAGAGAAGCGTCAAAAATATAATGTCCTCATCTTTTTAATCATGTAAGGGCAACAACTGTGACTACAAATCTATCAGTTAACGTAACCTTTAACTCAGTGTTCCCCAACCGTTTTATCACCGCGGTCAAAAAAATTTTCGCGGACCGGGGGGACGGTTGCTCCTGTAATGGCGCGCGAGACGTATCCGAGAGAATAATCCGGTCATCTTTCAAAATACAAGGATTTTCTAAATGAAATACCGGTACCCGTCCGCGGCCCGGTGGTTGGGGACCACTGCTTTAACTGACACATGTACGAGGATGAGAGACCATGCTACTAGTGTTTTGCTAGCTATTTCGGAAAGAGGCAGAACATTTAAGACGAGTGATTTGAGACAAAATAATTCACATTCATCGAGGCTAACGTTATTAGACTCCTTAAACAAACAAAATGGCGATGTTTTTTTTAAGTACCCAGACTAAGCAGAAACATAATCTGGCAATATATCTCACATATACCTATCCTACGTTAACGTTAACGATAGTTGTTTTAAGATTAATGTTAATTTCAAGACCTTTGGTACGGCCGCATGGCGCCTGCAAAACTGACAAACTTAACGTTACTGTCTGAAACCTGGCGACGCTTTTACATTTTATAGTGCAATAAATGCGTGCTCATTCAGCTAAAATCTAACTTTATGCGATGCAAATAGTTGCTTACACGTGTTGCACGTTGTATAAAGCCCCCCAAAACCCCAAAGAAATCCGAAACTGGTCCGGTACAGGTGACAACGAGCAACGATGTCGTTGTTCTGCTGCAGCACGTGAGCGGGTCGTGACGTTTTACTTTGGATATAAACACTTAAATAGAGTTTTGTAGAAGCAACTTATTGTGAAGGTCAGTAAAAAACAATTTTTTGATAGGTAATAATAAGTTACAAAAACAATCACACTTTTTACTTATGTAAAACTTAAATGAATTCAAAAAGAAAAGGGAATCAATTTATTGGAAGAAATATACTTTTTAAAATTAATTCCTATAGACAACACCCCTGAAGAGCTTTTTACAGTGCACTCAACAATTGAGGGAAGTCATATTTTCTGATAAATTACACAAGTGAATTATACAGAAAATATCAGCTTATGAAAGGTCTATCCTGTTTGACATCTATCTGATTAATCTAATGAGCCGTGGTCAGTAATGCATTCATTTATTGATTATTCCAAAGCCATGAAAATAATAAGAATATCGTTATCAAAGGAAGAATCCCTGGTCATTTTTGACCAATATGTGATTTTGGCACCATTTCTTTTTCCATGTCACTAAAATTCATTTCAGTTTTTATTTGGGTTTGGTTTGGGTTTGGTTTACTCCAGATTGATATATTTTTAAAGAATCTATTTTACAGTTCATTCATAGCAACTGGTAAGACATGGAGATTAATGCATGACTTTTGGAGTGACGAATATAGCTAGAATACATTGTACAGAACTATAAGAGGCTATGACAGTAAATAACCCTTATATTAATGTTCCAAAATATTGTAATTTTTCAGTATACATGTTGTGCTTTGATTTGTAACTTTTTTCCTTTAATGGTAACTTTGCACACACAGAAAATAACCAGAAACTTGATCGCATCTGTTCTTTTTTTTTTTGCAGCTGGCAAACATGCAAAGGTGTTTCACTGTTATGTAAGGATTTATCTACTTTGTTATATCATTAACTTCAACCATATATTTATTTAATCCAAAAAACACTACGTGACAGTGAATGTCAGTTGTATAACACTTCAAAAGCTAGATGTGTTTTTACACTCAGTGCCTCCTGTTACTGTAGCACAGCAATACATGTACAAACAAGAGTATAATGTGAGTACTAACGTTTCCCAAGTCTCTGGGTCTCAGATGCCACCCTCACCATCCCATCCAAATTGGATCCCAGCCTTATGCACTGTGCTGCCTGGGACAGACTCCAGCACCCCCACAACCATGAAAGGGACAGATGGATGGATGGATGGACAGTTATTGTCTTCTCAAGTATGGGAGTCCGAAGTGTTAACTGTAGACATACGTTAATTAATGTTAATGATTTTAAAATCAATAAAAGCCTGATATTACAGAGGGGAGTTTTTGGTTGCTTTAGAAAATCTAATAACATAAAAATGATGTTTCTGTTACATCATGTCTGTCTGACCCTCCTGTCTCCTCCCTCTATTGGCCCTGATGAGTCAAACCTGTTGCTTGATGCCCCTAATTCCTCTTTGTGTTTAAGTACCTTGTCAGCCCCAATCCGGACCCTGACGTTGCTCCTGCGTCCTTCCCCATACTAGCCTTCTCGTTTTGATCCCTCGAGTCTCGTTTGTTTTCCTGCCTCCATTCAGTTAAATAAAACCCCTTTTGTTTGCCGACTGACTGCCTTTAAATCCTTCGTCGTACATGACAGAATCAAAAAATATATTGAAAATGTGGACTCAAAAGTAACAGACTTCACAAAACCCACATACAGCGAGTGCATTAGCACCTGAACACCAGCAGGTGGTGCTCCAATCTCCACTCCACAGTGTTTTACATAAAAAACAAGTTAGCCACAAATAATAATGATTCACCAGTATGTATATATTCAACAGTATGTTGCCTACCCCTGCTGTTAACCTTTGTGAACTTCTGAAGGAACTACTGGTGGAACAAATAAAGAATAACACACGTGAAACACTGATCTCATGTTTGTTCATGGATCACGATGCATCTTTTATCTCAAGTACAGTAGCTACTATATTTGTTCATGGTTTGTACTTCAGTAGTAACTGAGCTACTACTAAGTTTTTGTGCTCCCTCAAAGTAAGTGTTACCAAATCGGCTACTTGAGCCACTTGAGGTTCATTACCCCATATAATGATATAAACGTGCAGAGAAATTTCACTGCTCTTAAGTTCCAGAACGTTCACTTCAGGGGAATGTTTGCTTAGAAAACACTTAATAGTATCAACATTTCTAAAGCAGTAAAGTAATATATTAGTTTTACTTTTGTAACAGTTGAAATTCCAATATCCCTTTTTGGGCAGGATCAGTTTTACCTAGGATAGTTTTGCATGTAGGATGTTATCTGATTTTTCTTGCTCATTTGAACAACATAAGAAACGTGTGTCATTTCTCCGAATTACCAGAGAGAGTTTACCTGTCCATTGATGTTAGTATCAAAGTTAGCATGTCTAGAAAGCAAATTGCAACAGAATTTTCATTCTTAGATGACAAATCTCTTTAACATACTAATCAAACACAATAGTAACCATACAGTATCGTACAAATAAATGAACTCAGTAGTGTTGTACTGCTTTGCATTTAGTGAAAATTCTGACGCAGAAGAGACTGTAGGTGTGTCTGTTTTGTATCCCAGTTCTACCACTTTCCTAGTTCTGTACTTGCTAATTGTAAGTTACTCCACCTGTTGCTTGCTGCTTTGCTGATCGGTTGTTTTTGGGTATGTTCCACACCTGCCCCTTGTTAAGCCTGTTATCTGTGTAGATTTAGGTGCCTGCCCTCATTCTTTTCTTTGGTCTGTCATTGTAGATGTTACTGCTTGTTTGTAGTTTGTACTGCTGTACCTGCTTGTTTGTATCTGTACCTACTTGTTTGTAGTTTGTACTACTGTACCTGCTTGTTTGTAGCTGTACCTGCTTGTTTCCCAGTCTGCTCCCAATTTTTGCTCTGTTCCCTAGTGTGTTCATTTTATGGTTTCTTTTGTTCTTTATTTTTCCCATTTGTTTTTGAAACCTCATGGTTCTTTTTATTTTGTGGTTACTTTGTTGTTCATTAATAAACCCATTTTGTTGGAGCCGTTCCATGGATCATTTCTCCATTTCCGTCCCTTCACCTTGCCCCATCGTAACACTGAAGAGCCAATGTCACTACAGGGTCTGAATCAACTGTGAATTTGAGTCACACATGCATATTAAACTATTATAGTAATAAAGTAATAAAGGACTTTAGACCATCTGCCAAACCTTCACTCTTACCAATTATAGAAAGTTAAGGCCCATCTGATTGCATAAATTTTCATAAAATGTCTGATAGCCTTTAACTATCTATATTGACACTAGCAAAGCCTCTAACAGGACCTGGACATATATGTGTTTGTATTTGACTTGCTTTTAGTTAGTTTTCACTTTCAGTTACTTTTTTAGTTAATGTTAGTTTCTAGCTTTTGTATTTGGCTTTCAACACTGCCACATGCGTGACTCACATCCATAGTTGACTTAGGGGGTGTTTCTCAATATGCGTACTTGACTGTACTTGTGTTCTTTTGTATCCATTTTATGTCATCTTCCATTACCAAAGACCAGTTCCACTACTCAAGAATAGAAGTACAGAGAGTATTAAAAATCCCCAGATGGTGTTCTTGCCCCGCCCCAAATATAAAGGATGCATTGGTTGCATCTTCGAACAAGACCAATTCCATGATACAAGTTTGTTCTTGAGAGGCAAGTTAGCAAGACCAGGCTTCTGAAGACTGCAAGTATGATCTTTACATTCTTGGTATTGAGAACCACCCTCACATCCCGTGGTGATCGCCAGAATGGAAGTTTTTATGACATATTTTTATGACGTCTTCTGAATGTCCAATATTGGATCCTGCCCCTGTATTGCATGTCCACAGACATCCAAAAAATCTAGCCAGAAGTTCAAATATTTAATAGCATATATACCTCCAAGAAGGGTCATAGTCAGATATTTAATAGCATATATACCTCCAAGAAGGGTCATAGTCAGATGTCCAGATACTTAACCTGATTTGCATATCATGTAGACATACAGATATGGTCCTTGACCAACTGCTACAATATAGAAACAATCTACATGTCTGGCGGACGTCTCATGTTTGCTAGGTTATTACTGGGATGACAACTCGGACTGGACTGTTATTACTGAAAGTGGTCCATGTTCGCTGAAATGCAGAACGTAATTCACTCCTCAATTTTTATGTTGGTGGCTTGTAATAATTACAGACATGGCAGATTCAGACTGGATTGAAATTACGGACAATGTAATTGATTCGATTACATTACGCTCTCAGGAAAAACTCATCCCGTCCTAACAGAGCTAATGACGTACAAAAAATTCTATCCATCCATGTTTCAACCATGAAGCAATTTAGTTAAAGAAATTAACAGAATGCATGTTAGACGTTAAAAATCAACTAAACTGTTTTGCATTACTGAATGAGGGTGTATTTTCAGTGCAGGTATTTTGCAGCTTTTTTAAAATAATGTTTCAGGACTTTTTACTGCAGTGTTAATAACTAGGCAACTCAGTTTGTAAGTAACATGTCTGTTACAAAATTCATATAAGAGAGTTCAAATATACAAAATAACCTAAAAGTAGCTTACAGTAAGTAATTAATTGCTGTGAAAATCATTATCATTCTACGTTTCTCCATCTCCATCCTTCCAGTACCTTATTTAGTACAGGGTTGCATGGAACTGATATCAAGCAGCATCGTTTTGATACCTTATTTATAAGAACCATAATCAGAATAGAGTTTATTGCCAAGTAAGTTCGCACATACAAGGAATTTTCTTTGGTGGTTGCTGCCAGACATCAAGATAAGGTGGGTTTATATATATATATTACAGAATTGACAGATATAGTAACAAATATAGTAATTGGTTAAGATAATGCAGTGCCGCTATCCAGCAAGTTTAATATCCTACCTGATGAATTAATATCTGCCTGAGATCATGTGTGGTTCATCAGAGACCAGGTAGGATAGAAAACTTGCTGGATATCAGCACTCCAGGGTTCTGGTTCCTTACCCTTTGTTTACAGACTTGACAGATATAGTAACAAATATATTAATTGCTTAAGATAAAAGATGTGCGACAATTCATTAATGATGAATGAACATGATATCTGTATGTAATTGAGACAAAGTTTGTGGTTAATTAATACATAAGTAATAGCATAATACTACATTATTTGTGCCCCATCAAGAAAAGTGTTAGAGAAAGCAGATTAGATGATATGGTGCCTATTGGCTGAAACATTACATTGGAGTTTAAATAACATACAAAACTTCCAGAAATACATAGCTACAAGTATGCAATTTCCAACTTAAAATATTTTGTTAAGTGCGCCTACTTTGCATTTACACGCTGTCTTTAGTCATTTTTTAACAAGTACTAATGAATAATTGGATGTATCGTTATGTTCTTAATTGAATTATTGAAGCTCATGAAATAACAAGCAACTTATGGGTCAAACTAATTTTTATATCAAATAACGATATATATATAGTATATATATACTGGTGAATCATTATTATTTGTGGCTAACTTGTTTTTTATGTAAAACACTGTGGAGTGGAGATTGGAGCACCACCTGCTGGTGATCAGGTGCTAATGCACTCGCTGTATGTGGGTTTTATGAAGTCTGTTACTTTTGAGTCCACATTTTCAATATATTTTTTGATTCTGTTATGTACAATGAAGGATTTAAAGGCAGTCAGTTGGCAAACAAAAGGGGTTTTATTTAACTGAACGGAGGCAGGAAAACAAACGAGACTCGAGGGATCAAAACGAGAAGGCTAGTATGGGGAAGGACGCAGGAGCAACGTCAGGGTCCGGATTGGGGCTGACAAGGTACTTAAACACAAAGAGGAATTAGGGGCATCAAGCAACAGGTTTGACTCATCAGGGCCAATAGAGGGAGGAGACAGGAGGGTCAGACAGACATGATGTACCAGAAACATCATTTTTATGTTATTAGATTTTCTAAAGCAACCAAAAACTCCCCTCTGTAATATCAGGCTTTTAATGATTTTAAAATCATTAACATTAATTAACGTATGTCTACAGTTAACACTTCGGACTCAGTCCATACCTGAGAAGACAATAACTGTCCATCCATCCATCCATCTGTCCCTTTCAGGGTTGTGGGGGTGCTGGAGTCTGTCCCAGGCAGCACAGTGCAAAAGGCTGGGATCCAATTTGGATGGGATGCCAGTCCTTCTCAGGAAAGGGAAAGACACACACACACACACACACACACACACACACCTATAAGGGTATATAGAGTACTAATATAAATATAAATTTATAATTATAAATAAATTCCATTTTCTAAACCAACCAATGTTTCAAAATGCTCCCCTAAATTCTCTACGGACGTCTTCTCAGACTAAACTGATCTTAAAAGTTAAAAGTATGCTTAGGCTTAGTCTGCAGTTACTGTGGGGTACATACCGGAGGAGCCATCCATATTCTAGCCTCCTGTCCCAGTCAGGGTCGTAGGGGAGCCTGGAACCTATGCCAGTCTGAGTCGCAGGGGGCTTGGAGCCTATCCCAGGCAGTACAGAGGGATTCTCCCTTAAAAACATACTAGTCTATCACCAGGTACACAGACTTCCGGCAGTGAGCCTTATACTTGCATGTGTTTGGATAGCAGGAGGACACCAGAGGACAGTGTAAGCTCAACTCACACAAAGAAAATATGCAAACTCTACATTCAGAATACAGAACAGATGTGGGATGTGAACTCCCATCCACGGAAGACTGCTGCAACAGTGGTACCCATAGGTGACCCTTGCCATCAGAGTCACTGAACCACTCCACTAATGCAACACACTATGTTGTAAAAAGAGATGGACACTAGAGGGTGCCTCTCTGTCTGAAGAGAAGATAAAGAGAGCATGTGAGAAATCTGCATATTTTACATGAGGACATAAGAACAAGAAGCCTCTACATTGTGTTATTTTTCAAGGCAAAACACACCACTGCCTTGTTTATATCGCACAGATGTAGGTTATTGAGGTAAGAAGGAGTAATATCTGTATTGCAGTGGGAACTTTAAACATAACAGACTAAAGACGTTGACAAACATTCGAAAGGTGAAGTACTTCTTCAAACAACATCCCCATGTTTTTCTCTGGAAGGATACATAACAGTATTATAAACCAATATGCGAACCCAGTTAAAGATAAAAGTTGCATTAATTTATTTATAAATATTACAGGCATGACACTGTAATTCGACCCCTATCGTACAAATCAATTCAGTAAACCAGAGTGTAAATAAGCAGCTATAAAAAGCAGAACAATTTCAACTCTGTTTACAATAGTTGCTACGGGTATGAAAATATGATTTTGAATCAGGAACCGGTTTGCATGCACACATTTCCAATGCATGGTTTTACTGTTTATAAAAAAACAAAATATTTCTGTAAAACATGCATTTCAACATGGCCAACATAGTATATTTTCCTGCCTGTTTATTTCTTTAATGGGAAATGACATAATTTCCCCACAAGGCAGAATTCTAGCACATTTATAATGATGTGTCTGCGGGCACCTGAAGCATTTCTGTCTTTTCTTTTTTGTCGTTACAAATCAAGTCTTTACAAATCAGTAGTTACAAACTGAACATTCGCAAATTATCTCCCAAATGTCATACACCGTCAGTTTAAAAAGGGTAAGACAAGCAGTCCTATCAGTCATATTGATTAATAGCAACCTGGGACTTGCACATTAATCTTCAAGATGCTACTGCCGAACACAGATTACTCATAAGCACTGCATGCTAGCCTCCCCCAGACCCCCATAGACACGAAAACACCAAACCTGCACGTCCTTCAGATAACTCACTGTGCAAAAAAGGCACCTGGCTAAAGTACTGTAACCCAAGTATGAGCCCAGTGGGCAGTCCAGTGAAGAGAGGCTGCTGTGTGCACAGGACACTGGGAAAATGACTCTCTTTGGTGTACTGATGGACCAGTGAATCCCAGGAAAAGGCGTAAGTAAAATCTCTCTAAAATCTGAACAAAGACACTTTTGGTTAAGACTTCATGCATAAAACAAAGGAACAGGCTGCTTTAATTAAAGCGGAACTGACACAAAACTCCGAGGTTCTGAAGAAGCGTATTTTACTTCCACAACATGCTGTCAAGCTCATGGGGGAATCTGACTCTTCTGAGGGGTTTTAAATATAAAAGGCTACAACCAATGGGGATATCGTGTAAGAAGAGAATGCCGCGTCGGCAGAATAATCTGTACACTTGAAATTACAATGTGCTGCTAACTAAGCTTCAATTTCTGGGGGACACTTTGAATGAATCTCAAATATTTGCCAACCGTGATGAGAACAGTAGAGCATTCTTGATCGAATGCTCTGATTTATGTGGTTTACATTTATTGGTGCACTTATGTGTATCTAATCGCATCTTGTGTGTCTTTTGAAATATCTGTGAGGTTAATTTGCTATGGGTATAAAATTGCTTTTATAAAGAGGAAATACAAAAATCTCTCTCTGATCCTATGAATCTACGTATCATCGTGAAGAAAAATATATAGGGAGCATTATCTTTCAACTATATTTGAATTATGCACACAGAAATACAAAGTGAAGAGTGAAGTATCACATGCAACTAATAGGGTAAGATGCACAACACACAATTCCATTTGCAAGTCTTCATGCAAATCTAAACACACAACTGTGAAAATATGAATGTGAACCTATCAGGCTATACCGACTTCCGCCGTGACCGGTGCAGCCTTTGGCAGCTGCCCTGCCCTGGGGAGATCGTGCCACTTATGGGTGATGACTGAGCTGTAGGTTCCCGGGAGCTCCAGGACCCGGCACTTTCCATCCGGTAGGCCACTGAGTTGTAGTAGACAGCGCCGCCCTGGTGGCCATGGCATGAGGGGGTGGGGCTGTCACATGCACCTAGCTGGCTACACATGCACGGGCAGAGGGAGCAGAGGCCCTGAGCTGTAGACCCAGGGTTGTAGGGCTGGGGGACGCCAGGGCTCTCCAGGTCCTCGGTTGGTGAGGGGAGCAGTAGGTTGAGACGGCTGATACCTTCCTCCATGGGCAGGAAGAGGTTGCTGCTACTGCGTCCATCCTCAGCCACACCCAGGGCACCACCCCCACCTCCCTTCCTATCAGACAGCTGCCCCCTCCCCCTGGAGCCATCGGCACGGCTCGCGTCCTCCGAGCTCACGGTAAGGAAGCGAAGAACCACCAAGTTCAGGAAAGCCCCGATGACCGTCAGCCCCACCAGGATGTACAGGAAGCTAAAGGCTACATAAGGCGTCTTCTCCTGCAGGTCCTCCTTCTTCTGGAGAGCCACGAAGTCTCCAAAACCGATGGTAGTGAGGGTAATGAAACAGTAGTAGTAAGCGTGGAAGAAGGTCCAGCCCTCAAAGTGAGAGAAGGCGGCAGCCCCCACGCATAGGGTACCGAGGCAGGACAGGAAGCCCACCAGTACCATGTTGCCCATGGAGACGTTGGTGTTCCTCAGCCCCAGGCAGGCCTTCAGCCTCCGGAGTAGGAAGCGCATGACGGTGTTCATCCGCTCCCCCAGGCTCTGGAACATCACCAGCGTCAGCGGGATGCCCAGCACCGCGTAGAACATGCAGAACACCTTGCCGGCGTCCGTTCCCGGTGCAGCGTGGCCATATCCTGCACAACCACAGCACGACACAGCTGATGCTAATATAACCTCACTTTGACACCTTTATTTCACTCCGAATTTTAATTCTAGTTTACACATCTCTGTATGGGTGTGTCTATATTTAACCGGAATGGAGAGCATTTGCGTTCAGTGTGCAGTATATTGTCATTTTAAATATATTCGTATCGCTTATTTGACGCATTTCACCCATTTTACAGTTGGATATTTCCCTTAATCAGTTATAGTTAAAACACCTCACATAAAGATACACCGGCAAAGCCCATCCATCCATTCATATCCTACACCCTCTTGTACTATAGCAAAACTCATCGCAGGACATATTTATGCTCATCTGTGCTCCCCCAATTTTTGCAGTATTAAGTAAATACTATATGTAAATTATACTACAAAGACGTACTAAATGGGTCTGTACTGTGACAATAAAGATTCTTATTTTAAGTAGAGCATCAACTATCAGCAACATTCAGAAAAAGCGATTTAATTCCCGGTATCTAACAAGTTCTCCGACAGCACTGAAAGCTCACGCCACCCTGGCACGGCGCTCCTCCGACGGCATAGTAAGTGGGTGCCCGCTGCCTGGCACCAGCCCACTTGCCTATGGTGGTGATAACAGTGATGGCAAAGTAAAAAGAGCCGGCGAATTTCCACTGCCTGCCAGCCCGGTGCGGCTCCGCCTGCAGCACCACGCGTTCCAGCTCCCCGTAGTCTTGCTCCGTGAAGCCGTATCTGCGCTTCATGTCGTCGCGCTTGCGCTCCAGCAGCCGCTTTCTGGAGCTCTCCGCCTCGGACTCCAGCGCGTCGAAGACCGCGGCGCCCACCAGCAGGTAGGAAAGCATGCAGAGGATGAGCGACAGCGTCCGGGCGTCCTGCCTCCTCATGGTCGCTGGAGAAGCTGCACCTCCCAGCTCATCTGGGGGATGGCTGAGGAACCGCGGAAAAAAAACTCAAGGAAACGTGGGGGAAAACATCTCGCAAATCCACGTATATTCTGTACGCATGATCCAATATATATGCACGTGAATTAATACCTGAACCTAGTACAAAAGCTCAGAAATCTGTGGAAATGAGATTTTACCTCCTTTCTCGACGTTTGACCAGCGGTGTCTCGGCGATTCTTCAGAAATCCACGCCTCTGCAAATTCAGACTTTTTTTTTCTTAGTGTGCAACCTGTGCATCCACATGCGATCATCTGTTATCCAGAGATGCCAGACATACCTCTCTGACACCGAAGTATATACAGCCGATGCTCCGTCTTACTGAATTTTATTGGTTTATTTGCGCTTTACTTAACTCTTGTACAACGTACAGTACGACCGGTTACATCACAGCTCATTGTTTGACGCGGGGCTTGTCATTGAGGATCTCTTCGGTAATTGAGGAGTTCTGCGTGTAAGATGCTGATTCAGACCACAGGAAGGTCTGTCACTGCCCAGCACAGGTGGAGACAGTCCGTCACTTTTAATTACCGTGAAGAAACAGTTAAATCCTTTCGGCAAACATGCACAAATTACAGCGAATCCTTTTCCTACAACACGTGAGATAATTAAGCACTCCTATTTCCTGATCTAGAAAATTATATTATGGGATTCATTGTACTGTAAAAACAAAACAGCACCACGAGTTGCTGAACAGGTTTCTTAATTTTATGACCAAATATTTCCCAACAAGCTATACGATGTGAATATCAGTAATATATTTAATATGGGCAGCACCATGAATGCATGACCAAAGACACTGGGTCTCTAAATCTCTGTCCCATCGCATGTGATTCTTGCTTTCGCCAATATAACAACCCTGAACTGGATTAATGCTTGCATTGAAAAATACTACAAAGGAATAATTTAAAAAGACAATTAGCAATAGAGTTACACTAGGAGCATCATCCACTGATCCAACGGTCCCATCTTCAGTCATACTTGGGGGGGTGATGTGACTCTGAGGGTTAGGATTCTGTGTTTGTAATGAGTAGATCTTTGGTTCAAATCCCTGGGATAACAAAGTAATTTCTCCACTGAGCCCTTGAGTGAGGCCCTTAACATCAGCTGTTACCGGCACAGTCTGACCCTGCCTTCTCAGTTGTATGTTGCTTTTTTAATGCTAAATAAATAATATAGTTTCAGCTGGTGCTAGAAGTAACACGTATATCATTTGCATCTCTGTATTTTAAGCAGTGTACCGGAATTAGTAAGATTCTGCACAAAAGGTTACCCGCGAGGAGAGTATGTGAGGAGTGTAGTATTTCAGGCTTGCAGCTTATTTTGGACATGTTCTGTACACATTGCACAGAAAATTCATGCCCGGCACATTCCGCTGTAATGTAATTAGCTGAATCATCCTTCTGCCTGGAGTGTTTGGGCCTGTACTCTGTACTCTGTACTCTGTACTCTGCCCCGGAGATCACTGTGTCCATCGGGGGGGGGGCTCACTTCCCCTGGACTGCCCTACTCCTCCTTTTACCTGGTTTTTCTTTTTCACTGCAATGTTACATGCTCTTCTTTAGGGAGTTCACTCATTCTATTTTAGCAGCATCTCTGTGTGTTTATTCCCTGTTGGAGATTAATCGTTACGAACCTTAACCATCTTAATTGTTTAGTGCGTGAGATGAAAACTCAGCTTATATTCTATTTATAGTCTTTAATATTTACTCCTCTGGGTGACTGTTTGGTTAATTGAACGATATGATCACACATCACTGGCTGGATGGTAAATTACATTCTGATTCTGTTAGTATGCCATCAAATGCAGAGACACGGTTTCTTTTGGTTGTTAAATTGTCATTTTCCTGTCTTAGCATCACACCTGTGGATGCACTCAGTATTGCTTTAATATTAAAAGATTTTTTAATGCTGATCAATATCCATACATGCAATTCCTTCTACTTTTACTGTGCAGACAAGAACCAAGGAATTTGTCACATTATTACATTAGAGAGGGTCTTCATAGTGGAGTTCATCAGGCAAATGAACACACGGCACAACCTTCAGGGTTCAATGTTTAAACCATTCGGTGAACATGGTCCTTCTGAATGGTTCGGTAGTCTTTGGCAGTGACACGCCCATCTAAAGTAGTGGGCCTAGGGAATGCCATGATATTCCAGCCCAAAACATCACTGATTCACCCCCTGCTGCACTCTGGGTACACAACAGTCTTTGGGGCTTTCCACACTGTAACTCTCCCGCATGTCGGGGATTCTGGCATGGGGGCGAGGCAGGGTGCAGGCAGGAAGGAAAGTGGATGACCCACTGGCAGCTCCAGGAACACAACAGGGTTTTAAAACAGAGAACACTAGGAAATACTACAAAACAAAAACAGACCACCAAGGGTCAAAAAGCAAAATGGGAAAAACAAAGACAAACTACAGAGGTCAAGGCAACAAGGAGCAGGCAGGCAGGCAAAAATCAAACACAGTCAACAAGAACTTCAGCAACATCAACGATGACTCCTGGGGGGTATTCCAGAAAGCAGGTTATGTGACATACCCGGGTAAGTTTAAGGGTAAGTTAGTGGATAACCTCAACTTTCGGTTCCAAAAACGGAGGTTAACTTTCTGGGTATGTACGTAACCATAGCAGCTTACTCTCTGAAGATAACCTGCTACTGAGCAGGTTATGTTCCAGGGTCAATTTGTTGCAGAAGGTTACTGAGCATGGCGTGCCTTTTTGATGACGATCCTGTGGACGTGGAGACATAAATTATACAAGGTTTTTTTTGCCGGGAGAGAGTTATAAGACCGCGTATTGATGTCTTTTCATTTCCTAATGATTATTTGAAAAAGCGTTATCGGTTTTCAAAAGAATCGTTCATTTACTTAACATCTCTTGAAACCGCATATTGCAAATGTCACAAACCCAAACCGCGGGTCTGCGCTTAGCACAGAAAACATTCTGTGCATAGCACTTCGGTTTTTTGCGTCAGGGCATTTTTTGTACAATATGGGCGACGCAGAGCATGTAGGAAAGGCAACTGTGTGTAGAGCCATTCGCACAGTATGTCTGGTACTTAACGCTTCTTACACACGTTTATACAGTTCCCTGTCCATAAAGCTCTGCGTATTATTAAAGAGGAATTCCACAGAGTGGTAGGTTTGTCCTTTGTAGTAAAATCTATGATGCATATTTAATATGTAGTCATACTATTTATATCTATAGCCTACATGTATTCATCCTGCACACACACACACTTGATACTTCCATATATGACTTTCTATTTCAGGGTTTCCAAATGTAATTTGGAATACATGTAATACATGTATAGTGACAATAAAAGGCATTCATTCATTCATTTATAATTGGGTGCATTGATGGCACCTACATTCCTATTAAAGCTCCTCAATAAATGAGGGAGACTATGTTAATAGATAGATAGATAGATAGATAGATAGATAGATAGATAGATGTCTTTATTGTCACTATACAAGTACAGCGAGATAGCGTAGGAAATCTATTCATAGTATCAATGTGCAGGTAACTTGATTTTGTATCCTTAATTTTTTGCCTTGTTAAAATCATCAAACTCATTACTTTTTTCCACTAACTATAGGTAATCATTACAGGACAGTACAATGCTGGTTACCACTGGTTGCCCTCAGATGGGGTGAGGGGAGGTGGTGGTGGGCCCCCGCCAGTTAGACGGGCTTCAGCCTTTTTTCTATTAGCTACATGACAGAAAGAATATACTAAATCGTGTTTAATAAATAGTTAAGTGATCGTGTAATCAATTACCTTTTTGCAGAATGTTTTTGTGTTTCATTTTGACTTGGCTCAAAGTTCTTCTGGCTCCAGAAGGATTACACCTTATTAAATAAGAAACCATATATTCCTAGTCGATACACATTGTTATTTTAACCTAAAGAAATGAATGGCAGGAAAAGTAAATGCTTTTATAGTGATTTAACAGTCAAAAGGATGCGGAAGGGTTACGTGTTTAATTATTTTGCATTATAATAAAAGGGGAGGCGATGTCAAATTTGCAATTTAATACACACGCATTTACTCTGTCCGTTATTTTTTGCCAAGCCAACTCTTTCTTTAGCCGATGCAGCCGTATTGCTTTTTTTCATTATTATTGGCTTGAATTCCTCATATGCGTGTATTAAAACTTCCAACTCCGCCTCTGTGAAGTATGCCGCTCTCTTTTTTTCACTTTGATTTTCCATTCTGACTCGTGAAATCGGCGATCAATTGAAAACGTCTTTATGTATGCACGGTGCACGCGCATTAACTCTGGGTAAGCAATAGGAGGTTGATTGAACTTACTCTTCTCAGGTGTTTTGGAACCGACATACTCATGGTATGCGGGTTTGGGGTATATCAACCCAGAGGTTAAGATTTACCAAATGGTAAGTTAACCAAGCTTTCTGGAATACCCCCCTGGAGGAACAGAACAGGATCAGGAACTTAAATACAAAACGCTGACAAGAGTAATGCAGGACAGGTGAAAACAATTAACATGGGCTGGTAACAGGCAACAGGTGAAACTAATAAAACTAAAATCATGAAACTCAAACTAGGAAACAGAATCTATCTCTAGGGGAATAACAGACAAGTAAACACAACCACGGGCACAAAGCCAGAAACTAAAGTCGAATACAAATGAAACACTAGGGAGCAAAACTTACAAAAATACAAAAAAAGAAGAGACAAAATTTGAACACACGACTGAGGGGATTACAGGTAGCCACATACTCAGCTCATTGAGCTATGCAGCTGTCTGGGGAGCTGGGGAAACAACGGGAAGGACAGGATGGCCAGCGACACCTGCTGGCCAAACGGGGAGAATACACAAAAGATTCGGACAGACTGGTGCAGACTCTGACAGACAGTGAAGGTTGACTCATCAGAGAACAATACATATTTCATGTTGTCCACAGCCACAGATTTGTGCTGCTGGCATCATTGAAACCAACGTTTGACATTGGCAAGTGGCCAAGGGTTTGGCTATAGGGGCCCAACTATGAATATTGACCGTGTGGAGCTCCTGATGAACAGTATTGGTGGAAACAGGAAATTTGAGGTGCACATTTAATTCTACAGTAAGTTGGGCAGCTGTGGTTTGATGTTTTTTGGATAGAATCTAGGTTAGTACCCAGATATCCCTTTCAGTCAGCTTCCTCCTGCATCCATTGGATGAGGTCCATCCTTCGTGGTGGTATGACGACATTACCCAGGATGCACCAGAAAGACTTGCTGTCCTGGTTACAGATGCGCCAATGAGACATGCAGCAACAAATCCAAAACATGTCCTCTTTTGAACCCTGATATGTCTCCCGTCATGTTGTGTGGATTGCGATATTTTTTGTACAGCTGTGCTATTGCTCTGCTAATTCAACCTTCACACTCTGCTCTTAAAGATAAAGATAAAGATAATCCTTATTGTCATTGTCACTTGAACAACGAAATTGAAAATGCAATTCGACTAAATGTGAGGCATAAAAAGAGTAATAAAATATATTAAAAATATACAAATTGCACTGAATATTGCATTGACTATACAGATTGCACTGAATATAAAGACTGCACTGATGAAATAAAAAAAATAACCGTTCTGTTTTGCATTAAAAGCCATGATTGCTTTGGGATAAAAACTGTTTTTCAGGCAATTTGTCCTGGTTTTCATAGCTCTGTATCTTTTGCCTGATGGAATGAACAATCGGTGAAGATTGGCCACGAGGCCGCACATATATAGGCGTCAAACCTCAAACACTATTGACCCGGTGTTTCAGTTTCATAGTCCAACCCCAGTATGTCCTGCCATAATAGGCGTACATACACATTGCTCTGTGTATATAAACCCCTGTATCCAACCCTCCTGTTTTACACAGTCCAGTGTTTTGCACTTTAAATCCTGTGAAAACCTTCCCCCTGTCACTCACTGCCTGTATGTCACACTGCGGTCCTGGGGGAGCCATATTTTATGCCACTGTACTGTATACCTGTACATGGATGGTGTGACAGATCACTTGACTTGTTTATTTACATGTGCAAAAGGTCCTGTCCCTGTTCCTGCTGCCACCTCCATGGCTTAGGGCCCTGAAATCTGTCACGGAATTGCAGACCCGGGTCCTCAGTATACATACCAGCCCAGGAAATAAAGGTAACTTTTTATTGTGTGGAATATTCGGCCAGAAACACACCAATGTGCACTGTAAAATCCCACAGAATAAGAATGTGAAAATTGACTTCACATATATTTATTAGGTGCTTTTTCCTACACATTTCTGATAAAGCAGGGGGGGGGGGCGCTTGCTCAAGGACCCAACAATGACATCAACTACCAATTCCATGGTTTCTGATTCTGGGACCTTGCAATCACAGGCACAACATTCAAATGCACTGAACCACACACCACCCCCACAAGGGAATGAAAATAAAAAATCAACAAAAATAAACTGATCTATCTGTGAACGCCTGGCATGTATCAGCCTGTGATGGAAGGAGGCTCTTCCTGAAATCAGTGAGGGTTCATTTATAAAAGCTCAGAATGTGCCGATTTAAAAGTTATTGGCTCCCGGATGCTGTAATCTCTGCAGCTCACATATAAAGCAGCACAACTGGCCGTGCTGCTGTGCCGTAGGCATTTGATAAACCTTCCCCAGTCTCTCCGCCATAATGACTTTAAAATTCAAATGCTGGTTACCATACAAAATATACGTCACATGAAGCACCAGCTCTAAAACTCTGCCTATAATATTTTTAATTAAGAGGTTAAAAAGTGTATTAAACAACACATGCAAAGCAAAAATACTACTAATTTAAATACTAAATTTTAAATAAAATAATATAGTGTGCCAGCAATGTAAATAGATGTATGTAAGTCAAAAAATACATAAATAATAGATATATAGATAGATAGATAGATAGATAGATAGATAGATAGATAGATAGATAGATAGATAGATCTATATACAAAGATATACAAACAAACAAGCAAGCAGACAGGTCTGGAAGGGGATACCAGAGAGTGCCAGGGTTAAACACTATGTGCTCTAGGCTGCTCAGCATCATGAAGCCTGAGTGAGATTTTCTCCGTGTTTATCGACAGTACATTCAGTACTCAGAAGCAGCACATGGGACTGTTCATCACACACAGATCATACACCCGCTACCCTGCGTAACACTACAGATTCAGCTGAGAGACCCCAATCAGGCGTGATTGAAATGTAATGATATATTCTGAAAGGCCTTAATCCATTACGTATTTCAGGTATATATATCAAGAACAGTAGCCAGGCGGATACAGATTCTTCTGTTCGGGGATGTCTGCGCTTCCTTGGAAGGTCTCACCTTGGGTCTGTGTTGCTGGGCTCAGGGCAGGCTTACAGATATCTTGGCGATTACACACAACCTAATGGGTAAAGGTCATCGCCATGGTTACGCAGGAAAGCAAAGACACATCAGGGTGCTACTGTAGGGGTGCTCTGCTAACATGATTAAGAATCGCTCTTTAGAATCAATCTGGACCCATGTTCTGATAAAACAGGTTTATGGGGCTTACCCACCGCCATCTTGCTGTCGACTTGCATTAGGCAGTGGTCAGCATGAAGCTGAGCTTGTTTGGTTCGTGGCTCTGTTGAGTTCAAGCGTCCCTGCTGTGCTGAGCGCAGAAACCTCTTGGAGTTCAGGCTGTGAGACTGAAACCTATCATTTCCTACCTCTCATATCATATTCATCTCTTTTCATAAGGCTCTATGGGGCTTTTAACAGAATTAAGTGCAGTTCAAAAAGGACATCTGGTGATCCATTCTGTTATAAAAAAAACTGTCTCAGAAGCAGCAAGTGTTTACATCCCACCATTAGACAGTGAGCTTGAGGAGCGCATCCCTGACAGTGAAGCTCAGGGCCAGTTCCCCGGCTGCAAGGTGCAGGGAGGTTGTGGACGTTTTAGAAGAAGTGAGAGGGTGAGGGGACCTTTCCCCCACCCACCCCCTCGTAATCACTAGGCATCTTTATAAAGCAAGTTTTTGCTGGGCCTGAGGAATGCAGAGACAGGCCTGCTTCAATTTCCTGAGAGAACAGAGCACATATTTTCTATATTACTATTTACTGTTGAATGCTATTTACACATATACATTATATCATGTACTATATTTCCTGTTTTATTTCTTTGTGAAAAGCTGCCCTTTATCACCAGCACAACACCAATGAACAAACATGAACACAATAAACTTCACTGTCTTCAAATGATGTCTTGTCTGTGAGCTATGAGTAAAAGGATGACCACACACATGCCAAGAGTAGACAGTGTAGTGCCGTGGATACAGTGTAAAATGTTCAGCCAGCATGATATAGCACTTTAAGCTCCAAAGAGTGTTTCATTATAATAGAGCTGGAGATGAGGATTCATGGACCCCAAAGGAAGGATTAGCACTTTGTTAGATAGGATTGGATTGACGGTCTTTTCAGATTAGGAGACTATTTTTGATTCAGCCGAAGGCTTGACTGTCAAGTCCTTAGTTACAGTCAGGTGGGGGTTTCGGAGCTCAAAGATATCCCCACTATATCGGTTACCAATTAAGCCTAAAAATAGATTCTGTGCTTTCTCCAGTGTGCCTGTTCAGAGCACAATCACTTGTATCTGGATAGGTAGGAATCATGTTTCTAGTCGCTATAGTTTAGTAGTTTCAGTTCCACCCTGGGGACATGGGCACCTCCTCTGACAGTCAAAACCAGAATCAGAATCCTTTTATTAACCAGGTACAAAAAGAACTAGGAATTTATTGTGGTGTAGGTGGTGGCAATTAAACACACCGTCAAGACCAAACACACAAAATAATAAACAGAATAAAAATATAAGTAGAGATGGAAGAAATAAAAATGTGGTGTATTTTTAAATCAAAAAATATTTGAAGGTAAAACTGAGAATGTGGTAATTATCCCTCCCTAACCCTTAATATTCCTAAGGGGATATACTTCTGTTTTCTGTGATGAATGTATCCTTTAGTATTCATGCTGAGAGATTTTATATTCAAGATGCAGGTAGATAAAAGCTGTACCTGATCCGATTCCTGCAGCACCTTCCTTGCAGGGAAAAGGAAGAAAACCTTCACCCTGCAGCACCTTAAACACGCTGCGGCGGGTATCACACAAAGAACTCAGGACTGCAAAAACGCGCAGCTGCTCTCCTTCTTTGAGACTCCTTGCCTTGATGTTACAGAGCGCATGATCGCCTGGCAGGCAATCCCAGCTCCTGGTCTGCTCATCTACTGATCATCCAAAAGCACTATAAACTCAACCACAGTCACTTGTGTGTGTTAATACCTGTTACACATGTCATGAATGCGTCTGGTGCTCTCTCTACTGCTTCTGTTGTGGTTTTGTTACTAGCAGTGTTGTAGTACTTGAATTTGATCTTGGTCTCAAGACCACTTTCTCACTTACTCAGTCTAGCCTTGGGATTAAAAGCGTTTCTGTTTGGTCATTTCAGAGGGAGAAGCAAGACTGATTTTTTTCAGCACATCTCATTTCTGCTACTCCTCTCGAAATAACGATACAGTTAATAAAATAAAAAACCAACTTATAAAAATAAAGCAGGATCACCATCATTGTATTAGCTATATAGTAATGTTAGTCAAATTTATTTATTTTTGAAAATACAGTCACAGAGTGCAACGCCACCTCGGAAATCCCTCCAGGACGGACAATATATCAGTTTGTGCATCGTATTGTTATATGTGGACTGAAATACAGTTTAATCCAGACTGTGCAGTGTCAGTCCGCCATGGTTGGTGTCCCTTTAGCCTTCAAATTGAAAGTGATAACCCTAACCACAAAAGGCATATCTGCAAAACAAATGTAAAGAAAAAACAGTATAGAATGCAAGTTCTGCAAAACATTGATCAATACAACAGTTAGTATCATGTCAGCATATCAGAAGTAATGTATCTCTTGTTGATGTTTATGACTGTGCTTAAATAATACAATTTTACTTTTGATTATTAACAAAGTTAAAACTGTGGTCTGAAAATATGGACTCGATTTTTTTCGGTGTCCGTCTCAGCTCTGTCAAATTCTTGGTCTTGGTCTTGACTTAGACTACCCTTCAAGGTATTGGTCTTCAATTGGACTCGATATAGGTGGTCTTGTCCCCTCTCCAGTTGCTAGTGATCCTCCCTAACACTGTGCTGAATGTGGATTTATCAAGTGATTATTAGCCTTGTGTTGACACATGTTTATAAATGCCTCAATTTAAGCAGTTTCACCTCCTGTGCTAATAAAGGGACCCTGTTCCATATACCCCCAAACAGAAACATTTTTTAAAAATGCCATCTGTAGCAAATAGAATTAATATAAACCCCCTATGCTTTGCTAAGCTAAGCAGAAAAGTTTACAAATAAACCTTTGAGTGAACCGTTGGTCTATTTATAGTCATGGTGGATAGCGATGATCTAGTTGGAGATACAGACAGGTTCAATGGAAGTGCACAGAAATGCTTAAGGACTTAAACTTCATAGATACTGAGGAACTATACAAGTCCTTAGAAGAATCAGATGATGTCAGTATGGCTTTGCCCCTACACTGTCCAGCTAGGAAACCCCACACATCTGAGCTAGGGAAGGCAGGGTTTCGTCACCAAGACGATATGGAGTGTTACTGTCCTGCATGTTCACTCTTCTATCGGGTAGGTAACAGGTGTCAAGATGCACATGGAGGAGGTTAAGCGGACTGGCCAAGCTTCTGAGTGGATATCAGGCCAGGTGTGTCAAAGCCAAGTATAAAGAGAGTCTGGTTGATTTATGTCCATCTCAGCATCTTGAATAGAGTGTTGTATGGACTCTGAGTCTCTGCATATGGAACAATGGAGGAATAAAAAAAGTCCCATTTTAATCCTTTAAATGCTTAGACCTGGGATGTCAATGCCAGCTTCTCGTCTGATAAGCGACTGCAGTACCCTCTCTTTGCCTGCGGAAAATCTGAGGAGCACCATGTTTGTTTGGATGTTTAATCATTTTGACCCATCGGAGGGCTCAGATCTGCAGATATAACTCCCTCTGCCCCCCCACACGTCTCTTATCTCCCGGCCACCCCCACTCCTCTGCCAGCCACCCCCACCCCTCTGCCAGCCACCCCCACCCCTCTGCCAGCCACCCTCAGTTTCCACGCCTACGTGTTGTCATGGTGATGGAGTCTGCCTTCGCTCCCCACATACCTCTGCTAAGGCTGACGTTACATTGGGGATCTGTTTCCAGCAGATGTTTCATTGGGATAAGTCAATAATAAGGAGCCAAAAATATGATGTCTAGGACAATGTTAATCAACTTTAAAACTTTAGGAAAAGCCTGAGCACTCCGCAGTGCTCCCTGGTAATCGGAAAGAGATGTCACAAGGAATCTCTCTCTAAAGAGCGGTAAGCCAAAGAGAGAAAACCATGTCAGAACTGTTTTCACGGAACTCTCAGGAGGGGCCCGGCAGGAATGTTTCACAGGGACAGGAGGGGGTCGGCCTGAAATCCATGCCTGATGAAGACGAATCACTGGGCAGCATTAAAGCTGCCTGGTTTAGCCTGAAGAGGCGTGGCTTGTGGAGCCCCTCCCACTGCTCACACATGGGCGGGATGTGAGGTGGGTTGAGCCAAATCCAGCACACACTAAATGACTGCTGCTGCCGCAGCTCAGAGCGAGATTTCAGGAAGCTTTCACAGTTACTCTGGAGATCTGGTGTGATAACAGCTGCGATGGCACACGAATGTGTCAGGACACATCCCTGCACCCAGGGGGTGTCAGACGTCCCCGCTGTACAGATTCGGGCCCTGAATCTGTCAGACCCATTAGATACTCAAAAAATGTGTGAAAGCAGATGACCATCTGTAAATTACAGATCTAATTTGAGGACATTTAACAGAGTGAAAAATAGACTATAGAGAAAGGAAACCAAAACGACAGGCACTTTTCTGGATGACATTCCAAAGCATTAATATGACATCATGTTGCAATAGCATGGAAACAAGGTGGCACAGTAGCTGGTGGCTTGGCAGTCTCCACGGTTGAGGGTTCAGATCCTCCCACCACTGTGATTGTGAGGTTTGCCGGTTCTCAGACAATTAGATTGCTTTTTATCTGAAGTAGCAACCATTTTGTTGTAAAAGCTGGGACAACCAGTCCCTGGAGCAACTGGGGATTAAGGGCCTTACTCAGGGGCCCAAGGGTGGCATCACTCTTCCAACCCCAGGATTCGAAGCAGCAACCTTATGGTCATGGGCACAGAGCCCTAACTCACAGAGCCAGACACACCCCACTTCACCAGGGGCTGACATAACGACTTAATGGCACCCAGTAATAATGATAATGATAAAAATGCATCGAATGGTCTAGGGTTACTGTACTGTACTGAATTGGTTAAGGTTACTGTACTGAGCTGAAGTGATTTGGGTTACTCTACTATATTGAATTGGTTAATTCTGCTGTATAGTACTGAATGGGCTAAGGTTACTCTGCTGTACTTAAATGGTTAGGGTTACTGTACTGTACTGAAGTTGGTAGGTTTACTGTACTGTACTGAATGGAATAGTTAGAAGTTGGCTGGATACAGGACAACAGAGCATCCATGAGCTTGGTTGCAAATTCATTTTTTTTAGCTGAATCACACCCTGGAATATTATATTGGTTTGTAATATCTAATCATTTTCATCTCTGATCAGACACTGTTGTTCACTGCAGACAATGAAGGATTTGGCTCTTTACGCACAACTGGCACTATTCCATTTGAACCAAATACTTTCTTTAAAATGTCAGCAAGTGTAATTAGCACCCATTGCAAACTTCACCTGATGCCTGCAGCTTCTGGAATGAGGACTGTGAGTTTCCTGATATTGATTTCAAGTGTTTTAAGTAACTTAACGCCAAGGCAAAATACCACAAATGCTTCTCAGCTCTTCACTTCCACCAGGTAAACACACGTGTTGATCAATATATTGAAGAAGAATCTACAGAATTAAAAAAATTAAATAAACCATGAAACCAGATGTTGACAGATGTGCCTCAGCCTCCACTAAGTAACTGTGTCGTGCAATGTGTCTCTGGACTGTGAAACTGCAGGAACAGAAAGATCTCAGGGGTTAATTGTAGATCATAATTGGGACCAACATGAGGGAACCAGTGGACCAGATGTGGAAATGAAATCATCTCTCAAAGCCGGAGGCGGTTGCATCCCCTTAGTTTCCAGGGTAACCGAGACAAAAATAGCAGTCTGGAATTGGGGGGGGATTCAAGATAACAGCGCTCCCAGATGGCAGAAGAATTGAGTTCCCATCCTCTGAAATGTTAAAAACACAGACAATGGTGTCTGGCGATCATCAACTTAACATTGTGTCATAAGAAAGGCAGTGAGCAACCAGCACAAAGCCGCCGCCCCTTATTCGGCTGAATAACCCCGTGTGGCAGAACCGCGCCTTGCTTTTCCTCCAGAACATTCTGCTATGTGCATTATCTGCACTCAGCAGGTTCTAGACTGTTCTGCTTGGGGGGGGGGGCGTGAGGGATGGAAGGACAAGGCAATAAAAAAGGATATGATTTATTTATTCGTCATTGAAATGCAACTTTACTGTGAGATGTTCAGAACATTGCAGATATTGTAGATTCTTGCAGATTCCACCCCTCTCCCCCAAACTGGGAAGTCTAAGCTTAAATAAAAACTTAACTGATATCTCTTTTAGAACAACAAGTCATATTTGAAAGATTAGACATTCATATATCATACCATGCTTGCATAATGGAAATATATCTTCCTTCTGATGAGCATTTTTTTATTGTTAATTATCAGGTGTCTTGTATTACTTTTCTCTACATTTTTTGTCCAGTGTGTTGAAAAAAGTTCTCGGGTGTAGGCTAGCAATATGAACACCACACAGCTGGTCAAGAAGGCTCAACAGCGGCTGTACTTCCTGAGGAGGCTGAGGAAGTTTGGTATGTCAACCAAGATCCTCAGCAACTTCTACAGCTGCATCGTGGAGAGCACACTGACCAGCTGCATCACCGAATGGTATGGCAGCACTACAGCTATGGACTGCAAACGCCTGCAGAGAGTGGTGAAGACTGCGGAGAAGATCATCAGGACTTCACTGCCCTCTTTGCAGAGCAGCTACCACCACAGAGTCCAGAGAAGAGCTGCCTCCATCCTCAAAGACTCCACACACCTCCAACATGGACTATTCACACTTCTGCCCTCAGGATGGAGGTACAGAAGTGTACGACTTAACAACTCCTTCTTCCCCACTACCATCAGACTCCTTAGCAGCCAACAGGAGTATGATTAATGGACATCATACTACCTTACTACCATACCATACTACCATACTACCTCATACTGTAATTTTTTTGCACATTAAGCTCTTTTGCACATTACACATAAAAGTATTTCTTTTTCTATTTTTTCTATTATATTGTTCCTCGGCATTTTTGTGTGGACAGCAAAGTAAGAATTTCATTGCACGGAGAAATGCACTTTCTACTGTACATATGACAATAAACGCTTTGAATCTTGAAAAACAGCACCCAACAGCAGTAGGTAAAGATGCACAAGCACGCTGCAGACATGAGGTTAGTCGAAGGAAACAGATGAGATCTATTATAAAAACTCATGGTGAATTCTGTCCAGAGGAAACAGCGAGAGCTCCTCGAACCATGATGTAATCTGGAGGCAGATGAAGAGCCGTCGGAGGAGTTCTGCAGTTTGAGTCCATTCTGAGAGGGAATCTAAGGGTGTTCTGTGGCTGATCAGAACTGAAACCGCTACACAGGCTGAGGTTCATGTATGTATTTGTCCATAACTAAGTACCACTTAAGTTCCCCTTTCAGACTACAGTAAAGAACAAGAGAGCAAGTCATTAAGGGAAGGAACTTTCTAAGGGCCGGGGGGCTCTAATGAAGCATAGGTGCACATGCATCACTGTGTACCATTTCTATTTGGGGAAAAAGAAAATGTGCAACACTTGTGTAAAAGAGGTATAATATAGCTCTGGTCCAGAGTAGACAGAGGGCACCCAGTGACATTCACAGCTCATAGCAAGCAGTGGCGTAAAATCAATTACAACCATAAATAAACATTGATTTTTATAGTTATATAATTGATCATATCTTTTAAAATGCCACATGCACTAGAACCCACAGTGTTTCATTTCAAATCTAGGCCGATGTGATATGAATCAAACACTGCAAGTCTATTCTATGTTACTGTGGACAGAAACCATTACATATGCTTTGCAGAATGGTGTAATATGTAGTACAGGGTTGCTTAGCCATTTAGGGCTCAGGGGGTAAAACCCCCACGCAGAGAAACACTTTGAATTTGCACTTTTTTGTCTTTAGATTGCACTGTTTCCCAACTTGGTCCTCGGGGACCCACAAATGGTCCAATGTTTTTGCTGCCTCCCAGCTCCCTGCCCGACAGTCCACATTTTTGCTACCTACTGGGACCCTTAGGCTTAGCATGAGACAAGTGCAGCTGAGGCTCCTGTGGTACAATGAGGCAGCACAGCTCACTTCTCACCCGGACCAGTCACATGGTGCACATTCTCCATAAAGAATGCAGTGTCATTGCCTGTGTTGCTCGGGACCAAAATCCGCTCGTTTCCAGTGTGCCTGCTGCCTTGCATTTATGCTCCCTTATCTAGGTTTACATATTATTTATAGCCAGTCTACACAGAACATGAATTCAATGGATGAGAAAGATGCACTGAAAAGTAACACTGTAATTCCAGTGAGCACTTCCATAAGAAGCAAATGCACTGCGAGAAAGAGCTTAACATTAGCACTTTGTACATGAAGATGAATAAGGATTTCTCAGTTTTATTATGAATACATGGAAAATCATTACTGTTATTATGTGAGCATGACCCCAGAATAAACAAGTTTAGAAACATGCATGCTGTGATACAAAGGATCCAAGGCAAAATGGCAGCTCCTGCAGCACACAAATAAAGATCTGGTATGATATATTAAAGCACAGTCATGAAGTAATGTAAATGGAGTGTAGTAAAACCACCGCAGAGTGGTGAAAAATTGTGAAAAGCACAAAAAAGAAAAAAACTCAGGGATTAGTTTAAGGGTATATGGTATAACAGCACAACTTGTGACAACATGACCTCTGGGTGATACACTAAGGGATTCTGGGTAATGAGCAAGCAAGTTAGTTAATAAAAACTCCCAGCCATGGGTCAAAAAGGAAGGCATGTGCATTGACAGTGTCATTAAGGAGGAAACCGAGGAGCGAAATGATGCAGAATAACAGGAACAACTAGTTCAGCTGAGTACTGAACATTAACCAACCTATTAATGTACATTTAAGTCATAGGCGGAGTTTGATGTTTGGAGGGGCAAAAAACATGCATCCTGCTTACCTTATGTATTAACACAGTATCTGATGTAAGCTAGCATAACCTATTGTTTTGTCTACCTATAGGGTACCAACAATCAGCTCATGCACAGTAAGAAGTGCCAGCATACTGTAGAACAGTGCAATGCCAATTAACTGCAATTTAACTGCCGCTCGTTGTCCCTCCCCCGAAACTCCATCCATGGCATCCAGAAAGAGGAACTGAACTTTATAATCATGGTCTACGACGTCAAATTTGATCGCCTTCCTCTTAAATGACGAAATAAAATCTATATCTCCAAAAGTATAAAATAATTCTGAATAAACAAAAAAGCACCGCTTTGAACAAAACTGCAAAAATATTCCGTGTTTTTCTGTTTGGACTTGATCATAAACAATGATTTTTACTTTCATTTCTGCCACCGGAATTCCACTTTCGGTTTCTGTTCTGAATCATGAGATCGGGGTGGGGTACATTCCTTTTCAGGTTGCTGGCTCTCTGGGTTCAGTACTTTTTATACCCTATTCGTCACCCATTTCGCCTTCTCCGAAAAGCCGTCGCGGCCATCTACTCGAAAATGCACCGCCTGTCGGACGTGGAGGACGAGCTGGAGTGCAAGTTCGACTCAACCTGGGAGGAGGAATCCGGCGACAGCGGAGACGAACAAGCCGGGGAGAAGGAGACAGCGAGGAGTGACACCGCCAGGGTGTGTAGCCAGAATCCGAATCTTTTTATTTGTCATGTACGAAAAACAATTTGGAATTTGTTTTGATGCAGGTGCTGGCACGAAGTGCACTGTTAAACATACCGTCAAGACAAAAATACACAAAACAATAAATAGAATAAAAATGAAAAACAGGTAGACGAAATGTTAATATGGCTTATTAATAAACAAATTAACGTGTAGACGCATAAATAAGAATGAGACAACTAGATGCTGATAGGGTGACCACCATGCCAGGAGGGAAACTATGAGCTACTTCAGGTTTTACAAACCACTTTAAAACTGAGGCTACTGTGCTTGGCTAATTAGTTCAGTTCTTCTTGTGCTTTTACTAATTTATTTCATTGATTGAAAGACTCATCCAGTTGTTTCACTTCAACATCAGAGTATAACATTTGTTTGCCTACAGTTGGTGACTAAATATGAAAAGCTGTGTGTATAGGTTTCTAAGTTTGGTGAAACAGTTTGCTGAGTATCTTTATCGCTTCTGGCGGCCCCCAAAAGGGTTTGTCTGGTGGTAATGGAAATTAAAGTGTCTCATTCTGTCCGATTAAGACATTGCCCCCCCCCAGCGCTGCCCTGGAGCCGCCCTGGAGCACTGACCAGCCAGCGGGCAGGCAGGCAGTGGCCCCAGACCTTATTTATAGCTATTAGGATGAGCACCTTAAATAACAAAAAGAACATGGTGTTCTTGGTGGGTGGCACTGGGGAGGGGGGTTAGCAATGGCTCTTTGGGGGTGCATAACCCTAGAAATGCCCCCCACAATGCCGACCTGTGGCCAGCATATTCAGTATTATTGGTTCGGCTCACGTGGAACCGTTTTTATCCCCGTTCCCAGTCATGCTCACCTTCCACAGCAGTCTAGCAGCACTGACTGTTTGCCTTGTGGGCAGAATAAACCCTTTGCCTCGTAACATCCACCAATTCATCTTCCATAACTGATTATTCAGTACAGCATTGTGATGGTACTGGAGTCTGTCCCAGGAAGCACAGGGCAGCACCTTGGATGGGATGCTACTGTAACATAGTGTCCACCCACATACACACAGACACACGCAGCCAGACATACACACAGACGCACGCGGCCAGACATACACACAGACGCACGCAGCCAGACATACACACAGACCCACGCAGCCAGACATACACACAGAAGCACGCAGCCAGACATACACACAGACGCACGCAGCCAGACATACACACAGACCCACGCAGCCAGACATACACACAGACGCACGCAGCCAGACATACACACAGACCCACGCAGCCAGACATACACACAGACGCACGCAGCCAGACGTACACACAGAGACACGCAGCCAGACATACACACAGACGCACGCAGCCAGACATACACACAGACCCACGCAGCCAGACATACACACAGACGCACGCAGCCAGACATACACACAGACCCACGCAGCCAGACATACACACAGACCCACGCAGCCAGACATACACACAGACGCACACAAACATATTCACTCCAACATATACACATATACACAGAACTTCACCAGTACAGGATTTTCCCAGTATTGATATTGACTCTTATTTTAAGGATTTAAAAATCGTTTTATTATCATAAATAGTGAACTTAAGTACAACAAAATAAATGAAAGTATTGATAAATAACGGTCGAATGTATAAAAATAAAAAACGTGTGTTGGCGATATGGAGTTGCAGTGTGCCCTCTGATGGACAAAGTACGCAACGACAACAGTCTTAACATGGCGAATCCTTCTCCCGTTACTTTTTAATTGCCATATACTGCAAATAGATCATATCGGCCGATTATATTGGTACGCAGATGTATCGGTCGGTCATTAATCTGCATATTATGTATTACAGTGCTGCCCATTGCAGAGCAGAAGAGGTGCATGATGAGAACTGACCTTGTCCGTTTAACATGCAACATACATGCTTCTATACATCAGGAGATACGTCCCCCGTCCAATGAGCTTCCTAGCCACTAAGATAAAGCCCAAATCATTTAGGGAGGCGCTGGAGTTGCTGTGGTACAGTAACTGTATCCATTTCATGTTATGAATATGCATAGTACAGCCTTTAGTTGTTATTTAACATTATGCACGCCAAAGTTCAAGAAACTTTTTCGTTTGTGCTTTGCTTTTCAGAGGCTTTATCATTACACGAGAAATGTATCTGCGGCGAGGGACATGCAGAACTACAGGCACGACTACCCAGTAAGTTTGACATTGGCAACAAACAGAAAAAGAACATCAATCCAGTCACTTATCAAGTAAGACATCAGACATATTTATGAAAAAAAAAACAGCAAGTTAAAAGCTACTGTTTTTATTTTTGTCCCACACAAGTGTAGAAATGAATACATTTTTAATTAAAAATTATATCACTTTTCTTCATGTTAGTCAAATTCAGAAGGCAGGGTGGTGTGTGGTTTAGTGGGTTAGGGTCTTTGGTGAAGGACCAAGGAACAATCCACACTGTGGCTCCAACAGGACAAGCACCTTCATTTTAAGAAAAACAAGGAACCAGAAGGGGTCTAAGACACAGGAAAAATGTACACAATCGGGTAACAAATACACACAACAAAACAGCGAACAAATGCAATTACCAACTAAGGATAAGAATGCGGGCAACAGGGCAAGTTCAAAATGCTGGTCACTAATAGTTAACAGTCTGCTCCTTGAACAGATGAACACTGCTACAAGGCAAATGAGAGACATGTTAGATTTTTATTATTATTATGGTCTAGGACTTAAAATGTGTATTAAAGCTGTACCATTGTTGTTAATACTTTTTGCGCTGCATGTTTTCATTTGAGGGCTTCCTTCTTTTTAAAAACTAAAACTACCTTGGATGAGATATGCAAAAACTTAAGACCTACATCTACTCTTAACTTATGCAAAATGAAGGATCCAGCTTTTTTTCCTTTTCATTTCCAGGAACCTTGCAGAAGGACAAATACAGTACGTACTTCTTCTTTGTTTACGAATGCATGACCGTAAGTCAAAACCAAAACAGCGATGAAACTGAAGCCACACAGTGCCGGGGGCTTCATGTCTCACAGTGTGTTTCCTCTCCAGGACAAGATGAATTTAAAATTTTACCTCGGCAAAATACTCAGCTCTCCTGATGGTACGTGACTATAAAGACTACATTGTTAAGTGCAGCCCTTCCTTGATTATAACAAATGCCGAATCTCCCTTGATGTGCTGTTCCAGATTTTATGATTCAGGATTTTCACACAGAGTGGTGGGGAGACTATGAAAGACTTGAGTATGTTCATTCCTACATTCAGTGGTAAGAAATACATTATTTCTGTTAAGATATTTACATCTTACCGATCATAAAGTGTGCAGGAACTACACAGTGAGAGCACACTACTGGTCTGCAATTACTCTATTACTCTTGTGTGTAAACCCAGATCGAACAAATCCTATAAGGGTCAGGAGTAATTCTTTGACTGATTGATATCTTTGATATGAATTTGAAGTTAAATTTTGGTGTATTGACAATGCAAGTTTGCTATATGCAAAGCTGCACAAATTGTATTTAAGTCTAAATAACCTATGAATATCCTACATATAAAATGAATATTTCACAGGTTGTTTCCATTGCAAGAAGCAGGAATGAATTATCTTGCTTATGAACTAACCAAGGAGGAGATTAAGGTATGTTGCAAGAGTGGGCAGTATATACATTCACTCATACTGACACAGTGTAATGCAAATATCATATTTCTTGGCCAATAAGGACTTCTGTGACAATGAAGATGCAATGAAGAGACTGAAGATGTCATACAAACTCATGTTGGACTTCTATGGCATAGAGCTGGTCAATGAGACCTCGGGAGAGGTGCAACGTGCAAAAAACTGGAAAGAACGATTTAAAAATCTTAACAGGTCAGTGAAAAGTTAATTCCTCAAGAAATGTGTGCTTCAGAGAGGATCCATGAAAGGAAAGTTATGTGATTTTTAAAGAGAGGTTATTGTGGGGAAAATGCCATCTTCCTGTATTAGATATACAGTAATGTCTTATGCGTCATAATCCAGTTTTGATAAAATATGCAGTTATGGGGTTTTGCCTCTGTGTGGCAGTGTACTTCATAGACAGTACTAACTTAATTAGTTAAATAACTCAATGAGGTACTGATTTGCCACACAAGGTGGGGTAGTGGCCGAGGCAAAAAACACATCGGTGTATTGGAAGGTTGTTGTAAACACTGGGATGATTTTAAATCTAACCTGACACTTTGACAGGTGTAATATCACACCATACCGGCAGATCATCTAAACGTCATTGTCTTTTACTGCTTGAGACTTTTACACAGTACTGTACTGTGCTGTTTCATGTACACTATTTATGTTTTTTTATTATTATTATTGCTGGTAGAAACACCCACAACAACTTGCGCATCACCCGTATTCTAAAATGCCTGGGGGACTTGGGCTACAAGCAATACCAGGCACCGCTGGTTCGCTTCTTCCTGCACGAGACTCTCGTCAAGGGAAACCTTGAGAATGTGAAGCGAAGCGTGATAGAGTACTTCATCTTCTCCATCCGCAATAAGCAGAAGCGGCAGGAACTGCTTAAATTTGCATTCCGGCACTACCGACCCCGAGAAGAGTTTGTGTGGTGTCCGAGAAGGATACAGAGGCGCCTTAAGCAGAAAGAGGATCAGAAAAGCTACGCAGAGGGAAAACATCCACGTAGACATGTGGATTGCAATCCTTATATGTCTGAAGGATCCCCAGCTAATGTGGACGTCCCAATGGAAGAAAGCATGGAAACTTCTGACCCCTCAGAGACAGACGTTGTAGACGAAGAAAGAGAAACAGAGAAATATCATGTTGAAAGTGCAGACAATGAGACCAAAGCAGCTGCAAAAGAACTAACTCACAAGGAGCTCAGTATTCCGGAGACAGAGCAGACTGCAGAGAAAACAGATGAGGCAATTTCACCAGTTAAGCAAGTGGGGCAGGGACTTAAACTGGTTAACCTAATAGAAAACTCAATGGATGGCAATCATAATAATCATGTGACAAATCACAGTAAAACAGATGCAGCAAGTCCAGAAACTGTATGTGAAAATATGGATAGTCCTAAAGTGGTTGTTGATCAGGTCATGTGTCATATTAATTTAACTGAAGATTCGGAGAGTCAAGGTCTTACAGATGAAGTGTCAAAGACTTACAGTACTTCAGATGAACAACTGGGCAGTGGCAATGTCCATGAGGAAATGGCATTGAGTCACATCAATCCAGCTACGGAAAAAAGGAGTTTCAATGCTCCAGCTGATCAAGAGGCCAGTAAGAGCTCTCTGGGTGAAAATGGGATTCCCAGGGCTTTAAGTGAAACAGTAGAGGGTCACAGCTCTCAGAGTGGAGATGCAATTCCCAGAGTTTTAAGTGAAAAAGTACAGATTCAAAGCTCTCCGGCTGAAGATGCGACTCCCACTGCTTTACCTGAAAACGTAGAGAGTCACTGCTCTTTTAGTAAAGATAGGATTCCCTGTGCTTTAAATGAAGAAGCAGAGAGTCAAAGTGCTGGTTATAGTATGGAGCCTAAAACAGAGTGACAGCCAGATGGGGAGATGAGATGAGTCACTACACATTTATAAAACAATTATTCTAATCCAGTCACCTAAGGATGAGAGAATTAATGGAAATAACAAAGAAGGTAAACAATGTATGGATATTACTAAGAAACTGGCTTATTGTAATTCATTTAAATCAAAACAAGAGTGCCATGTAACTGATATGGGTTGATGTAGTCTGGGAGATAAATTTTATGAATGTTTTTTTTTTCAGTACTGTTGAAGGCATAGAGAGTTCCACTTAATTGAAGCAATATCATGACTGGTCTGTAGATTGCAGTGTCTTGTACAAATTATGAAATAAAAGAGGTACTCTTTTGACACTTTGTTTTTATGTTATATATAGAACACACAGACACAGCATAGGGAGGACATGCAAACTCCACAATCAGAACCCAGGCTGTGGGGGTGCGGGGAGGGGGATGGGGATGGGGGACTCTGCCATCTGCCAGTGGTGGGGCCCTCATACCCGAACTGCACCCACTAATTTTAATGCATAGTAGACATAAACACACAACTCTCTCACACATGTACATGCACACTTCACACCAACATGGGTCAGGGAGGGGATGGGGGCTGAGGGGCCCCCCCTAACTCTCTGTCTCTGGCCCTGTGCTGGTGGGGTGGCCCGCCGGGGGGAAGACCCATCATGGGGGGGTTCGGGTGGCCCTGGCGGGTATGGGCGGCCTCCTCTCTTGGGCCGCGGGCCGGGTGGTGCTTGGCTCTGCTGCGCCGTGGTGGGGCCCTGGCGGGCGGTCCGGGGAATCTTGGGACGCTCTGGGCCCTGCTAGGCGGATTGGGGGGTTCGGTCTGGGCTGGGCGGGGTGTCTGCCGCTCCCCGGTCGCCGCGGGTCCGCTCCCGGGTGGGGGGGGGGGCTCTTTGTATGGGCCCCCCTTGGATCATCCTGCAGTGTTGGGGGGGAGGCGTGCCGGGTCGCTGCGGTGGGCGGCGGCTCGTCCTCCCGGGGGACGGGCTGGGGGGGCTGGGGCTCCCCCGGTGTGTGGGGGGCCGTCCGCCGGGGGGTGGGGGGGGTGGTCCCGGTGGGTGGGGCCCTTCGGCCCTGGACCCGCCTGCCCCGGTGGGGTGGTTGCGGGTGGGGCTGGGGGGCTCGCCGCCCGTCCTCCCTCTGCGGGCCTCCCTGTGCGGGGGTTGGCGCCCCCTTAGTCCCTCGCGGGCTCCCTCTCGGGTTGGGCGGGTGGTTGTCTCTGGGATGCGTGGCTGTGGGCCCTTGTGCCGGGGGGGCAGTAGGGTGGCTTCGGTTGCCTGGTTCTCCTGCCTTCGCCTTGGGCCTGGGGGGGGGGGGGTGCTGCCGCCTCCCCTGACGGCATTAAATGCCAGCACATCCAATGACAAATCAGGTCACACCTACACTTGCACATGCATACAAGACTGGTTGAGCGATCAATATCATTATTATTATGACTTTTTAGGGTATGTTATAGATTTAGGAATTGAAATATACATATATAACGGTACGATTACGTGTGTGTATGCTACATATATATAATACCGATTTGTATTAATTATTATTAGTATCACTGATGTTATAATTCTTGTTGTTTGATGAGTGTTATGTTTCTTATGGTTGTTTGTATTCTGTATTCCCCTATACTTCATCTTTTTTCCATCCCGCCTACATTATTAGTGTTATTATTTCTGTATACCTTTTTTTTTTTTTTCTTTTCTCTCTCCCCCTCTCCCCATGGTGATTGATGTCTGTTATTGTTACGCTGTTGTTTTTGTACCCCCCCTGTTTTTCTCCTTTTCCACGGTACTGGTGAGTTCGGAGCGGCCACAATCTTTACTCTTGAATGTAATGTAAAATAAAGTTGTCCTCCGAAGAGGGGGGGTGGTGGTGGGCAATTAAAAAAAAAAAAAAAAAAAAAAAAAAAAAAAAAAAAAAAAAAAAAGAACCCAGGCTGGACTCGAACCCACAGCCCTGGAGGTGTGAGGCAGCAGGGCAGCAGTGCCACCTTATAGTGAATTTAATTATGAATAACTGATATTCCCATATGAGAAACCTCAGACTGATGAAGATTAAAAGTGTGTTTAATTTAAAGCTCCACTTTGCACTGAACTTACCATGCAGCACACAGGGTCCTCACCTCCAAGCCTCCCATTCAGTCCTTTCCTGTAAGTTGAACAATAAAGGCTGTGATTTTAAGGTCTGTGCCATTTGTTATAATTTTAATGCCATTTGAACTTAGTCTTTCTTAGAAATCCTAGGGTTTCTTGTCACTCACATCAGCAGTACACTGAAATGGAACATCACATTGCCAAAAAGGCTCAACAGAGATGGTTTTTCTTAAGACAGCTAAAAAAATTCAGAGCAAAATGAAGCCGCCTCCTGCAGTTTTACACTGGCATTGTTCACTGAGATCAGGGGGAGCTCAAGTAGGAGAAGGAAGTGTTCCAGAGTTTGGCCTGTTTAAGCTGCACCATAAACCTGTAGAAGAAGTGGGTTGAACTTCTGCTGCGACCAGAATATCAAGCCACAGGGAGAAAACCCCATCCAGGTGGATGCCCAGAAACCCTTCAAGTTGCATTGCTTTTAGAAGCTGCTGTGACTGGCTTACGTTTATTTGACATGTATCCCTTTGGTAGACATGTACAGGCCACTCCTACCACCTGTACGGTTGCCTAATACAGATTCCTATGTCACTTTGACACAGCATTTGCCAACTCCACTGACCCTCTCCATCCAAGGCAGTGACATCAGTGAAATCATGTAGTCATCTGGCTAAAATAAGGAACGGCTCCTCCCAGCACACATTACCACATGCTGGAGGGATGACCCCTACCCGGGTTCAGCAGCCGCCGCTTTCTGGGAGCCAAAGCCCTAAGGCAGGGGTGGCCAATCTTATCCGCAAAGGGCCGGTGTGTGTGCGGGTTTTCGCTGCAACTCCCTAATTAGATTACTAATTAGAGGACTGATTGGCTGAAGAGTCCTCACACCTGGGTTTGAACAGCTGACTTACAGGTTAACTGCAAAAACCTGCATATACACCGGCCCTTTGTGGATAAGATTGGACACCGCTGATCTAAGGCATACAGTGTCCTGTTGGCTCTGAGGCGGCCATCAGCACGGCTACGAAAAGGGCATCCGGAGCAGATAGCAATAAAGACCATTATTAATCTTATGTCATAATTAAAGATTTCAAGCGATACAGAGGACAGGAGAAGCAAATGTGACATTCGCAGAAAGGCCTGACCGACCCCGACTTTAATAACTGAATATGGCGCAAGAGCTGTCATTTAAATTGTTTTGAAAGTAAACTCTAAAGTAAATAAAATGCCAATAAAATACACTACCAGTCAAAAGTTTTTGCATACCACAGGTTTTTAACAAATTTCTATTCTTATTAAGCATTAGAATGTTGACTGATTAACTATAAATGAAAATATAAGTCAAATAAAAGAAGTTTCCTTTATAACATGGAAATAGTATGTAACAGAGCATGTCTGACATCCTATTAAGTGGTTGTGTGTAGATCAGGTCAGGTCAGGTTGGGTGGCACTGATGCAGCACGTTGCCACAACCACCACATGATGAAATGCCTTAGGATTCCGGCTGGCGACCCCCCCAGGCAGACACATGGTATAGTTCCACCCTCCGGAAATAGCCATCCATCTTTCGCAGCCAGGTGCAATGTGGGAGTCCCCTCTGCCTGCTCCAGCTGCTCGGGTCCTCAGCAATGAGGATCATGTGAGCCAGCTCACCGTCAGGGAAATGCGCCTCATGGCCGCAGTGCTGTAACAGAGGCTCCCTCACAATGCAGGTAATGTGCCTCATTCGGGACTCCTCTAGCAACCTCTCTTTCGAAACAAAGTCAAACCAGCGGTACCCAAGGACTCTCCCAAGAGACACAGTACCAAAGGAGTCTAGTCTTCATCTCAGCTCACTGGATAGCATCCATGTCTCACAGCCATACAGCAAGACAGGGAGCACCAGGACTTTAAAGACTTGGGCCTTCGTCCTCGGGACGATTTCGGGAACATCACACGCCCCTTTCCAGCGACCTCATGACCCCCCATGTTCTCCCAATCCATCTGCTGTCTTCATAGGAAGAGTCACCAGAGACACAAATGTCACTGCTGAGGTGACTCTGTTGATAAGGTTGACATTATCCCTGCAGACAGACACATTGCTGATGACTCTGCCTAAAGGAGTCATTAAAGGCCTGGATCTTGGTTGTTATCCAGGACACCCGCAATCCAAGACATTCGGACTCTGTGTTTCTCAAAGTTTCTCTGCTGTTATAACTGCTAGAGGAGGTTACATTGATGAATCAAAGATAAGACATTCTCTTGCTAATAAATGTACCAAATGGTGAACATGTTTGTTAGCAAAGAATATTGAGTGTATTTTTAGTAAATATTAAATAACATGCAAATGTAGGAAATTTGTTTCTGCAAAAACTTTTCACTAGCAGTGTACATTTATATAAAGATGCAACAGATACAACAGGTAAAAAATTGTGAGTTAAGATGCTGAGAGCCTAAGGAAGATTAATGATTGTATAGACTATAGAGTATCATTCTAACCTAAATGAAGCCTTAAAAGGGAAGTTAAAAGTGAACTGTATCAGGCGGGACCCCAGCCACCCTGCAGTGTCACTTTTCACCCTCCTCCCATCTGGGAAGCGACTACAGTCCATTCGGACGCGCACCTCCAGGTTTAGGAACAGTTTCTACCCAACTGCAATCAGACTCATGAACAATCAGTAACCTTGTGTCACCTCCACTGCTACCCACACATATATTTCTGTCTCTGTCTCTATTTATTCCTGGGATTCTGGTCTTATTTATTTACTTATTTATAATTCACTTTATCTTTACGTTCACTTGTCGTCCTGTTGTCTGTCTTGTTGTCTATGTTCACTGTCTGAAGGAGCACATGCAAGCAAGCATTTCATTGTACTGGTACTCGTACTTGTTAGGGATTCAATTATTAGGGGAGTAGACAGTTATGTGTGCACGCGTGATAGAGGGTCCCGTACGGTGTCTTGCCTGCCTGGTGCCCAGGTAGGAGACCTTCCAGATCGTGTGGACAAGCTTTTGGCCCCAGCTGGGGTGGATCCAGTTGTCGTGGTGCATGTTGGCACCAACGACATAGGCAAGGGTAGAAGGGCTGTTCTGCAGGATAAATTTATAGAAGTCGCCAATAAGCTTAGAAGCAGAACGTCCATGGTGGTATTTTCTGAAATACTCCCCGTGCCACGTGCAAGTCAGGCTAAGTTAGCTGAGATAAGGAGATTAAATGCGTGGCTAAAAGGATGGTGTAGGAAAGAGGGGTTTAGGTTTATGGGGCACTGGAGGACCTTCTGGAACAGGTGGGACCTGTTCAAGCCGGATGGGTTGCATCTGAACCAGAGTGGAAGTAGTGTACTGGGAAGGCGTATTTGTAGTGTAGTTGAGGAATGTTTAAACTAGGGAATGGGGGGGCAGGGAGGTTAGTTAAGTATGTACCTGGGGGGAAACGGAAAGCCCCAAAAAATCATATTATAAGTGGGCACCGTAATAGACCTACCCTTTGTTGTCTGTATTTCAACGCCAGGAGTATTAGGAATAAAATTCATGATTTAGAGGCTCTTATCTCATCGGACTCTTATGATATTATAGCAATAACTGAAACGTGGTTCAGTGAAAAGGATGGACAAGAATATAATATGGATGGTTACACGTTGTTCCGTAAAGACCGTATAGGTAAGAAGGGAGGTGGTGTTGCAGTATATGTAAAGGAAAACTTGCAGGCAAGGGAGCTTACTGATATAAGTAAAAGTACGGAAGCTATATGGGTAAAATTAGATGCTAAAAACTCAAATAGCCTAATTGTCGGTGTTTGTTACAGAGCACCTAATGTAGCTGCCGAGGAAAGCAGATTGTTATACAGTGATATTAGGATTATGAGCAATAAAAATGATGTGGTAGTTATGGGTGATTTTAATTTACCAGGGATGCAGTGGGACATTGTTGCTGGCTCTTCTGAAAATGAATTTGAGATGGTGGAATTAGTACAGGATTGTTTTTTTACTCAGTTTGTTAACACCCCTACCAGGGGAGATGCCATTCTTGATCTTGTTTTCTCTAATAACCAGGACAGGATTGGTAAATTAGACGTTTTAGAACCACTTGACAGTAGCGATCATAACATGGTTAAATTTGAGGTTAAGTTTAGTGCCCGAAGAGCAAAGTCCAAATCAAAAATATATAATGTTAGGAAGGCTAACTTCAATTGTATGAGATTAAAACTAGAAACTGTGAACTGGATGGAGTTAAATAACAAAACTGTTGAAGAGGCATGGGAATTTTTTAAAAGCACATTATTGCAAGTGCAAGAGGACTTCATACCTGTTTCCAGCAAGAATAAATCTAGGAAATTGCAACCTAGGTGGTTTACTAGGGAAATAAAGTATAAAGTAAAGAGGAAAAGGGCTTTGTTCCAGAGATGGAAAATAACTGATGATGACATAATAAAGCAAGAGTATCTAAATCTACAGGCTGAATTAAAAAATGACATTAGACGAGCTAAAAGGAATGTCGAAAGGAAGATCGCATTGGAGGCTAAGGATGACGTTAAAAGTTTCTTCCAGTATTTTAACTCTAAAAGAGCTCTAAAAGCTGAAATTACTAATCTGCAGGATAGTAAGGGTCTTATAATTGAAAACGACATTGACATAGTAAATGAGTTCAATGATAGTTTTGCACGGGTATTCACTGTTGAGGACACTAGTAAATTACCAGTTCTTATTACTAATCCAACTTCGTCTATAACTAATATATATATAACTGAAGCTGATGTTTTGCAAAGCCTAGCGAAGCTCAAAATAAATAAATCACAGGGCCCTGATGGCATCTTACCTATAGTGTTAAAAGAGATGAGGGATATTATTTGCCGACCCTTAACTTTACTGTTTCAAAAATCCTTATCTGAAGGTGTGGTACCTTCTGATTGGAAGCATGCCAACATAACGCCCATTTTCAAAAAAGGGGATAGAAGTAATTTGTCAAACTATAGGCCAATCAGTCTAACTTGTATAACTGGTAAAGTTATGGAGGCTATAATCAAAGAGAAAATGGTAGATTACCTGAACTCAAATAACATTTTGAGGGATAGCCAGCATGGATTTAGGAGAGGTAGATCCTGTTTAACAAATCTGTTGGAGTTTTTTGAGGAAGCTACTCAGGAAGTTGATGATAAGAAGGCCTATGATGTCATCTACTTAGATTTCCAAAAGGCTTTTGATGTTGTCCCCCACAAGAGGCTCTCACTTAAACTCAAAGCGACAGGTATTTTAGGAACTGTAGCGACCTGGATTGATAACTGGTTAACGGATAGGAAGCAGCGAGTAGTTATAAGAGGCTCAATGTCACAGTGGGCCTGCGTTCATAGTGGGGTACCGCAGGGTTCAATTTTAGGACCACTATTGTTCCTAATTTACATAAATGATATAGACACTAATATATACAGTAAACTGGTGAAATTTGCAGATGACACCAAGGTGGGTGGTGTAGCAGATACTGAACTAGCAGCTTAGCAGCTACAGAGGGATCTTAATTTAATTAGTGACTGGGCCGACACCTGGCAGATGAAATTTAACATAGACAAATGTAAGGTACTCCATGTATGGAGCAGAAATATAAAGTACAGGTATTTTATGGGACCTACTGAAATAAAGGTAGCTGATTATGAGAAAGACCTTGGTGTGTATGTTGATGCTTCCATGTCTCATTCTCGCCAGTGCGGGGAAGCAATAAAAAAGGCCAATAGGATGTTGGGGTATATCTCCAGGTGTGTGGAGTTTAAGTCAAGGGAGGTAATGCTAACCGTGCGTTCACACCGCCGGCGGCGAAAGCGTCAAAGTGGCCGGAAGTCATTAATTTTCAATATGAGCCGGCGGCGAGATGCGGCGAGCAGCGGCGCGGCGCGTCTTGGACGGCGAGAGCGTCAAGGAGAGTTGAAATCAGGTCAACTTTATGGTAATGAGCTATGACGCGGTTAGGCAGCAACCAATCGAAATGTAGAAGTCCACCGCTTGAGCAGATTCCAGATAACGCAGTCCTGTAAACTTTGGTTCCGACCACATTAGTTCCCATGGCCGACCGCCATCAAGCAACAAAGAAGAAGATCCCATGCAGAATGGAGGAGAGGTTAATAATTGCTGTGGCGGGTTTCCCAGTAATTTACGACGTGTCCCTGTTTGCATACAGGGACATAAATAAAAAAAATGATGCATGGACCAAGGTGTCCGAGATTGTTGGGGTTCCTGGTGAGTTTCTAATGTGCATTAATGTTATGTATTTTCTGAAAATAAGCGGGAATTTCAAGCTGACTTTAGCACCAGAGCATGCAAAGCTGTTACTGCTGCAGAATATTCTGACATATCAAAACATATTGGATTATTAATTAATTAATTAATGTTAAAGACCAAGACTAGTAAATACATGTCTCCTATAATACTGAAACTAGACTAGCACTTAACCATGAACATAAAAATTACACACCACACAAATGGCTTTTAATTGAAAGAAAACATGTAACTACAAAAAAGTTCTTTCCATCGATCAATTTCTTACCTTCACATTCAATATATTTCATGAGGTTATCTTATACCCTCCTTGTGGTCAGTATGCACAAGATTAACAAGCTTGTTGATTTGCGGCCCCTTTAAATACAAGACAAGCATTCAATCTACGTCAAAGCGTCCAAAAATCTCTGTACAGCGTCGTTGGCAGGGCGGCCAGGGCGAATTTTGACGCTCTCGCCGCCGGCGGTGTGAACGCACGGTAAGATTATACAATTCCTTGGTGAGACCTCACCTAGAATATTGTGTGCAGGTTTGGTCACCATATCTTAAAAAGGACATTGCGGCCTTAGAAAAAGGTACAGCGTAGGGCCACAAGAATGATTCCTGGTCTTAGAGGAATGTCATACGAGGAAAGGTTATTTGAGCTAAATCTGTTCAGCCTCAAGCAAAGGAGACTGAGGGGGGACATGATCCAGGTCTATAAGATTCTAACAGGTTTGGATGCTGTTCAACCGAATAATTACTTCAGCATTAGTTCAAATACAAGAACTCGTGGCCATAGGTGGAAATTAGCGGGAGAACATTTCAAACTGGATTTAAGGAAGCACTTCTTTACACAGCGTGTAGTCAGAGTATGGAATAGTCTTCCTGATAACATAGTGCAAGCTGAATCCTTGGGTTCCTTTAAATCAGAGCTAGATAAAATTTTAACAACTCTGAGCTATTAGTTAAGTTCTCCCCAAGCGAGCTCGATGGGCCAAATGGCCTCCTCTCGTTTGTATAGTTCTTATGTTCTTATGTTGTACACATGACAATAAAAGAATTGAATTGAATTTAAGTTTCAGAGCAGGGGTCTCAAACTCCGGTCCTGGAGAGCTACTATCCAGTAGGTTTTCTATCCTACTTGGCTTCTGATGAGCCACACCTGGCCCTGGTATTTACCTGAGAACAGGTGTGGCTCATCAGTAGCCAGGTAGGATTGAAAACCGACTGGATAGTAGCTCTCCAGGACCGGAGTTGGAGACCCCTGTTTCAGAGAGTTACAATACTTTAGGTCGGGGTTTCTCAACCCGGTCCTCGGGGACCACCAGACGGTCCATGTTTTTGCTCTCTCCCAATTCCCTGCCAATTGGGAGAGAGCAAAAACGTGGACCGTCTGGTGGTCCCCGAGGACTGGGTTGAGAAACCTTGCTTTAGGTGAACAGCTGGGGAGTGACAGTGTTCATGGGGAGATGGCATCACTGTCAACTGTATATAAGACAAAGGCTACTATGTGGCTGTAGGTGACAAAATTATACAGATCAGACTACGTCCTGAATTTAAAAGCTAGTAACTAAAGGGAAACCCAAACTAGTTGGAGATGCTCTGTCAGAAGGGGCATGCCCATTGGAGGAGAGCTGGGTGGGAGGTGCTGTCAGAAGGGGCACAGAATGAAAACAGCATGGAATGTCATGCATAGAAGACAACTGGTCTGCTTCTGCATGGTCTTAGTCTTTTCACAATATTCTGAAAATGAAAGTAACGTTTTAAGTAAAGGTAATTTAATATACTGACTTGGAAATAAAACAATTACAATATTTGCACATGCTTTAAAGACTAACAAGAATTGGTGCAGTACAACTGACATGTATGAAGCAGTAGTATACTTTGTTTTAAGAATTAAAAACACTTTTCAGTAATAACTCACTTCCCTTATAAATCTAATAAACATCTCTGAAAACATTTAATTGCCACAAAAAGACACCCAGACAGTGCCTTTTCCATTTCAAAAAGAAAGGAAAAGCTTCACAATAATAACAGGTTACTCACCTCATCTGAGCACACCTCATTCTATGCGACATAGTCTTGGTTGAAAAATACAGAGCACAAAGTACTATTTACGTGTTAGCAATTTTTAAGCTTTTAACAAACTGTTAGTGTTCCGTACCACATGAAAAAAGAAATGCCAGCTAATATGGGCTGCCTTGTTTTATCTACAGATGAGCAATAAAAATAAATCATCCAAAGCTTAATGTTACAAGTAACTGTTACTTAAAAAGAATTAAAACAGAAATAAATTACAATTTACTACTATCAAGTACTACACTATCATGGAGAAACAGTGCCACCTTTGGGTGATTATTCATTAAACATTTTGTCGATGTTCTGTATCTGTTCAATTCTGAAGTGTGTGTGTGTGTGTGTGTGTGTGTTTAATTATAGGAATGGTACTATACAACAACTTAAAATGCTTAATTCAAGTCTGACCTCTTTTGGATTCTGTGATCTATGTTGCACTGTTTTACTAGGATAACACAAAAAATGTGACAAATAGTTTTTGTGTGGAGAGAAAATATGCAAATGTAGAGAGTACCCTCTGGGGTACCATGAAATTTTTTAATGGTACAAAGACTACCCTTCTGTATTTCCCATAAGAACATGCAATAAAAATGACCCTTAATACAAAACATTTAGAGACAGAGCAACAGTTTGGAAAAACCTTTGCCAAGAATGCAAATGAAGGATGACCAGACATGTTTTGAACCTGCTACTGTTTCAATATTAGTTACGTAAATAATACTGATGGCAATAACCGGGGCGATTGACTATGTACATATAAACTGTACAGGCTCATTGCATATTACCCAGATGTGTGAACTAGGGACTCAATTCTGCTTGTCTGGCCGAATGGCATGTGGGCTGCTGGGATCACTATATGGCACTGTAGGGTCAGACACACGGCCCAGCTTTATGCGCTTTCCAGTCTGGCCACAAAAGACATTTTGAAACTCCTGTAAGGAGAAGACAAGGTGATAAAGAAACAGAAAAAAAGTTCAGGCACATTTAAAACAGATTTTCACAAGTGTTGGCTATTTTTTTCCCATACCCTGGCACCCAAGTCTATTTCCAAATATCTGCATGTGTGATTTGCCCCACGGGCCACATACCTGCTTGAGGCTGTCACCGTAGATCTCCTTGAGATACTTGAGGAAGGCAGTGGTCCACTGCAACGTGGTGGCCTTGTCCGTGTCAAAGCTGCAGAAGGGTACGAGCTTGTTCAGCTCATCGCAGCAAATTCGAATCCTCCGACTGCAACAGCAGCAAAGAAAGAGGAGAAAGAGTGTAAATACCTTCTCTGTAAACATTTTAACTCAGTCACAATTTAAAACACCAGAAAAACTGTGCCAGGTATGTACCCATCCTTAATAAGTATCATACTGTATAAATGGTGTATGTTAATGTTACATAATATTAATTTCTTATCAGATTTAAAAGTTTAATTGCTAAACAGTCAGCTGTTTAATTAAAGCAGGGGTGGCCAATCTTATCCGCAAAGGGCCGGTTTGTATGTGGGTTCTCGTTGCAGATTACTAACTAGAGGACTGATTGACTGAAGAGTCCTCACACCTGGGTATGAACAGCTGACCTAAAGATTATCCCAAAAACCTGCATACACACTGGCCCTTTGAGGATAAGATTGGGCACCGCTGAATTAAAGTGACTTGAACATAGTTGGTTATTCTGCTAATTTAGCAAAAGACACGAGCCTTAGTTATAAACACCACCCAACCCCAGCAATCAAATGCCAAGCTGGTTGAGGAGTGCTCAGATAGGACAGCCCTTACCGACGGTCTCGCTCCATGCTGTTGTGCTTCTCTCTTCGCTGCAAGCTTTCTCCCGTCACACTAGCCTTGCGAACGCCAGCTGCCTCCTCTCCCACCCTGACCGCATTCTGGATATCACTCAGGGTGTGACGCTCAAGGCACCCTGGACGCAAGTTTGCCCGAGCACGCCTCACGGGCAGTGCTGGCTTGTGCTGAGCCTTGTCTGCAGCAAGACACAAGGGGAAGTCTGAATGGATGCAGGGATGCACACGCCTTTGGGAAATTCAATACACAATATTTAACAGAACAAAGGAAAATAAACGTAACAAATATTAAAGAACACTCACCCTCCAGCTTAACCCAAACTTCAGGTCCAGCAACAGACTTGCAAAATCCCACCTTCGGAGGCTGCGAGTCCTGCTGGAAGCTAAAGCTGAGGTTCCTGGGATACTTGGCAGGACCCACTGTGTGGCGCACGGCTGTCAGGCTCTGAGGTACATGGAAAATGAGTCTACAGGTCCCACCCAGCTTCAGCTTTCGCTGGGGATCAGGCACTGCAGTGACTTACAAGTGACCAAATGTTTGTCCATCCATCTCAGTGTCCTTGGGGACCTCCAAACAGTCCACGTTTCTGCTCCCTCCCAGCACACCTGTACCAGCCATTTGGTGTTCTTGATTGGCTGGGAGCTGGGAGGGAGAAGAAATGTGGACTGTCTGGAGGTCCCTGAGGACTGGGTTGGGGAACATTGATCTATCTGGACGGTTCACACTGCACCCTATTGAGTCTAGGCCAGTGTCCTGAAGCTTTTATATGCTGAATGCCAGGCACCTCTCTCTGCGTGTATAATAAGTACAAGCAGGTCACACAACCAACTCTCTTCAGGACTTTTAATACAACCACCCCTCCCAAGTTTGCCCACCTGGCCGTGTGCCGGTAAGGATCCCTCTGTGGCCCCGGGGGGCGCCAGTCTCCCCTGGCCCATCTTAAGGCACTTAATCGGCTCGGAGGCCGCAGTGACTCCCAGAATCTCCGAGGGATGGTGCAGTATAGACAGGAAGCTGAAACGGAGACAGAAGGGACCTCAGATCCCAGGCTGTCAGTACCGGCACCTCAGACCGGCGCTGGGTCTGGCTCACCTGCTCAGCGCTGCCCCCTGCTCATGAGAGGCCTGCAGGTGCGGCATTTCGAAGCGCTTCTCCAGACACACCCGGGCCGCGGGGCTGGGGCGGGTCTCGGACGACGCCCCTTGCCCCCCTCTGGCCACCACGCTTCTGCCCTGGGCCCTAGCTAAGATAGGCTCAGGGACCTCTCCGCAGCCATTCGGGGTCCTCTCATTGGCCGGATCGCCGCCGGGGATCATTCTCATTTCCGGGAAGTCCGGACTGTGCCCGTGGGGGGACGGCGTGCGCCCGCTGCGAAGTGCCGCCGGGCAGGGCGTTTGGGCCGCTGCATGATCACCCTCAGTAGAGGTGGGGGTATCGAGCTGCACTGCGTGGACAGCCGGACAGGACACGGCGCAGCCCATGTCCAGACCCGCGTCCCCCGGCTCACTCTGCTCTGTCGCCTCCATGTGTGAGTAAAAGATGTGCTGGAGGTGTGTGTACTCCACCTCGGTCATCTCCACCAGACTAAAGTCGGCCAGACCCTGACCGTTAACGGCGGGTCCTAAAGTCACCTCAGCTGAGGCCGTGCAGCACTCCCCCGAAGCCGGGTGTGCGTCACTCGATGAAGACATTACGGCTTTTAATTCGAGGCTTGCCAGCTGTACACAAATAAAAAGAAAATGAACCGAAGTTAAGAAACCAACGTTTTAGCTGACAGATGGTCTGTCAAATTTAATATTATATTAAAATATGTGATTGGCTGTGCTAATACGAAAATACTTTTGTTAAGTACAGATAAAACGATAATAAAAACGTGAGGGTTGACACTGGCGTCCGCGCGGCGCTCGACGTTTCGCGCTCTCGTCAGAGATGTCCTCGCGGACTCGCGAGGCAGCGCCGCGAGCGTCGCCGGGAATCACAGTTACGTCCCTGCTGACAGTCTGCAGCGCCAACGCGTATTATCGGCGGCTGCTCTTCCATAAAATGACAAAAGAAGGGTGGTCAGGAACCAGATGCCCGCACAGAGCTTACGCTGTGCATTACAACCGTAAAACCGTACATTTAAAAATACAAAAAAACGCAGCTTTTCTACGAAGAAATAGTTTAATGAATAAATATGATGGCACTGGGAAGCTGAATGAACGTTTCCGAAAAGATTAATGAGAAAAAAAGGTGATTGGTCATTATTGGCAAGCCGGCTGCAGCCGGCCAGTGAGCCGCAAGCTCATTCCGGTGACGTTGACGCCTCCTTTTCTCCGCCCAGTTTCCCCTCGGTGGGGTGGGAGACCCGGAGCAGCGGGTGTACTGTTTATTTAGTGTTCGTGCAGCATCCCAAAGTTGAACTACTTGCCTAATGATCCAAAATAAAGGGTTTTCTATTGCAGCTCTCAAAATCCCCTACACAAACACAAGTATTAAGCAATATCGTAGTTCCCATGTTTCATACTGTAGGGTTTCCTGTTGCGGATCAAACAGGCAAGAACGGTCATTCAGCACCCATCTTTTTTTCCTTCGACGGTGAAATGTGTAATTGTAATTTTCGATTAAGTAGTTCATTTGTAATTGTAATACGGTTTTGAACTGATCGTATTCATATTAACTTGAAAGAAAAATCATGTCCTACACAGAGATCGGTTACTGTCAGCGTGGATGCGGAAATGTAAACCAAACGGCGCTAAAAATAAATCCTCTGTAGTGTCACCAAGCTACAACCTTAGTTATGACGAAGGATAGACATATATCACAAAATAACGATTTGAAATCAATGTTCGTAGGGGTGAAACATAAATGCTCATGAAGGCATTTTGTTTCATATTTAATAAAGCCATGCATTTACTGTAAAATATAGACAGGAGGAAGAAGTACTTCAGCGGAAAATCTGTCAGTTTTACGATATTTCTGATATTCCGGATAATTATATTTTTCGAAATTAAAACACTTAAGTACTTAGCAGGGTCGCCAACTTTCACACATCTGGCATGACACTAATGCTTTCAGACTCCTGCAAGAAATCTTACGGCAAATGTATATTCCATTACAATGCCAAAATGAGCTACATCAAAAGTGTAGTAGTTTGCAAACCCAACAGACTATTAAGTCAAACTGTTACATACAAATGCGTGTACAGACGAATTGAAAATGTAATTCTAACCAAAGCTGGGAACCCCGTATTAGTTAAATATAAAATAACGAAAAATGTAGCGGTGTTATTTTAACCCAAACCTACAACTGACTAAATAATGCAGACACACCAAGGATAAATGTGGCAATAAGACAAGAGAATAGAGATTTAGAGGTTTAATTGGTTATTTTTAAACAAAACAGGACCGGCTTCAAACACAACTGCCGGTGATGAGCATTACTGTAGAGCTACAACCGTTGTGTACTAAAATTATTTAACATACAAGCACGTACACGGACTGCAAACTGGAATCCTCACACTCTTCTCAGTTTTCGTGTATCCATTCAAACTATATGGCTTATGATTTTCTACTTAGAAAACGTGTTTAAAAAAACATACCTATATACACAATTATACATAAATATTTACATTTTTGTGGTGTTCCATGTAATTAGTTATGCACGTAAGTCATTTTTTAAAAAGTCCCCTCTCCTGAAAGAGGGAACAGTATATACTGAAATACAAGATAATAGCATGGTATCACAAAATTTGCCTGACACACACACTGAACTCAAATGACTTTGAAATACAACTTCAGATGGTACAACTGATAAAATATGGAGGAAGGAATTATCAAAATCTTTTAATACAAACTACAGTAGCACCGTTAAGTAGTACTCTCCACCCATATTAAGTCTCTTTTCCTTGTATTTACATTTAAGTCCATCCAAGGAACACCTTTAATATGGTCATCTAATGAAAGAATGACAATTAGATGTCAGCATGAAGTCCAGAAAAGAAAGAAATCAGGATGTTGCATTTTTGCTAGCAGCAGTCTCTGTTTCTGAAGTTTTTTCACTTTCCTTCGGGGTTTCAGATTTGTTTTCTTTCCCCTTTTCTTTACTCTTACTCCTGTCTTTTCTGTCTCTGTCTCTGTCTCTTTCTCTATCCCGATCCCGATCTCTGTCTCTTCCACGATCTCTGTCTCTATCTTTTCCTCTGTCTCTGCTCCTTGATCTGTCACGGCGTCTATCCCTGCTGTCCCGGTCGCGGTCTCGATCTCTCTCTCTGTCTCTGTCACGATCTCGGTCACGGTTTCTTCCTCTGTCACGGTCATGGTCTCTCCTGTCAGAGTCTCTATCCCTACCTCGTTCCCTTTCTCTGTCTCGGTCTCTGTCACGGTCCCTGTCCCTCCTCTTATCGCTGTCTCCCTCTCTGTGCCTATCCGCTTCTCTTCCTCTGCTACGGTCTCTCTCCCGGTCTCTATCCCAGTCTCTCTCTCTGCTCCTGTCCCAGTCCCGTTCTCGGCTCCAGGGTTTCCCAGAGTTCCTGTCCCACTGCCTAGCAGAATGGCCGCTGTCCCGATCCCTTCTCCTGTCCTCGGATACCTCTCTTTGCCTTTCCTCTGAAAGCCGAGAGGGCCCTTGGGCACCCTCCCTATCACGGTGTGTGCCTTCAAACCTGCCTGCCCTGTCCCCATTGTTGCGCTGCTCGGAGTCCTCTCTGCTACTGCGTCTCCTCATCTCAGGAGAATGCCTCCAGTGGTCCTCCCGGTGGGAATCAGGGCTGTGGCCTGCTCGGTTTGGCAACTGAATGGGTCCTTCAGGAGGAGTAGGCAGTAGAGGCCCAGAATGACGCAGAGGCCGTATTTCTGGTGGGTGATGGGGACCTTCAAAACGGAATCGTGGCTGTCCTCCTCTGTTGTCTGGAAAATGACTGGGTGGGGGAACTCGGGGCCCTGCAAATGGCACTACTGGGGTTCCTCTTGGCCCTTGAAACTCAGCAGGATGAGGGCCCCTTGGGTCCTCAAAAGAGCCTCTATGAGGAGGTGAAGGCATTCTCTGGTTGTGAAGATGAGTAGGGGCTGCTGGTCCACTGAATCGGTTTGGGGGTGGATAACGTTGCCCCCCCATATCAGCAGATGGACCTCTCCGGCCATCAAATTGGTTGTGTGGGGGACCCCGGAATGGGGGCCCCTGTGCCAATGTCTGGTTCTCTCTGTACATCAGTGGCGGTGTTTCACCCTGGTGTGGTTCGATACCCTGCTGATACGTATTGCCACTGTTATCATACGGCTGCTCATCAGGACCTCTTGGTGTATCCAGTAGTGGCTTTTGAGGAACATGTTCTCCAAATTGATGAGGAGGGGGTGGGCCTCTTGGGCCAGGAAAGTGGGCGGGTGGGGGAGTTCTATTGTCAAAGTGGACAGGTGGTGGTCCAGAAAATGGTGGTGGGGGACCTCTGGGTCCAGGAAAATTGAATGGTGGTGGGGGTCTATTAAATCTAGGCTGGAGAGAACCATTTTGCCCATCAAATGAAGGGGGGGGAGGACAATGACCCTCGAACTGCGATGGAGGTGGGCCCCTCGGTCCCATGTGCTGGGGGGGTATAGCGCTCATAGAATTATCAAATATCTGAGGTGGTGGTCCTCTTTGACCAAGGGGCTGGAATGGAGGAGGACCTCTTGGTCCCATCATAGGCTGGGGTGGTGGTCCTCGAGGTCCTTCAAACTGTTGCTGAGAGCCCCCCCACTGATTCTGATAAGGTGGATAAGGACCTGGTGGGGCATATGGGGATGGATCTCGGTACTGGGACTGATCACTCTCACCTTGCAATGGCGGAGGCCCCTGTATTGGGGGAGGCCCAGGTGGATGTTGAAAAGGTATATGAGGTGGAATTTCCTGAGAGTTCCCAAACTCAGGGTTTATAATACCCATATGTGGCATATGAGGAGTCTGAACATCCACTAGAGATGAATTAGTCTGTGCCATGTCCTGGGAGATCCCAGGGAAAGGACCTGAGGGCGCTGTATTCATGGATCCACTGTAATATGAAGTCTGAGATGACTCTAGTGCAGGTAAATCTTGGGGCTGTTCAAGATTTAGCTCTTTAGCTTTCAAAATGCTGGCAGAATTTGGCCAAGTAGTGTAAGGGTTACTTTCAATTTCTGGCTTGGAGTTATCCTGGCTGTTTTTTTCAGGCAGCTCAACAAATGAGTTATCCTCCATTTCAGGTTCTATTTTCTCTCCCAGTAGGGGGATAGATATTTCCGCATTCTCAGTTTCCAAGAAAGGCACCGGCTCAGGTTGTGTTTCTGCTGGCACCTGTATTGTTTCTGGTTGGGATGAGTCTGGCTGTGTTGAAGCTATTTCTGTAGTGGGAACTTCAGTGCAAGGTTCCTTTTCCGCTGCGTCGCTCGTTAATCTACGATTAGCTGCAGCCTGCCGTGGGTCCCTACTTTGTCGTGGGTCTCTTCTCTGATTTATGACTGGTGCAGCTGAAGTCTTTGCAGCCATTTCATCCACCTTTTTGCCAAGCTGTAGCAACTGACTGTTTGCCAACAATGATTTAGAAGGCTGGGGCATCAGGGTATCAGGAATTAAGTGGGAAACACCAGCTGTTGCCCTCTGTTGACGAATGGATTCTTCCTGTTCTTCCAGCTGGCGTTTCTGCTCTTCAATTTGCATGTTCAGCTCTTCTAGCATTTTCTGTTGTTCGGTCAGTGAAGTACCACCACCAAGAGCAGTGCTGCTGCACTCAGCTGAGGTTTTTGCCTTTGACTCTCCAGGGAGGTCACCAACACCACCTTTTACTTCATCAAAGATGGTTTCATCTTCTGGATCATAAGCCACATCATCAACCTCAGCAGATGTGGGCTCAGGTACTTTCGTGGCTACAAAAACGTTATCTGGAGCAGCTAATGTCTTTGTGCCATAGCCCTTTTCTGGGTCATACTCTTCCTCTGGATCATATGGGCGGTCATCCTCATCTTCCTCCACCTCTTTTGGGTATATCTGTCCAAATTGCTGAACAATTGGATCAAGTAGTGTGGCTGGAGGCACTGTAATATCAACAGACCTCTGCTCTGAAGGGGAGAGAGAGACATCAGTGTCTTGTTTCTTCTTGCCAAATAGGGTCTTCAGGATGGTTTGGAGGGGAGTGGCGGTAGCATCAGTGGTAGATGTAGAAGATGGTGAATCTTTACCAGAGGGAACAGAGACTGGGGGCTTGGCAGTGGAAATGAGAGAGAGCATGGATGGAGCTGGAAGAACACCTGATGAAGACTCGGAAGAGCTAATGGGAGGAGAGCCTGGAGGAGTTGTGCTCATAGGTATCTCTGGGTTAATCCGCTGCACCTTTTCTGGTTTGACATCACTCTTGGGAAGAGCAGGTGGCTTGGGAAGGCCAGTGTCATCAGGATCTCGGGTCTGAATTTTGGCTCGCTTGTCTTCACTTTCCAGAGGTACCCCAGCACGCTTCTTCTCTTTCTGGCAAATAACTAGGCCAAGAAGAAGATTGGGACGAGCTGGTTCCAGGCCTATATGACAGCACAGAAATAGGCATGAATTTCAGTTATAACTTGAAAACATATTGTGATGAAAAATATGTAATATGCCAACCCAGAAAATATACGTTAAACATACATACGGACACTGGTCTCATAAATGAGAGCTTGTTTCAACCAACTGCAAATTTAGCTTGAAACAAAAAAACAACACAAATTTCACATGTAAATAATGGATTCAATTTCACATTGAAAAATCATTACAACCAAAAGAGACCTTTCCCCTTTAAATATTATTTGAAAAGTTTTGAATTTTCATGATGCCTGTACTAACAATGAATGGGTACAGTGATTCAGTTACAACTAGTGGAAATTTCTATTAGAGGATAAACTGAAATCAATACAGATATGATTTACATTATTATTTTTTTAAATGTCACGAGACATAACCATCCATCAGTACTACAATCAACAATAAATGAAGCAACCCTCAATAAGAGAGCAAAGACTTTATTGCAGCCTTTCCTGTGGGTTTAGTTTGTTGTGTGAACAGCAGTCTGTAAAAGCAGCAGAGCTCCCTTCACAGAGTCCCGAGCCAGCTGTAGGAATCCAAAGTTCAGCAGTCCATAAACTTGTTGTCAATGTCCAAAGCCACAGCAGAAGCCCCAAGCAGCTGAAGGCCAGGTGACTGGTCAAACACAGCTCTTAAAGCATTTATGAACACACCAAGTCATGTTATCATGCAGTAATTTCTGCACTTTGAGAGTACTTGTGTACTAGTTCAGGTTCTTATGATGTGCATATGCTTTGATCTGATTAAGAAAAATTGCAGCTTTAAAATATACATAACAGATTTAAAATAATTACATGTGTGTGCACTCTTTCCCAGATAATGTTTACATTTTTTGCATTCTGGCTGATTAACAGGTCTTCCATTCAACATAGATATGGTTCTGTTATGTTCCAAGACTGGTCAGTAGATGGTTGCATAGCAACTAGACCAGAAGTGTCCCTGACGTTCTTCTAGTTGATGGTACTTAATTAGTTCAGAATTGTGTAAGTATTCAGTAAAACTATAAATGGTTAAACTATATGCATAAAATCACCTCGTATGAAAGTGTCTGCCAGGCAAAAGCAATTATGTGGGCTAGAGTTACTTAAAAGTGTGGCGTTTCTGTCAAGACAGCAAATCCCACTGGGCCTCCAGGAAAATTGCTCCTCCTCCTGCTGTAACTGGAAGAATCCATGGCTTCACAATTGTCCTCTATGTGCTTCATATGTAACGTCTCGCTCGCTTCCCAAGCTGAACTTACCACAGGTCCCCAACAAGTCCCGTAGGGCAGTAAACCTGGACCAGAGTGTCAGAGTCCAGCCAGGAAGGGCAGACAATGCCAGCAATGTGTGGTTTTATCTCCATTCAACAGGCTTCACAACCCACTGCGTTTTGCCAGTTCAGATGGTGAGACAGACGTCGCAGAGAGGACGAAATATCTGCTTTTACGTATTTCCAGAGCCCAAACCAGCTGAGGATTATATTCTTGCATACTGTGTGGTCAACATAGCAGCCAGAGGGCGCCATCCTCCCACCTTGCTTTGTTATGTGTCATACGGGAAGTGACCCTAAGAGACCGACCTCTGAAAGTGACACATTGCAACACTGCAACAGCCTGTGAATGTATAACACTCTTTATTTAAGAAAGGGAGAGTGATACAGGGAAATATACAGAGTGAGAAAACAAGCCATACAAATTAACTCAATGGGATGTATCAGTGGGAACAAGTAAAAGCATATAGTCACCCCCTTAACATCTAACAAAACCAAGGCATTCAGAAACAAGCTCTCATTTATTAGGAGACACCAGCTGAGGCCACCAGTTTGATGTTACCACAACTCACATACTTACCACCATTTCTGAATCGCCACGCATGATATAGAGGAACACACACCATAACCCAATTGTACTTTCCACTTTTCCCTAGATTACACTGGAAACAAATTCCAGAGGCATGAGAAAGATGGTGCAGAGGCCTCTGGCACATCTCCATGGTGATGCTTACCTGGCCCATCAAAGGGCAAGAGTTTGGACGGGAGGGGGTCCTTCGCACTAAGTGGGATGAGGTACAGGTCCTTGATACGGCGGTTGTTGTTGGCCACCACACCAAAACGGCGCCGACTGCTGAAATAAGAGAAGAGGGAGACATAGGCCACCTCCTCCTCCTCTGTTGCTGGGTGGAAGCGGATCAGGCACAGCTCCTGGGGGACGGAGAGGGGGAAGAAAGTAGTGGCATTATAAAATTAAGTCAACCGATTTCTAGAGCATCTTACTGAGAACAGTAAGTGGTACATGACCGCAATACACAGAAAACTCACTCAAGTTACCTTAGATAAGGAAGTCTTCAGTTTTCCCACGTAGTCCCACACAGTGTGGGGGGAGATTCGGCCGCCAATGTGGATAGTATCAGGCAAATCCTGAACAGGATTGACACATCACCAGCGAGTTATCAGCCAATCGATGGAACGCAACTGAAAGGTTCCACTTTGTTTAATGTGCATACACTTGGGATTACATTCAAAAATGTGTCATGTCAGTTATTTACAAACCCTCATTTATAAGGAAAATACCGAGGCTTGGCAAAAACGGGCAGTATGTCGACCACTGACTAGGATCTAACCTCCTTCAGGTACTCGAAAGATCCGGAGACCAGGTAGGCTTTGGTAACAAACTTTGCCACAGTATGCATGTTGATGAAACCCTTCCACATCATCTCTTGCTGGGACAGGAAGACGGCAGTTTCACTCTCTGGTGAGGAGTGCGACTCCGTCAAGCTGCAATACAACACAGTTTGGATTAGAAATCATGGAATCACTAGTTGTAGCTCATGCTTGCGCATCAGTCCTTCTGAGATAGGCAGTCTGGATGACTTCATGGAGACCGAGACATACCTGGTACCAGGTGGACTGAAGAAGCGGGTGTCTGGTGAAGCAGCAGGCTTTAACAGGATGGACTTTGGGGCAGAAGGAGGCGGAGGTGGAAGCAGCAGTGGTGTAGTTGGCTTGCTTTCCGTCACAGATAATTCTGAAGCGGTATTTGGTAGGACAGGTGTGGGGGCCGGTGCAGTTGTCCCCGAGGGGGGGCGGTATCCTGCGGTGCGTGGGTCCCGGCGTGTGATGGTGACAGAGGACACTGCAGGGATGGTGACAGGGGCAGCGAGGGACGAATACGTGGAAGAGGCTGGCAAAGCAGCACTGTCCTCTGGGGAGGCTGGCGAGTCTATGAGAGACGTTTCGCCGTCCTGAAGGGTGACCATGGCTGGGTTTCCATCACCAGATGAAGCACCTGCTTTGAGTGGTCGCGGTTCCTGCTTCCCTCTAGCCTCATTCTTCTTGGTGACAGAGGTTGATGAAAGCTTAGGCCTCTTTGGGGCAGGCTCTTCGTCAGCGGACTTCTGACCTACAGGGGATCAAACACCAGAAACACGGCACCCCAACAAACGTCACGACTTTTCATGTGTTGCTGTACAAAATCACCAACTCAGCCAGACAACACACACTTCATCCACATTAAAGCATTAAGGAGATGTTTCTTCAGAAGCTTTCCAGAAGCGTTATACTCAGAACAACCTTGTGGGTTCTTTGGCTATTTATACAGCTGCATATACCCAAATGATCACTGGAAAATCAGAATAAAAAACAAAATCCAGAAAAAAACAAGTTACGGTGAAGAACTGAGATACTGTTAATTGAAGAAAAAAAGCACAGAAGACAGCGTGTAGATTTATTAGCCAGGGCAAGCAATTTCATTTAAACTCAGTATATCAGAACGAGACGTTCAACTCGTATGACTCAATGGGTAAAGATGCTGTGCTTACCTGTACAAATCTTGCAGTTAAGGTCAAAGAGGTGTGCCCTGTGCTCTGCTGTGGTGTCTTTCAGCATGCTACTGAAGATGTCAGGCACCGGGGCGCTGGCAGCCTCCTGGCTGGCTTTCACTGCGGCAACCGGTGCGGAAGCGAGGGCGGGGGCTGAAGGAGGGGCCACGGCTTGGGCCGAACTGGCAGACTGTTTGAAATCTTCCAGGTCCTAAAGGATTTATTATTACAAACTTAACTCCCTACGCAACAAAGGATCATTACATGCACATTACTTAAAACTGAGTTTTTATGGATAAATAAAAATTATGAGGTGGATAAACTAATGCAGAGTTTCTGTAGGAGGTAATTATACAGAAAAACATCTAATTAATAAATGGATCCACTCAAGTACTACTGATGTGTGGCTTGGTATGATGTGTCAGAAGTCAAATTATACATGAATCACATGAAAGGGTAGTCAATCCACACTGCACTCAATCAGAATAGCCAAGAGCAGCCATCTTTTTGCTCCCTTTAGGTTTAGCCTCTCCTGTTACCGGGGAAAGGCCAGGCATACATCACTCACTAGGCCCATGGAAGGAAAAATCAACTTGGAGCTGAGTGAAAGGCAGGGGCTGAGAGAAAACCAGGCTGAAAAAGAGCCAAGGCTGTGAACCAAAGTCACGGTAAGGGAGTGTTAGCATGAAAAGGGAAAGAAGGTGAATGGGTGAGTATGAGTAAGAGAAGGTGGAAAGTTAAAGAGCAAGAAAGAGCCACCACTTACTGCCGCAGAAGCCATGCGAGGAGACGGGGAGGTGGCGGCGGTACATACGTCTCCATCAGACACGGGAGGAGACTCCTCCATGTCCACGTCGGGGGCTGTCTCTGGCTTGACTCCCGGCTTGGGTTGCCCGGGCTGGGGTCTGGGCTCCAGCACCTGCAGGAAACACCCAATGAGGAGGTTGGCAGAAAGGATTCACGATAGTTTCCCAAAGCATATGGCTGGGTGCCAACTACAAAGAAGCTCAGAGACTCTCTGTAGCGGAAAGCAGAGGGCTGACTGTGTGCCAGGCTGATCACCTCTGTGCTCTCCCGCTGTCTCCACTCGGCGATCTCCCTGGACAAGAGCTCCTCCGGGCTCAGCCTCACCAGCCTAAAGGGCGTGACTTCACCCCCGACAACGCGGTAGAACAAACCCTGGAGAAGATCCAAACACATTATCCAGATGATTGGGATTTATGTTGGAGTACAGGGCAAATAGACCATCCACAATACTAACAAATCATCAGTTCAATACATGAAAGACTGCTTCAGTTTGGCTTTAGAAATGACACTTTGCACTTTTGTTTTAGTATGTCCATGGAAATATACGGATGTCAAAATGATTAGAAATGAAATGTCAACATGCTTAAATGTAAAATAATCTCAGGAAATGACTAACCTTATTTTTAGGATCTTTCAGGTTGAACATGATTGACCTGTATTTGTTTTTATATCTGTTGTCCGTGTTGAGGAATAAGTTAAACATTTCCTTCTCGATGTTGACGGCGAGTTTTCCAACTTCATTTTCCGATATGGTCAGGTCATCACTGTCACTCACCCTGTAAACAGCCATTTTAAGCCACAAATGAAAAATAAACTAATATGGAGTTGTGAGCTATATTACCATTTGAATAAGTGTCACAAAAAGCATGCAGATTTACAGATGCAGAGTTTGGTTGCAGCCTCTCACCTCTTGTACAGGATTTCAGTAAGGGAGCGCCGGATATTCTGCCTGATCTGGTTATTGGGCTGTGGTTGAGCTGGAGGCTGTGCAGGGGCCACCGGAGGGGCTCTGCTGCTGGGTGCCGAGGACGAGATGGAGGGCGCGGTCGACGCTGGCAGCGGCCTGGTGGGGGCCGCCGAGGGCCCCGAGCCCGGCATCTGTGGGGGCTCCTGAGGTTTGGGCTGCTTCTTAGGGATTGTGAAGGTCGTTTTGGTGACTCTCAAGGCCCCCGTGACATGGTGCCGGGAAGCAGGTGGACCAATGACCGTAGGCAATACATTGGGGCCAGATCCTGCACCTTGTCCTTGGCCGGCAGCAGAAGGTGGAGCAGGACTGGATTTCTGCAATTTATGAAATTTTCCAGAGGCTAGGGCATGTTTCTTGGCTGCCTTAGACCCGCTGGTGGGTAGCAGGATGTGCTTCTTGCCCTTGGCGGCTATCTTAGGGGCTCCTGCCCCTTGGGACCGCTTGCCCCCTTTGGGGGAGGCAGAGGAACTTGCAGATGACCTCCGCACAGGGGCAGTCTCCTTCTCGCTGTCTGCTTCATCGCTCTCCTTCCCAGCTTTTTAAAACGAGAGGGGGGGAAAAAATGCAGAGATGGTGAGCACCTTCTGACATGAGACATCAAACCTCCCTCACAACGGCTCCATGTCAGCATCCCTGTGACAGAACATTTGTAAGACATGGCTTTGCTGTCACTACATCACATAGAACACACAATGTGTACAAGTCTCGCACTACACGCCCCAGGGCTACAGAGGAGGAGCAACATTTGTCTTCACATGAGGGTGCAAAGATGGAGAATAGCTGTTTCCACATCACAATCTGGGTAAACATTTTTTCCATACTACTATAAAACATCATAATGGTGACTAAGAAATTGAGGCAAGCATTTACTGAGAGAGACTGAGATGGAGAGAAGGTAAACATGACAAGTTATGCCTTAAAATACTGTACAGGTAAATTACTGAAAGGCTCACCAAAAATATACTGAAACACAGATTTTAAATGATTTGCTTGAAGATAAAAAAATTGCATGGTATTGCTGTGTGTTGGAAAGGATTAGTTCATTTCCAATGCAGATGAACACACTTTAATTTGCCAAACATGCACAAATGATGTTTAGATATGACACACACCAAATTTTAGGATGTTAATTTTTATTTTCAAAGCCTCCAAGACAATAGAGTAAACAATGTGCTGAGAGAGCTCAGGGCTTTCAGCATGGATACTTGTATACCGCCTGGAATCACGTCCATATTTTTGTTGAATTCTCTGAACTGGGACATTTTTAGCTAAAATTATGGGAACCTCAATTAGCAGACAACAATTAAAGCTGTGAATTGGTCAATTACAGAAGAATTTCCATACTCAAGAGTTCTGAGTCATATATTTATGTTTTATATTAATAAACTGGGTAATAAGAAACAATGCAATATTGAAGTATGCTGCTCAAAGGGAACTGGATGGTTTCATCCTCTGCAGTCACTGTCACTAGAAATCAACGCTGCACCATGGAAAACAAGATGCCTTAGTGAAAGGAGAAAAACTACTACACGCTGCAAATACATTTTCCTGTGGGCACAAAGGCACCTCAATACCCATGGGAATGAAGGGAAAAGACCAAACCACAATCATAATGGGACTAATTCCATGCGATGCATCTACACTACTACGAAAAAGGGATGACAAACAGGTCTCCCTGTGGATAAAGTAGATAGACCTTTCATAGTGAAAAGATGCGCACTACTGTCAAGACACGATGGTGCAAGATGATCACTGAATAACTAAACCAGCTGCATGTTGAGGCAACACAATCAAATTAACAGAAGAGGATGACGATACCACTTACTCTGGATCAGTACTGGCCAAAATCCCCTTTCAAGAGTTAAGTGTGTGTACATGAATCTGTACACCATAGTACAACAGGGGCAACTGGTGGTGTAGTATATATACAAAATAATGTGCAGCATTAAGACAGCCATTTAAGAAACAGCAAGAACCAATCTGGGTCAGCACTCACCCTTTGGGTAATCAGGTGGTTAAGGGTCACGACCCCTTCCTTTAGTGAAAATGGGTCCCCAATACTTTCAGTGAAGTGCTTAAAGCCTCAGTGCCTAGAGCCCAAAGGACATACAAACACACAACACTCTGACAACCATCTTACGGCCATGTACCTGTGAAAATACTAATTTTGCATGGGTTTCCTAAAAGACCTCACAGCTCCACAGGTGGGAGCCACTAGGAGGATGCAGTGCTGCTACCTGACAGCATTGCCCCATTGTACCACAGGCCCACAGCACCAGGTCATCCTGCTCTCACAATGATCTGAAGTTCTGCCGTTAAGCTGAAGGGTGTTTTAGTAAGAAAGCCCAGAGCAGCAATGCAGTCCTCTCTTCAGGGGCTACTACTGTGAAGGGTGCTCCAGGTTTCGAACCTTTGTAACACCAACTACACATGGAATCACTGCTCACCACGGAAGACAGATCTTTGGAAATATCAGTGTTTGCATTATTTTTGTTTCACCCCTTAAGTAATCCTTTGTACCACTTAGATGAGAGTCTGTGCCCTAAAACACAAACACCCAAATAGACTACTGAAAATGTAACTGCAATATTAAAAACAGAACACTAACATACCCACGGTTCAATTTCATTACTACTTACAAATTTTAGTTCCACACCAGCTTACAATGTTTTAAATTTGTAAGAGTTGCTATATTTTCCTCACATCTACTAAAAGATAATCAGTATGTGCTACATATTACTACCAGAAAGATGTTCTTAAAGTATAGCATACATATTTTGCCTACCAAAACTAACATTTTAAAACCAGACAGCTTTCAGCTGGCAGTTTGTCCCATCTTCAAGCTTCTCAAAGATCAAGTGTGCCTTGGATTAACACGACACCTCAAGTTCAGCTATAGGGCACAATAAGCTAGTCTGAAAGACCATAGCGGCATTGAGACACAATCAGCATCATGTGTGATTTTTACAGGCAACGTAAATAATGACCGCTTAGGACAGGTTGCAGGTTCAGGATACTGCCAAATGGACAGTGAAATACCTCAACACAGCTAAAATCATGACAACTCGACCTTAACCTTAAAACACCCCACAGCACGTCTTTGGAGATCAGAGCTTCTCAGACAATATTCAAAGGGCCAATTTGAAGTTCTCTTAAGCCCCAGAGGCAGAGGCCTTGACCGCTGTGCTTCCCTTTAGCCATCGCTCTCCACGACGCACTGGACTGCCATGGGCAGCACATGTCCGAAGGCTTTTTACCTGCTGCATGTTACCATGACATTCAGACCAGCTTCCTCCTCTTCGTTTTAAACTTCCCGATGTCTAACTCAGCAGTCATATCAAAGCCACTTTAGTAAGTTGCTTACAAGAGAACAATGTTCCCCTTTTGACTAAAGTTGCCACATTAAACCACATAGAATCCAAAAATTTACAGGTTCACTTCTTAAGGGGCTCCCATAAAGCCCTTGAGAACAGCGCTTAACCTGAATTACTCCACTGTACAAATATGCAAAATTATTAGTATGGGTTTGAATGTCAGTAGAGCAGACCGACGTTTGTGCAAGCATAATGTAAACAGTGACTTTAACGGTGTGGCATAGCGTAGCGTGCCATATCCCTAATCGCCGGCCCCAGTGCATCTGCGTCTTCCTGAGGTCCACTCCGCCGCCTCGTCCACATTCTCCCTCGCGGTTCTCCGGCACCACAGCAGCCGGGCCTTCTCGGGTCTCCTGACCAAGCGGGTTCCAGGCTTCTGCCCGCTATCTGCGGACTGATTGGATCCGCTTGGGGAGGGGGGCTATGTCACAATGCTGACTCAACGCTGAGGCGTTGGTAGGTGGCCCCATGCGGACCTGGCCCAGCCGAGTACTCCGGCCACAAGCATGGGTCGAGGATTTTTAATAAATAAACTAAAATGTAAAGAATGTGAAACTGGTCTTTATTTTATAAGCATTTTATCCTAAATGTTACTGAAACAAATCCATGTAGAAGAGCAAACCGTGAACAGAGCTGTAATGCTAAAATTGCAGATCCACACAGCCAGAATAAACCTGCAGAAGGCGGCAGCTCGGCCCAAAGCAGCGAGCCGGTGCCCTTCCTGCATTAAATGATGCAGACATGGGTATGCGAGTAAAAGCTTACGAGTAACACCTACCTGCCGGGGACCGTGGTGATCGCCGTCTTGGTCATGTTAAAAGGCAATTTTAGAAAATTAGGACAAATCCCACCCCTCCCCACCCACAGAGGGAAGGCAACATGAAAAAGGGTTCTGGAAATAATGATTATATAGTAGTAGGAATTAAGGAAAAGCTCTGAAATTCTAATACTCTGAATTTCACCCATTTTCTAGTTAACTTCTGCATTTGCAAGGGTCATACACCCTCACTTGTGCACTACAATACTGATCATTTTTCTCCATATACAGAAGGTAAAATAGCGGAGAAACCCATGCTTTCCAAGACTAAAGCAGGGTCAGAAAATGGGGGGCCAGTACCAGGTGCTCCTGAAGTCCTGCATGAGATACATACTTACCCAAATACCCTGCCAGAGCTGCCACAGTGTCATTCACTTACCTTGCTGCACCCATTCCCAGCATCTCGCTGGCAAAGCTTTCCATGGCACGTCACACACACCACCAAAACAAACCACTGAGGCGGCACCACAACAGCCACCAGTGGCCACCCAAAACCCCCCCACACCCCACGGCCAGCTGAGGTGATGGGAGTGTGCTTCAGAAACATTTTCGTTTGAGGGAGTGATATTTTTGGTTATGAAAACATGTCATGGTCCCTTGGAAAAATACAAACGAATCCTTAACACAGGGGCAAATAACGTAAGGGTGAAGTGTGGCAAACCTTCAAGTGATACATACACGATTTGTTATACACAGAGGATGCTACAGGTGCTGCCTTTTCTGGCGTGACAGCATTGTAATTATGGTCGCTGGACCAGGAAGACACTGGCGGCTCCTGCTCAATTGGCCTCGGATCTTCGTTGTCATCGTCATCATCCTCGTCCTCACTGTCCGATGCATCGTCTTCTGCCTTGCCAGATGATTCCGTGGACTTTCTGCCCGGATTTCTCCTTTCCGAAGCCGATTTCTTCTGAACAAAGGGAGACATGGGAGATCACAGTCTAGGTCTAAACTGACAGGCTAATGTGTTAAGCATTAGAGTTAAAGGTCAGTTACGAAGCAACTGAAAGCAGGAAATGTCACATCATGGGTAGATAAAGAAACGGAATTTGACCAGCAGTAATGAACTTCAAGCTGAACGGACTGATGGCAGCACTTAAAAGTACATGAACTGGTGTAAAATATGACCACCCCTCACAGTGCAGTCAGAGCTAAAGCTGCCCATACAGGGGAGATTTTACTGTAGTCTCGCCCTCAGAAACCAGAAATCCAAGACCTGTACGATGAGCTTTATAAGCACTAAATATATGGCTCTACCACATGTATAAATCAGTGGACATGACTTCTAAAGGCAGAATGCAAAGGCAGAGTGGGGGCCCATCACACTTCATGGAGGAACCAACACCTCAATGAACAAATACCCCCCCCCAAGTTACAGTTCTTCTAAATGACTCAAGAAGTCCGCCCACTAAAAACTGAACGTGTCCATTTAATCAAGCTTTGGATACAAATACATAATAATAAATTGATTAATTTCACTTCTATCCTCAACTGTGGAGATCAGTATTGCCATAGTTTATGGGACGGTCTTAACCATTTAATGTTCTACAAAACTGACTATAACAATGAACCAGAGCACCATATACCCTATTAATATCAAATGTATTGTTTATAAGGCTATGACTTTACACCCCGAGTTGACGTAGTCAAAGTCAAGACACTAAGGTACCTGCTGGATTTTAATAATGGTTATAATTTTAACACAAACATCCCACACCTTGGGAGCTGCTCTAGCTGTAGGCTTCTTCTGAGCTTTGACCTTAGCCTTTTCTTTCGGTTTGGACTCCTTCACGTCCGTGATGGACTTCATTGCGGCTGCTGCGTGCCTCAGGATGCAGTCATTGCCACAGTATACGGAGTCTGGCAGGGCAGCCTTCTCGCAGCCAGGACCGATGCACTTTGGCAGGGATGCTGTTTCGACAGCCTGAGACCAAAAAATATCCCCAAAACCAATTAAAGGCCTTCCAAAGGAAAGAAATTCAGATGGGGGAAGAAGGGCAGATACACCTACCGGCTGAAATATCTTAATTTTCTTTTTTCCACTTGGATTGGTAGCTTTCTCTATCCTGCCTTTGATCCCCAGGTCCTCACTGGCTTTGTCCTCCGAACCAGCAGAAGGCACTGTCCGATCTGCAGGAGAGCTCTGCCGGGTCCTGCGGGCTGTCCGCTTCCCGCTCTCGGCGGGGGAGGCCGCCTGGCTCTTACGGGCAGAGCAATTTGGGCAGATGTAATCTTCACCGTTGCGCTCCATCAGACGGCCACGTGCCTCAGTGATACCCACACAGTCACCGTGAAACCACTCCTCACAGCGGTCACAGCAAATCATGAACCTGCACGCAGATGAATGGTGTAAGTGGACCGACAGAAAATCCGGGTAATGTCATATAACAGAGACACCAATAACAGGCCAAGTGACACAGACTAGCAAGGCAGACGGTCAATGTCACTTAGTATAAAGAAAAGGACCATAAAGATCAAACCTTTTATTGTGCTTCTGCCGGCAGATGCAATAGAGTGCATTGGGGTCGTATCCCTCGTTGTCAGATTTACCCGACGACTCTTCCTCTTCCTCATCATCGTCGTCGTCATCGTCGTCGTTATCATCATCCTCCTCCTCGCCTTTGTTGTCCTTACTGCCTTTGGCTCTCCGTCTAGTTTTGGAGGCCTTTTTGCCTGGAATGGAGTCCTTGATAGCTGCCAGAGTGCCTGCAGTAGTCTGCTCCAAGGCCTCCTCCTCCTCTGCCTTTTTCCCATCCTCCTCAGCGCTTACATGGGACACAGGCTCCTGTGCATCAGCCTCAGGGCCACCCATGCTGTGTTCCTCAGGCTCCTCTGCTTTCAGGGGAACAGTCTCTGTGTTCTCCTCATTCTCTGAGCTGCCATCCTCACTGACAGAGCCGCCTTTCGCGTCCTTCCTGCCCAATGCCTTACTGTCGGGCTTCCGCTCCTCAGTTGCCGCGTTGCCATCAAAGCTGGCCTCTGACGCAGTCTCCACGTCGGTAGGTGTCTGGGAGGGTGTGTCCCAGGTCTCCAGGTGCCCCGGGGCACTCCTGCGACCACCACGGCCCCGCTTGGCTGTAGAGAGGAACTCCTCCAGCTTGTCGGTGCGCTTGGCCTGCCGGCCGCTGCGGCGGACCGGTGCACTCCTGCTGTCCTGGCTCTCTGTTTCAGCCGGCATCTCTCGCTTGGCGATGGTGGTTCGGCGAAAGCCCCAGGTCTTCTTAAATTCACCAGCCTTCGCTGGTTTCCCAGAGTCATCCATCTTCTCTGCATCCTCATTGGTCACCTCCTCTTTTTCATCTACTGTTGAAGTAGTTTGAAAGAGATAATATGTGCATATAAACATGGTTATATCATTTAACACAGCCTTGAACATGACAGAGACATGAATATTTATACAGCTTTGGAAGAAAACATGAAGTAGCCCAGGGAACACAAGCAAACTAGAGGTACATCAGAAGGAAAAAAGCAAGGGGGCACACATGATGCAAAAGAAAGCACAAGTTCCCCCTTTCAAGCCTTTCCTCACAGTTGCACACCAAGCATGGTACCTTGAGAGCTGACGTCCACAGGATCCTTGTCTGGCTCTGGAGCTACAGAGGTGTCCAGGCTCCCACTGCCCTCCATAGCAGGGACAGTATTTTCAAGCTGAATATCTACAATTCAAAATAATCAAAATTAGAGGCTGGTAATCAGCTCCTTTCTACAACAAAGAGAAAAATGCCTACTTAAGATAGACTTAGGCATACAGGAGGTACCTCAAACACAGGGAAAAAGGAAATCCGTTATAACAGCTAGCCAAGCCAGAGTCAAAAGAAGTGTCTAAAAGCAGTCAAACAGCTTCCATCTGTGGCTGCCATTCATTAATCATTCTTTGGAGAGAACAGTAAGCAAGGGTGACCAGTGCCCTAAAACAAAGAGCTTATTGGAAAGCAATTCCAAAAGGCTCACCTCAGGTTACAAGGCCAATTTTATTACACAAATGGTAAGTCATAATGGGAGTAGCTTTCACAAGGTACAAAGCCTCTGGAAAAGGATTTGCCATGTATTTATATTTAAATATTTGGAAAATTAAAGGCATGATGGCATGCTGCCAAACTCAAAGCAAAACAATGTTAATTTTAGTAACAAAACTGAAGCAGCTAATACCAGCCATTGCGGGGGCGGAGGGTTTTTTACGGTACTACTAAAAGCCAATGTTACGTTTTATATTTTCATAATTAAAAAAAGGAGACAAGAAATTCTTACACATCCAATGGTGATTTCCAGGATTACCATTTCCATTACGAATGTTACAGGCACATTTTACCATAAAATGATAATACAATAAAATGGCCTTTGGTTGAATACAGTTACGCTACTACTGTACTTCTGTGCACAACACAAATAAATTTACCCTTTTATAGTATTTGGAATTTATACCAAAAAATGTAAAAGCATCACCACAAAAATATGGCTACATAACAGTTTGCTTGTGGTCAGGCTATGTACACAAGTATTCACAACACATCAAAATCTGGGAAAAGGGTTCCCCCTCTTCCGTCGTCAAACAGGACATTCATAAAAGCTTCTTTCTATAGATGCTCAAAGTTCATTAAAATTGATTTCATTCAATAAACTGAATTTTAAAAACCTTGCTAAAATAGAATTGAGCCCAATTAGAGAACTGAAAGCAAAACTCCAACCCAAAACCTGACACAGGGACCTACTCAAAGAAACCCAACACTAAGCCTGGCTTTACTCAATGCAGCCAGTTCCTGCTTTAGGACATGCACTCAGATCCTTGGCATTAGGGCTGTAAAGGCACATGAATTCATTACATCATTATTGGTTCAATACACACAATGAAAGAAATGGATGCATTTCTGGACATAGGAAACACCTAAATTCATAAGTAGATATTCAATGCAGAAGAAATGCCAAATGTAGCAAAGTTGGGGATAACTAATGCTGGAGAGATCAAAGACCCTCTCACATCACTTAAATCAGTAGCTTGGGAACATTTTGGTTTCCCAATAAAACTACACCATCACCAGAGAGAGAATAGTTAAGACCAAGACAGTCGGCTGTCTCACCGAACTCCAATATGCTGCTGGAAACACAAACATGCCAACTGATTTGAAACGTGATCAGTCCCTATGCTACCGGAGGAAGGCGTGAACAGTCTCTGCATGTTAGTCTCCTCCTGCCATCTTTTCCATTACCACGAAGAATTAAGCCGTACCGCGAACTGACGGTTTTCCATCGTAAATTCTGAGCCGTACCCACATGAACACAGCCCTGCTTATTAGCAGAGCCGAAAGTGTGAAAGACGAGAGCTGGCTGCATTACCATCATCTGATTGGTGAAATGCAGGGAGATAGTGTTCCGCATTCACGTGCATGGATTATCCGAAGGGAAAAAAGGGCACATTCTAGGGCTGGGCAATATACTTCAAATCAATAACACAATTACCTCGATTGTGATTGATAAACTTTTTTGTCCTCATTTCATTGGCAAGGTTTGTACTGTAAATATGCTTAACTATTAAAGCTGGAATATTTTAAAGACACACACCAGTTAATCATTTATGGTTATTGAATATTTCAAACTGAATTCAAGCATAAATCGCTTCAAATAAAAATGTCTAATGAAAAAGGTCATATTTTAGTTAATGTAAAAGAATGTTCTCTAAAAAGTAGAAAATTGTTTGCATTTCTTGCAAACAAATTACAGTGGAAAGCACTTACAGTGAACATCTGTTTAGATGAATTGATCACTATAACCAATTGTTCCTTTTTCTTTGTCTCTGGCAAATTACCATTTAATTGACATTTGTACATTTTTACACGATAAGGCAATAAAACGGACAGCATCACTATTTACTGAATTTTATTGACTCAATATGCTCAATATTCAAATGCTTTTCAAATTAGTACTGAACAAATTACTGAACTGTGTACAATTTCAATACAATATAATAGAGTACTGTACATAAAATATAGCTTATTGTAGTTTTGCTACTGCATCTCGGTGACTCGTTTTTAGCCGTTTATCGTTAGCTTTGATGAGTGTTTGTCATTGAGAGAATTTTAATTTTCCATATGTTATGTATAACCTGAACACCGTAAGCACACTAAGCAGACTACTTGATTAATACAAGCAAATTTCAGTATTTGTACGGGAATGATTCTGTCCCAAGCATTCTGATCCATATAAGTGGTTGATCACTATAACCATGATCGCTATAAGTGGATTTAAAATACCACTATTTTAAATATTGCTAGTGCTGAAACCGATTGGTGGTATTACCACATAATGTGTCTTTGGTACAAGATGCTCGTGTTGCTGTCAGCACTGTCAGTTCTCACTGTTGCAGACTGGACGGGGTGGTCACGTGACAACACATATGGTACTATGTTTTTAAGGGGGCAGTACATAAACACACACTGGGGAAAATATTAACAGATTTTTTTAAGCATTAACAGAATTTTTAAATTGATGTAACCGACAAGGGCAAGATTACATTGATTAGGGGTTTGGAATGCTGTATGATTCATTTTCAATTAATTGCCCAGCCCTACCATATTTCTTAGTAGTATCACACATTGAGATTTATTGATGCATTACAACTCCAAACCACCTATTTAAAAAAGTACTACAGAGCAGCTGAACACAACGAATTTGTAGAGCTAGTTCAATGTAATGAATTCCGCTAAAGTTTGAAGCTAACATAAGACAGCAATTCTCAGACTTGCTAGTGGAAATTAGCACATAGTAAATCATGATGTATACCATGTGGACAGTAAATAAGTATCTCTTAAGTTTTACTTCCCTGTCACTCTCCAAACCCAGGAAACAAAACCCAGGCAAAGCCAACCCTTCTGAAGTGGAAAATCAAAGCGAGCTGGAACCGTGCTCTAACTAGTGTCTCTTTTGCAGTGCAGCTTGGGTACAGTTCAGTTACTGAATACCAGCGGTGCATCTCAGGTACGAGACTGTTCCTGTATGCCAGTGGAAAAGCACCATAACTTTTGCCAGGAATACGGGTGTATATGCAAATATGAAACCATACATGGCAGTATATGCTGCTTTATCTATCTTAATTTTTAGGGTGCAAATGAGCATCTCTTACGTTTTTTTATTCAAACATAGACAAACATTTGGTTTACAAATGTTCTTGATGGCTTTGGCAGTTGTAATAATTTCAAAACATTGTTCATAACACTCATTGTTTTCCTGCTGTATTATAATTGCACCCAACCTTGAGCTCAAAACAGAGGTGTGCACCAAACAGACTTGTACAATGTTACCCCCCAACTGGGACAGCATCTGATTTTGACAGATAAAACCAAAAATATTCTGTCCAATTAAAGGCAATTAATGAATAAAATTCCATTGAAACATTACTATCAACATGTGGAGTTTAATTGTTCTCATTAAAATCTAATGGGGAACTTTAAAGGTTAATCATTGTTTACTTAATTTGACCGCAAAGACACAGGGCACCAGCAAAAGCACTGACACAAGGATGAAAAGGACGAAAACGATGACTAGGAGTGGATGACTGAGGCTAAGAGTGAGGTTGTATTCACAGCGTGAACCCCTCAAAAATGTTAAAACAGCTGCCCGAGAGTACATACACCACATTACAGCTCACACACTAGGGTGAGGCGATGCCAAAAAAAAGATGATTGATGACACACGGGCATACACTATAAATTTAGTCAAACGTGTAAAGACAGAAAAAAAAAAAACTATACGGATAATCCAAACCGCTGGCATTAAATCTTGCTGACCAGGGTGGAGGGGAAGGACCATTTTTAGTCTCTGTGGGGAAGAGGAAAGGAAAAGATCGGCAAGCCAAATTTGTGATTTAAAAACACGTCAAGGATGATCTAAAACAGTCTGAAGTAAAACTTCACGCAAACTTTAAAAGACTGTTGGAAGTCTGAAGGGTTAAAGAAATATACGTTTACAAAAAAAGTGGACACGTAGGCTACAAGGCTGTATTGAAAGTCACATCATATATCTGTTATGCTGTGTGTGTAGCCTAAGCCTACATCCCAAATAAAGGCAATAACTGCTAGTCAGTCAGATTCCGACACCAGGTTACATGTCTTGTGGTCAATTACAAATACTGCCAAAGTACACAATCCTAGTAGATACACCACACTACTGTCCAAACAGCCATTCATGGCCCTGTTTACAATTGGTTTTAAGATGCATCCTATGTGATCAGACAGTAAGCAGACAGCTCTAAATGACAGTAAAACCACCACCAGGACATTGTGATCTGATCACTCAAACCACTTGTTGAGATGGCCTGGGACACATTTCATTATGCATCTCTCGTAGTGTAAACACCAATGTTTCCTGATACATCCCCTATGAGGACATCACAATAACTGAGCAGAGCAGTAATGGAATCTCAGCACAAACGGTCACCTGGACACCTTGAAGACGCATGATAAACACAGGGGTAAACAGCCGTCTACTTCTTATCCAATCACCCAAGCCTCATTTTAAATTCGAAGTGTAAACAGGGCCCATGTAGGTACATACATACACACACCATATTACTATTACCCCAGACAAAGTGATGTTCTTTCATATGCCCCAGCCCACCATTATTGAGGTATAATGGTACAGAGTTCACTGTTCGGTACAAACCTCACTTTTGGGTTCAGGGTTCAGTGCAATCTCAGTACAGCAGGGAGAAAGATTTGTTTTGAAATTATTAATAAAACAAAATACAATTAGAAACCGTTATAAACGAAAGGCAATGTGGCATGTCTGAAGACCATGTCACTTATATACACATTGAAGATATTTGCAAAATGAATTTTTTTAAAAAAGGTCATAATGTTAACTAAAATCTCTACAACAGAAAATGGTCACGGATCTGTAGTGGTAAGAACCCCTACGACCATAATATTTTAGCCTGATCTGAATTTCCCGGCAAAAGCACCTTAAGCGCCACAGGGGACTAACTTGCAGAGGCTATATCTGTCTTGCTCCAGTTGTACACCCTTAGATGATGTCATCTCATGAGTTAGCATGTTGCATCACCAGCAACAAATCCAAGTTTGGTATAACAGGTCCGAGTCTGGGTCTTACCAACTACTTTCTCTCCGGTGTTGGTGTAATTTATTGGGAAACCAAAATATTCCCAAGCTACTGATTAAAGTGATGTGACAGTGTCTGAGCTCTCTAGCACTAACCAACTCACAGCCAAAATTAGCATGTTTTCTGTATTGAACATAAAATTATGAATTTATGTTCTGCCCATGTCAACAAATGTATTGATTCATTTCAATGTGAATGAACCAAAAAGGTACCAAACACAAGGAATATGTATGCAGTTACAACCTTATACGTTAAAACTGGCAATGAACAAAATGACAGCAATTACAAGCATAAATTTAGAATAATCATTTTCTGTCAATGAAACCACTGAGGTTAGCTATAAGAAGCAGTAATGTTTAGTAAAAGCACTAAACATTAACCTGAATAATTAGTAATGCTTTAAATTAACTGCACCATCATAAAGCTTTAATGCCTTCATAGAACATTCAGTGCACCTTCACAATGCATTCAGAAGGAACAAGCATTCATTAACATCCTAACATACATTATCAGCTTTAATACACAATATGTGATTTAAATGTTTGTTGATGTATATTACAGCTAATGTGTCGATCATTGAAAGTTATGAACGGTGCTTTGAGACATGTTGATATACTTACACACTGCTTATGAATGTTCTAAGAATGCATGATAAATGCATCATGCAAGTGCACTGAATGTTCTAGGAATGCATTATGAACGTGCAGTTAATGTAAAACATTACCAAATAATTTACAGTAGCCACAAACACCAACAATCAAGGTTTCTAAAATGTCGCCTAAAGTCAAAAACATTTGCAGGCTGCTTCTCTTACAGTGTATATCAGGGGTATTCAACTAAAATTTAAAGAGATCCAGTTAGAGAAAACTTCTTGAAGCAAAGGTCCGGAAGATCATACTGTCTAACTATTTAGTGTGATCTACATTTAAGTAGCCGATTAGTTGTACCAACATTGCATGTAATCAGTACCTGACTGTCAAATCAAATTAATTCAGTACAATTAAAAAACGTTTTGACAATATTTATTGTCACGTGACAAAGAACTTCGGTCAGCTGGCTGGAGTGAGATTTTCAATTCGAGATGTCTGCACACACATGTAACAGTTCTTACCTTGTAAATAGTCTGCTTTTGTATTTAACCGTGTAAATACACTTTTGACGTAGCTAATTTTAGGTTTCATAATGAAATAATATAGATTTGCCGTAAGATTTCCAGCGTGAGTCTGAAAACGTGTCATGCCAGATGCTTGAGATTTGGCAGCCATGAAAATGTACATTTTTGTTTCAACCGAGTTTATTTATAACAGATAACATTACTTTATACATATGTTAAAAAGCAGAAACTTCAACGAGCATGAAATCAACAATGAACTACGTCTACTTATCCAATATGTTATATAATACATACTCTATTTGAAAACTGTTCAGCTTTACGATTTCAGGACAGACCAGTCACTCTGTTAGGAACATTACGGCTTTTTGGTTGTGGTTTTAGCTTCGATGCTGCTACTAACACTAACGGCACATTAGCGCAGACAAAGGGCTGCATACGCCGAATTACGTCTTGCTTGGCGGTCAAAGGCGTTTGACGTTCATTGGCGTGGTAAACAGCGGTTCTACTGCTAAACCACTACCGAAAAGACTACAAACGCTGCAACGGTTAAAATAGAAGCGTCCCGTCAGGTTTTAAATAATAACTTAATGTTTTGGCTATCGGTCCGGGTCCGTATAGGACAGCTTCTGGGTCCGGACCCGGCCCGCTTGTTAGTGACCTCTGGTGTATATTAACCATGAAGGCAAATTACTATGCTGACCATTTAGCGATGTCCACAGAAGCCAGCAGTAAAGCCAATGTCAGCTCTTCACATTTTAATTATAGGTACTAGCAAAGTATGGCTATGTTCTATATAGTAATGCTACTCAGAATCAGTGCAGCTACAAGCTTCACCTTCCATGACAGCAGACCATTTGTTACACAATGTGACACACTAGATTTTAATGAGCTTGGGACTTATAGAAAATTTCATACTTCACTTTTCCCCATCAGCACTTCTGGTCTACACACAGGGTACGTGATGTAAAGTATTCTGCCAGACGGCATGTGTGTAGTCAGATTTTTATGTCCGGTGAAAATCATGCTTGCCAGTGTGCACCAACCGCACATGTGCAAGGAAATTTGCTGGTATTTCCAATAGGTGCCACTTTGACAGAGCATAGGTCAACAGAGAGTAGAAGTAATGCTGTAGGGGGTACAGAGGTATCTGTATTTCTAATATTTCATACTGTCCGGATATTATATCACGGTATATGGTATTTTCAAAAGCACCAATATTCCGACATTTTGAAATCGTGGCGATAAAATTTGTCATGCGGGGTGGAGGGGGCTCATTGTGTCAAAGATGTCAAAATACCACAGTGTGCCATATTACTAAGCTTAGACAGTATTAAAGTAACAACTGTTCATAAGTTTACCCATTTCACTACATTGCTTGTATTTGTTGCAATACATCTGCCCTCTCCTGGTCTGGTGGAATGTCACTGCTGTATGCATGAACTGACCATGACCTTCTGGGGCCAAGGACAAATGTAGTATCAATATAAGATACCACACACTCTACCATCCGCCGACCAAAAGCGCACATGGACTAGAGTATGAGCCAAGCTTTAAGAGACAGTCCCCCAAGACCACAGCTGAACTTGAATATGAACAAATGCCACCAGCTACACAGTGGCCGTTTCAACTGTCTCTAAGCCACAGCGAGACTTGATGGGCAGGGCCAGGTCATACCTGCTGCAATGTGTGCGCTGTGAGAAACAGGGATTCACAGCTGACCTAGATCAGTCCTGCAGTCCTCAGGCTGTAATGTTCAGGCTCCCCTTAAAGCAGGTCCTGCTGGCAGCACATTGCCTGTCACAGGAGAGGCTAAGCGTGGAGCTAGAAGAGGAAACAGAGGCAGTCAGCATGTGAGCACCTTATATACCGGCGAAGTCCATGGGGATCCCCAAACAGTCCACATTTCTGCTCCCTGCCAATCAGCAACAACGAATCCCTGGTATTGGTGTGCTTGGATGTGGATTGTTTGCCCCCCCCCCCCCAGGACTTTGTTAGGAAACACTGCTCTAAACCATAACACTGGTGGGCACCTAGCTCTTCACAACCAGACCCTGGGGGGAAATAAAGTAATCAGAAGGTGGACCAAATATATAAAAGCAAATTTTGGACTCATAGCTACTTCAGTTTCCTAAATAATGTGCAGGCTGAATAATCAGCCCCTCCTTTTTACACATTAAGACCAATGGTGAGAAATGCCATGAAATGAAGCAGTGAAAAGAAAATTAGGAAAGAACACTTCCCCAGCAAAAAAAACATTTAACAAGTTTGAAAGCCATTTAATATTTAACCAAATTCTGCAATGAGTTCAGATTAGCGAAGATGTGTTGAATAGTACAAACTGCAGAAAGAGGGGATTCCTTTAACACAAAAAGCAAGGTAGTGTGGCTGGCCTGAAACTTACACCATCAACAGCAACTCACTTCAGCAGTGTTCAGTTTATTCCAGAAAGGTCAAATTACACACATCCAGCAAAATTAACATTAAAATTGGCAATGAAACTACCTCACACCCCACAAAAGGGTGCAACTGTTGCATTTGTTTTCCCACAAAGTGAGAACAATGCTCATCATGCCTTAAATGATTTTGTATGTGAGGCAAGTCACCTGGGAATACAACCACCATTATAAAATCATAAAAGTGCTTTCTTGCTGCACTACATGCTGATTGCACTGATAAAATGACCAGGTAACTAAAAATGATTTGTAGAGGATATCCAACTTCAACAACCTTGCTAGTGGCATGGTGATTTGGATCCTATCCCTGCATCTAGATGGGTTTATGTTCAGGAAGGCCACAATTTTTTTTTGTAAAAAAAGGCATGAAAATTATGTCATGTGTGGGACAAATGCTTGTGTCATATTCACCGTTTCCCAAACATTTAAAATTGGTGCATTTCCTGTCATCAATGCACAGCAGTTCGTAGGAAGCCAGTTAAAATGATTGAAATAGATCCAATCACCTACCCATTTCATGATTTCCAAGAACAAACCCACCACTGAAACCCATCTTTTACCTACAGCAGTAACTCAATTTACTTTTGCATTCATGGACATGATATTACATCTTAATCATATCTGCAAGGCTATCACAAGGAATAAATGTGTGCTTTACTACTGAGCTTTACAAAAACATAAAATGTTGTATGCATAATTAATTCTTATGTTGGAACTTACAATGGTGAAAGTACAATGAAAGACCACATCTGAGCTAGCCCATGTCCAAAACTTCTAAATAGAAATTACATTGGCCGAAGTATAACTATTTATCAGAATGAACCACCTTTAAAATCATATAACTCCCTGTCAAGCTATGTAACTAGATTTAGAGCAATGTTCATCTGAAATACAGGGTTTTTATTTTTGCAACCACTCAGACTGCTCACTTAGCTTACACCATTTCCTGTGGGGTTCCAGTTCATGATTAGCATTCTCCAAATACATGGTACAGAGTATAAGCCTTTTGGCTAATGCCAGATACAAAGTAGGATGAGTATCTATCAATAAACCTTAGAATAATGCAACTGAACTGGACACAGATCGTTAAACAAAAAGCTGACATGTAAATATTTTTAGTATTATTTTAGGACAGTGATGAACAGAGATTAATCTAAGAGCTCTTTGCAAACAGAGAAAATGCATTTCCCAATTAATCCATAGCCTCAGATAAGCCAAAGATTAAAACATTCACTTACTAGATTAATCTGAAATGTCAAATTACCACCCCAAACCTTTAAAAGTGCTCCTTATTCCAAGATCAATTTGTCTTTTCCAATTTAATCAATTCCCACATATTAAAAGAGGATTAGGGTTGCAGATACAAGAATATTAGCATTTCTGAATTATTTTTGAACACTTTGGATATCCTATACCAAAAAAATCAGTAATAGAAACTACTAACACAAAAATGAAATGTTAATAGAACTTGTAACACTATGCAATCATTTCTTAAACCCCCGCAAACAGGTTGAGATGACACACTGAACAGGAGGGGGGGGGGAAAAAACAGGGTTTGCAGTAAGCGGCACCTTAATTCCCTCCACTACTACAGAGCAGGAGCAACCTCCTTCAGACACTGACTAATTGCTATATACCAAACTTAGGCATTCATGCATTATGAAAGAATGAGATGACAACAGAGAAGACCCTGATTTTGGCCTCATATCCCAGCACACAGTTCCATAAGCGTATTGTTGTTGAATTAATTCACAGACTACTAAACATATTACACCATAATAAATGGAAGTCTACAGCATTTTCCTTTTCTTGTTGTGAATGAGCAGAAAAAGTACTGGTCAATGTCACAAACTTGACAGGCTGTTCCACAAGCAAAGAACAAAAGCTTTATCAAAATAACGCTCAAGACCATTAAACCAAATACCTATGTATTTGAAGTGTAGACTATTTTTTTTAGCCACTGACATTAAAGAACTGGTTATCACCTTGTATTTAATGTGAACTAAGCAGAAAGTAAAACCCAGAATTAAAATTTCAGGTGGCCGAAATTTCAGGTGGGGGAAAAATCATTAAAGGAGTGCGTACAAACAGCTGCCAAGCTGGAAGAGGCCAGGCAGCCTGTTCATAACATATCACTGATCATTAAAATTTATACAACTTACACAATGCGCTCTGTGGCTAACGATGAAACATGGCACATCATGAATAACCTAGCAAATAGAACAGAGCTGATGTCCCCCATTATTAAATGTGGAAGCAACTACCTAAAGCAGTTCTACAGCAGACATGCACTGTAACCCTTCTGGAGTGAACCAATGGTTTGCTTCTACTATGAACAATTCAGGTAAAGTAACAGAATCTCGTACAACGCAACTGTAACAGGTCAAAAAAGATGAGGAAAAATGTCAAAAATGATCATGAGCCTGAACTGTCACCAAAGCTGACCCTCCAAATAAAGTGTTCAAGGTTTTTTCATAATAGAAGTTAAAGTGGATACTTTCATTATATAAACTACATTTCAGAAGGAAAGTGTGAACCTTTCAATAGGCTAATAGTTCACATGCATAAAAAACGATGGACAAAAAGCACGTGGTGTGTTAAAGTTTTCCACTATTCCCCGGATTCAGCATACTACATTACCACGGTAACACTTTACCTAGCAAAGTATAAATCCACTCAAGAATGGAGGCATGTGATACAAGCTTGTGATGCAGAGAACAGCGGCGCAGTTGCCATGACTGACCACTAGATGGCACATTGGCCATTACGGCTCTATTGTATTGACACTTGCCTCCATTTTAAGAGCTCGCAGCGCTGTTATCTGCGAACACAAAAATGCACTTTTTCGTCTACAGATCCAAGACTTGTGTAATACCTAACGAATTTCTAGGTCAACTGGTAAAACAAATTAATCCATTTATCAAAATGCAACTCCACCAGGTTCTGTATCAATCTATCGGACAACTTCAATATTGCAGAATTACAATAAAGGATTGGTAATTAATTACAAGATTTCCTACTGCTGCATTATTTACAACTTCACTAGCATAAAAAGTTGTATAAATGCATATAAAACTATGACTATTCGGCAAACAAAGATAAATCTCATGGGACTGCTCCCGGGAATATGGAATAGCCTTGAACTCCGAAGGGCAAGATTCCCTCGGTTAATGATCCCACTACACTGTCAATGATAATTTAAATTGTTTTTACTTCTGCCCTTGTTTACGCCGATACCTAAAAGAACTTCACACGAGATCAGACCTGGGCTTATATCATATCCACAAGCAGTGCAGAACTACACTGCAACATCGTACACAAAAAGCGAAACTGCAAAATGAACAGGTAAATCTAAGAAAATCGAAAAAGTTGCTCTGGCTAGTTCTATATTTTTCGCTTCGATAGCTCTAAAAACCCATACCGCAAGCAAGTAAACGGGGTAAATTTGGTAATTTCAAATTGCTTAATTCAACTATTTATACGACCAGTAGTACCTAGACCGACACACGGAAGCAAGTAAAATGCAAAGTTTTTTGTGCTAGACAGGAATTTTTTTTATATAACTGTCGCGAATATAACTTGAGCTACGGCAGCGTGTGCAGTCATTCTGACGGCGACCGCCGCGGTAACCTGTAATACTGGCGCTCCCACCGAGCCGTACATCCTAGAAAACACTATGAAATGCCAGCCGCCGCTACTTCAGGAATTCGCAGGACAGCTACATTAACGTGGAGAACGGCAATTCATTGTAATACTTGTTACTGAGTAACTTCGAGAACGTTTAAAAGGACAGCACCAGCTAGTTAGCCGAGTAGCACTGAAAAGACGAAAACACTGGTATCACGCGGGCGGCCCTCTCGCGCCAGTCTCGCCCCACTCCAAACCATTATGAGATATTACGACGTATTAACTGCATTAGCCGGTAGCTTGCCACACAAATCCTCACTTCACGCGTGTCGCGGGCTTCCTAATGAATTACCAGTTTTCAGAAGCAGATCTGGCAAAACGGTGCGAATCGGCGCCACTTGTAACATTAAAACTGCATGAAGCGCCCCTTGCTAACTACGGTTACTATAGTATAACATCTCCAACACAGGAAATTTTAGTTCAAAGAACGTTACAAATTAATGATGCGGCACAGATTCTAAAATTTCTTAAGTGAAACATCATATGGATGATTAGAAACAGTTAACGCCGTGAACATGTCGACAGAATGCCGTTTTATACGATTTTCAGTGTCTCACGCCGACGAAAGGCCCGGAGAGCTATCGTTAGACTAACTGGCCTTGTTTGGGATCAACCAGCTAAGGTCAGCAGACGAATGGCTTAAAACTGCACGCTAAACACGTAACCCGAAACAAACTGCCGTTCAAATATTAAACATTTCAAAAGCTGTCCCAGCTAGTGAGTTACCGGCTGACCGCGCGTACGGACGCGGTGCACATTTTAGATAATCGGTTTTTCCCTAGCTACGACACAAGCCGCCATACTCTCGAGTAACCACGCCACGCGCAGTAAATGAAGAATACGGATCAGCTCACTACAATAACCCGCGCTTTTTGCTAACTTTAGCAAGTCTGGCGTCTAGCACCTTCGTCCTTTAAGTCCAAGTGCAAATTGAAACGCAGCCGACTCACTTGATATGCTCGTTTTACAATCTAAGACGATCTCCATTCAGTCCTCCATTTTCCGCGACGGGAATGATGGCGAAAGCGCTGGGTGGCATGAGGAGACGTGAAATACTGTGGCGGGCTACAGCGCCACCCCCGACCGGAGGTGGGAACTGCAGCTGTGTTTTGTGTAGGTTTTAACTCACAGACGTGCAGATAACCTGGGGGGATATCAACTGGCTTGAGCGTGCTACCTCAAGTATTAAAGAAATAAAGTAGTAAAAAACATCAGCAAAGGACGATACCATTTCACAGTGTCTCACTTTACAAATAATACGTTTAGGAATGCTGGCCAAAACACGCAGTTTAGCCTGGAGTTTCTTATCTATTACATCGCATTTTGTGTTCATATTTTGGATATTGAATGTGTATTTTAATTTGCAGTTTAAAGCCACGTGCTAAATTTCCCCAGAATGCACAGTGAATTGGTCAACTGTACCAAAGACATTCTTTGCCGTGCTAATTTTGTTTCACGAAATGTATGGGTGCGTTGGACTTGGGCTTAGGTCTGTCTGCAGCTGACGTGACGCGGAGCGAGATCTGCCGGCGGCTGCAGGGGTGGAATATAAACTGACTGCGGCCAAGTCGGAAAACTTCTACTAGTCGTAGTGTGAGAGAACTGACTACAATGACAGCACTGCCAGAAGGGTGCAGATAAATCTATATAAATATCACCTGCATGCACATTACTTCTTTTATAATAACCATCATGCAAACTGTTAGCAGTAAAAAAAAAAAACTATTGTGTATAGTGGCCCTGTGTAAAAAGATAGCTGCCAGGGAAAAGATCAAATACATTTACTTCAAGGATTCAAAGTTTTTATTGTCATGTACAGAGTACAATGCAGTTCCTAATTGAATGCTTTCTTCACAGACTAGACGATTAAACAAAGCACCGCAACATTACAGTAGGGTGACCAGATAATCCATGTCAGGGAGGACACTTTGAGCTTCTTCGGGTTTTACAAACTACTTTCAAATTGAAAGGCTCCTGTGCTCGGCTAAATAGTTCAGCTCTTCTTGTGCTTTGACTGGTTTGTTTCCTTGACTGAAAGACTCATCCAGCTGTTTCACATTAGCATTAGTGACACATGCATGATTATAGGAGACTGACCAATCAGCACACAGCAAGAGCTCAGTGCTCAAGTGAAATCCAGGTCCTTTTAATTGAAATGGTAATTTACAATTCCTGTCCTAGCTCAGAGTGTCCTCCCTGACATGGATTATCTGGTCACCCTACTTTACAGTAACTAACAATAAATAAATAACTAACTTACGTGTACTATTAGAGCATTAATTTAATTTATTTTAACTTTATTTTACCAGGTAAATTAACTGAAAACCAGTTCTCACTGCTTTACGTGATATTAGGTAGAAATACCACATAACGTATCGGAACTTCCTGGGATACAAACGTCATGCGTGTGACTAAACTCTTCAGCCAATAAGGGCCAAGTTGTGTCTTTACAGAGGCGGTTCAAGTTTGTGCAGCCGGCTGAGAGGTGCTGCACGATCTGTCGTAAGTCATCTTGCTCTCGCGAGGTTTTTGTACCCATGGTGATGCGTGGTGACGTTTTGCAGCGCCGTCTTAAGTCGGACAAAAAATCTAACCTTTTGGGGATTATTTCTTAAATGCAGTGAAAACTCTTTATAAAAGTTGTAACAGCTCAGTGAAATTAGCTCTCGGGACTTCACAAAGATTTAATATAGGTCGTGGAATTAGACAGGGCTGTCCCCTGTCCTCCTTCTTATTTTTGTTAGTAACCCAAGTTATGAACATACATATAAAAAAATCTATTTTTTCTTCAATTTTAGCTATTCATAAAGAAAAACTCTGTCATTTAGCTGATGACACAACACTCTTTTTAAAGGATATAAATTAGGTTTATGTGTGCAAGAGTTTTCTTCAGTATCAGGTCTGAGGATGAATGCTACTAAATCAGCACTGTTCCCACTTAAAGATTGTAATGTTCATGAAATATGTGGGGTTCCAGTTAAAGCTAATTTGGTCTACTTGGGAATAGTTATCTGTAAAGATGTCAGACAGAGGAGTGAATTGAACTTTAGCCCTATTATTAAAAAAATTAAAAGGAAACTAGATTCTTGGTTATTGAGAGATCTATCATTGTACGGACGCATATTGCTATACAAAGCAGAAGGGATATCTAGATCGGTATATGTCTCACTGTCTCGTGATGTGTCAAAGGATATTGTCAATAAATTGGATAAATTATTACAGTGATACCTCAGAACTCGAACTTAATCTGTTCAGAACTCCGGATCGAATCCTAAAAAGTTCGGGTTCTGATCGAATTTTCCCCATAAGAAATAATGGAAAACCAATTAATTGGTTCCCGGCCCCAAAAAATTACACCTAAATATGTTTTTTTTTTAGCATTTAAAGACAAAATGAACCGGATAAAACAAGAAGAGCATATACTGTACTAAACACATCTAAGGACATTCATCAAAACAGTAATTTGTAAAGTAAGAAAATAAATGTATCTAATGTGTAAAGTTAAAAAAAAAACTGTGTGCTGCTCCAATCCTCCGCTCCTTCCGTGTGCCACGCCCCCTCGTTAACCCCGCGTGGAATCCCCACGTGATCAGCTGTTTCTGGTTGTTGTCATGAGTTCTGTGTATTTCATCCTCGTTTGTTTCCCCCGTCCGGTAATTGTATTGTCCATCTGCGTTTTGCCTGCCTTATGTCATGCCCTGATCGTCCGCTCCTCTCATGTGCCACTCCCCCTCGTCAACCCCATGTGGATCCCCCGTGTTTACCAGCTGTTCCTGATCTTTGTCAATTAGTCCATTGTATTTAGTCCGCGTTTCCGTTTGTTTCCCCAGTCCGGTCATTGTATTGTTGCGTGTATTGTCAACGTGTTATTGCCTGCCTTTTGTAGAATTAAACCCTGTGTTCCCCTATTCACGGCTTCGTTCTGCTTCCGCCCTGCATCATGACACCTTACCTGTAATTAAACCCCGTATTCCCCGATACCCTGACGTCTGCGCCTTTGTCTCCATTCCGTCCCGCTCAGCAGGACAATATTATTATAATTAAATGTATTAATGGTTTATTATGAATATTAAAATAATTAATAAGAAATCTATATTTTTAAATGTATTTTATTATATAATAATTACTGTCTATCATTGTCTAAATGTATTTTTACTGTCTAAATATATGTATTCAGCTAGTGTAAACATGCAGGATGCTATCACAGCGAATGCGAGGCTGAGACTGAAGCATTACCCTTTGTTTCCGCTGAGAGACGTGCCGCCTGACTCATTTCCCCGCGCATACAAGTTATCTTAGGTCGGCGTTCACGGTTTGACTTCTGAGATTCAGATCGAGTACTAGGTCATTTTTTTCTAACTGGTTGGTTCGACTTTTAAGAAATTCGTTTTAATGAGTTTGAGAACTGAGGTACCGCTGTATATAATTTTATTTGGAAGAATAAGCACCATTATCTAAAGAAATAAGTTATTAGTAATGGAATAGAACATGGAGGATTAGAAGTTATAGATTTTGGTTTACTTAATAATTCATTTAAGATTAAATGGATAAGAGAATATAGTAAGAATCAGAATAGCCTCTGGAATGTTTTCCCAAACTATTTGTTTAATTCTACTGGTGGCATTGAATTTTTGTTAAAGTGCAACTTCTCAGTTGAAAAACAACTACCTATCACATTAAGTAATATTTACAGGCAGGTACTTCTGGCATGGTTGTTGGTGTATAAGCATAACTTTACACCCCACGGGTAATTTTTATGGAATAACAGAGATATACTATATAAAAATAAGTCACTATTTTATAGATCATGGATTGACAATGGTATTTTGATTCTTGGGCAGCTGCTGAATGACAGTGGTCTCAATGACATTTGAAGAGTTTCTTGAGACATTTAAAATACCTATTAAACCTAAAGAATATGCTGTGGTCTTTGACACACTGTCTAGAAGTACAATACATTTTCTTAAGAATGCTTGTATAAATTATAAATGCCCAGACGTTGCCTGTAGAAATATATTTATTGGGGATATTAACTTATGGGACGATAAATGTAGCAACCAGCATATTAGGAATTCCCTTTGCCAACCAACAGTTCCCTCTGCAAAATTCTTTTGGACTTCCCTATATGATGACATAGATTGGAAGAAAGCATGGAAATTGTTAAATCAATATTGCATCCAAAATAAGGTTAAAGAAATTTCATTTAAAATATTACATTGAATATACCCTCTCAAGAAAGTCTTAGAAAGGTTCAAACTAGAGATAGATTACAATTGTGATTTTTGTGGGATGGAAACAGAATCTACTATTCATTTCTTTTTTAAAATGCATCTATACAAGAATGATCTAATTTAATTAGCAGGAAAATTGGAAGGAAAGTGACAATTGAAATGTTTTTCTTTATTTAAAAAATTAGGTGTTAAGAGCAGACATTATTTATGTGATTCAGTTATTTATTGGATATGGAAAATTCCACATTCATAAGAAAAAAGTTTTAAGATCTAAACCCAACTTTTTCCATTTTTTAAATGAAATTAAGCAGTATGGCACAACTTTAGTTAAGTGTAAAAACAAGAAAGCTGTCAAAACTTGTAAAATTGTGGAAGAATTTGGTTTTCTTGGGTAATTTTTTCCTCTCTCTTCTCATCCCTGGCTTTGTTACTGTTTTATGTATTGCATGACACTTCCTTTGTTGATATGTTGTAATATTGTTCATTATTAAAATAATAATCCATCCATCCATCCATCCATCCATCCATCGTCCAACCTGCTTATCCTATTGGGTCGTGGGGGGTCCAGATCCTATCCTGGAAGCAACAGGCACGAGGCAGGGAACAACCCTGGATGGGGGGGCCAGCCCGTCGCAGGGCACACTCACACACCATTCACTCACACATGTGTTATGATGGGCGAGCGAGCGAGCCGGGAATCAGGCGAGGTAAGCCGTGAATGCAGGTAACAGGGTTTATTCACGGACGGACAGGACAAAGACATCCACAAACGTTAATGACAGATCTGGGGAAGACTGACTCAGACACGGACTAAATACTAAAGACAAGCCAAAACAACAAGGAACAGCTGGGCACGATCGGGAAAGCACACGTGGATAATGAGGGGGCGTGGCACACATCAGGAGCGGACGGAGCGGATCATGACAACATGCACACCTAAGGGCAATTTAGCAACTGCAATCAGCCTCAGCACATCTTTGGACTGTGGGGGGAAACTGGAGCACCTGGAGGAAACCCCACGACGACATGGGGAGAACATGCAAACTCCACACACACGTGACCCAAGCGGAGACTCAGAACCCAGGTCCCAGAGGTGTGAGGCAACAGTGCTAACCACTGCACCACCATGCCACCCCTAAAATAATAATAATAAAAAATAAAAAATCTAACCAGTAATGATGTGCACCAAAGGGCCCAACTGAACTTTGACTCAATCATAACAAAAACTAAAAAAGAAAAAGCATAATATGTGGTTAATGAGAGATATATCACTGATAGGGAGAGTTTTACTTTCAAAAGCTGAAGGAATATCTCACTCAGTGTATGTTTGTCTTTCGCTGGATGTACCTTTGAATGTGATCAAGGAGCTGAACAAAATGCTTTATAGATTTATTTGAAAGAATAAACCTCACTATTTCAAAAGGAAACTATTTGTAATACCAAGGAAAATGGGGGACTTTTAGATTCTGAAACGCTAAACAACCTTTTAAAATCAAATGGATTATTGACTTCCTGAAAAGTAAAGAGAGCATGTGGAACATCTTTCCTAATTATTTCTTCAATATGTTTGGTGGTTTACAATTCCTGCTGAAATGTAATTTTTCAACTGACAAACTTTCAAATTGGCCAGTTTTCACAAACAGGTTCTTTTAGCATGGAATTTAGTTTTCAAGCATAACTTTTCATCACAGAAGTACAGTATTTTATTTGGAATAACAAGGACATTTAATTTGCACTTGGACTTTAAGAACAAGACACTTTTTTTATCATTCTTGATTTAATAATGGAATCCTCATAGTCTGGCAGTTATTGAATTCTGATGGTCAGCTTCTAACATTCACTGAATTTTTGAAAAATTTCAAATATCCGTAAGACCAAAGGAATATGCTGTGGTTTCTGATGTTATCCCCACAGGTGCATTGCATCTTCTAAGGGACTCTTGTTTGACTGATGTGCCTTGGATCATAACTCTTGCTCACATTGATATTGCGGAGAAGGATGTTGTAAATGATAAGATTAGTAACAAGGTTATTAGAAATGCTGTGCTCACAGTTACACTACCTACAGCACTATTCTTTTGGTCTTCTATGTTTTATAATATAAATTGGAAAAAGGCATGGACTATTCATAGTAAATACTGCATAAATAACAAGGTTAAAGAGGTGCCATATAAATTGTTACATGGGATTTACCCAGTAAAACAAGTTTTAAGAAGATTTAAATTGGATATTGATAACACATGTGATTTCTGTGGGATAGAAAAGGAAAATGTTATGCATATGTTTTATCACTGTGTATATACGAGATTATTCTGGATAGATATACAACAGTTTTTTAACTTCAAAAATGATATAGTGATTGGCCTATTTGATGTATTTTTTATTTTAAAGGTAGTAATTTGATGCTAAACAATCTACAGTGGTACCTCGGTTCTCGAACTCACTAGAACTCGAATTTCTTGAAAGTCGAACAAACCAGTTTGACCTAGAACTCGATCTGAATATCAGAAGTCGAACCGTGAACGCTGACCTAATATAAATTGTACGCGCCAGGGAATGAGTCATACTACAATGCAATTCTTACTTGAATGCCTTCTTCACAGACTGGACGATTAACCAAATAAAGCGGCACAACATTACAGTAACTAACAATAAATAAACCACTAACTTACGTGTACTATTAGAGCATTTATGTCATTTATTTAAACTTTATTTTACCAGGTAAATCAACTGAAAACCAGTTCTCACTGCTTTAAGTGATATTCGGGAGAAATAGCAGATTACGCATCAGAACTGCCTGGGATACAAACGTCATGCGTGTAACTAAACTCTTCAGCCAATAAGTGCAAAGGTGTGTCGTCACGGACTCGGAGGCGGTTCCAGTTTATGCAGCCGGGTGAGAGGTCGCAATGCATCTAACCGTAATGCATTGCGTCAGGATCAGAATGAGTTGCTTTAAGCCAGCTCTGTAAGCAAGTCGAATGCACCCAATAAACAACTGAAACCCGGACTTAATACAGAGGACTAATGACAACAACCAGAAACAACTGATCACATGGGGATCCCACACGAGGTTAACGAGGGGGCGTGGCACACGGAAGGAGCGGACGATCGGGGCAGGACAGGGGTAATGTTGGGATAAGATCTTTATCGTTTTGGAATCCTTTAAGAAAAAAATGCTCTTCTTGTTTTATCTTGTTCATTTTGTGTTTAAATACTAAAAACGGGAAAAAAAACATATTTAGGTGTAATTTTGGGGAGCCGAGAACCAATTAATTGGTTTTCCATTATTTCTTATGGGAAAAATTCGATCAGAACTCGAACTTTTTAGGATTCGATCCGGTGTTCTGTCGAGTTGAGCTACCTTGTTGAGTTAGGCTACCGTAGTGCTAATCGATAGCTCTAACCATAACTCTTACCCTAACCACTCAAAAACCCCTAAAACCCTTACCGTAACCCTAACCCTAACCCCTAAAACCTAACCCTAATTCCAAGACGGTGGAACTGCACATGCGCCGAAAGGTTCGATAGCACGCTTCCATAGATAGCTCAACTCGTCAGAACACCGGCCTCTGATCTATACTTAGTTATATGACCAGTACTCGAGTTGAGGGGGGATGAGGAGGGATGTCATCCCCCCTGAAATAAAAAGTCAAAATCATCCCCCTTCTAAAACGAACATCCCCCCATTCCATCCCTTTTGCTATTTGATCGTGTATTTATGTTGTAAATAGAAATCGTAGTAACCATGTCATGTTTGCCGTGTGATGCATGTGTGTAAGTGTGAGCGTCATTTGAACTGTTGGCTTCTACGTCTGTGCCGCTGTTTTCATAAACTAGCGATCCGATTTTCCGTTTTATTAAAAGGACGCACAAACTCACTACAACACGTTTGCAAATGCAATGCCATATCCTCCTGAGACCCCACCCATTCATTTATGTCCATTGTAGTGGACATTTTGTTTTTGCATCTATCTTTTCACTGATGTAAGGAAACGTATTTATTCCTGTTGTACACTAAAGTGGACATGCTGTAAAATTAAAAATTAAAATAAATTTGAAAAAATCTAAATTGTAAGTTGTCTTATTTCCTCCACTTATTTGCTACTGAATATTCCTCGGTCAACTGCTAGCGGTTTTATAACAGAGTGGAAGCAATTGGGAACAACAGCAACTCCACCACGAAGCGGGGACGACACATGCTGCGGTGCACGGCGTGAAGAAGTCGCCAACTGTCTGCAGAGTCAGTAGCTACGGACCTTCAAACTTCATGTGGCCTTCAGATTAACTCAAGAACAGTTCATAAAGAACTTCATGGAATGGGTTTCCATAGCCGAGCAGCTGCATCCAAGCCTTACATCACCAAGTGCAATGCAAAGTGCTTCGGATGCAGTGGTGTAAAGCACGACATCACTGGACTCTAGAGCAGTGCAGACATGTTCCCTAGAGTGATGATTCACGCTTATCTGTCTGGTAATCTGATGGACGAGTCTGGGTTTGGGGCTTGCCAGAAAAATGGTACTTGCCTGACTGCCTTGTGCCAAGTGTAAAGTTGGGTGGGTGGGTTATGGTGTGGGATTGTTTTTCAGCGGCTGGGCTTGGCCCCTTGGTTCTAGTGAGAGGAACTCTTAATGCTGCAGCATTTGAAGCCATTTTGGACAATTTCATGCTCCCAACTTTGTAGGGACAGTTTGGGGATGGCCCCTTCTTGTTCCAACATGACCAGTGCACAAAGCAAGGTCCATAAGGACATGGATGAGCGAGTCTGGGGTGGAGGAACTTGACTGGCCTGTACAGAGCCCTGACCTCAATCCGATAGAACACCTTTGGGATGAAATATAGCGGAAACTGCGACCTAGGCCTTCTTGCTCAACATCAGTGCCTGACCTCAAATGCTCTCCTAGAAGAATGGCAGAAAATTCCCATAAACACATTACTAAACCTTGTGCACATCCTTCCCAGAAGAGTTTAAGCCATTATAGCTGCAAAGGGTGGGCCAGCTCCATATTGAAGCATATGCATTAAGAATGGGATGTCATTAAAGTTCATGTGTGTGTAAAGGCAGGTGTCCCAATGTTTTTGGCAATATAGTGTGTGTGTGTGTGGGGTTTGACATAACTGGTATGCAAGTACGCATTCACCATTAAAAGCGATACGTGCGGCAATCGATTGTTGAATGCGTACGTATTTTATGTGCATTAGCAAATTTATGTGCAAATTATCGTGCATTATAACCTTTATATGCTAATACGTACTTCATTTGCAGTATAGAGGTTACAATGCACGGTAATTTCTTGTTATATCGGCGCTAATTCACATAAAATAGGTACGTATTTGCGCTGTTACATTAATCGATTGCCGCACGTATTGCTTTTAAAGGTGAATGCGTACTTGCGTAGCAGTTATGTTAAAACATATATAAAATCTCACATTCTGTGATCAGAAGGTCACCAGTTCGAACCCAGCTTCAGCATGTCTGCGGGGCCTTAACCCCCAACTCCCTGGGCGCCGCAACAGGTGGTTGTCCTTCGCGGTCAGCTTACTCTTGCCTACAAAGAGTAAGGGGATGCGTAAAGAGAATTTCCCCACGGGGATCAATAAAGTATCAGATTTTTATATAACACACACACACACACACACACACACACACACACACACACACACACACACACACACACACACACACACACACACACACACACACACACACACACACACACACATATATATATATATATATACACTTACCTAAAGGATTATTAGGAACACCTGTTCAATTTCTCATTAATGCAATTATCTAATCAACCAATCACATGGCAGTTGCTTCAATGCATTTAGGGGTGTGGTCCTGGTCAAGACAATCTCCTGAACTCCAAACTGAATGTCAGAATGGGAAAGAAAGGTGATTTAAGCAATTTTGAGCGTGGCATGGTTGTTGGTGCCAGACGGGCCGGTCTGAGTATTTCGCAATCTGCTCAGTTACTGGGATTTTCACGCACAACCATTTCTAGGGTTTACAAAAAACGGTGTGCAAAGGGAAAAACATCCAGTATGCGGCAGTCCTGTGGGCGAAAATGCCATGTTCATGCTAGAGGTCAGAGGAGAATGGGCCGACTGATTCAAGCTGATAGAAGAGCAACTTTGACTGAAATAACCACTCGTTACAACCGAGGTATGCAGCAAAGCATTTGTGAAGCCACAACACGCACAACCTTGAGGCGGATGGGCTACAACAGCAGAAGACCCCACCGGGTACCACTCATCTCCACTACAAATAGGAAAAAGAGGCTACAATTTGCACGAGCTCACCAAAATTGGACAGTTGAAGACTGGAAAAATGTTGCCTGGTCTGATGAGTCTCGATTTCTGTTGAGACATTCAAATGGTAGAGTCAGAATTTGGCATAAACAGAATGAGAACATGGATCCATCATGCCTTGTTACCACTGTGCAGGCTGGTGGTGTAATGGTGTGGGGGATGTTTTCTTGGCACACCTTAGTGCCAATTGGGCATCGTTTAAATGCCACGGCCTACCTGAGCATTGTTTCTGACCATGTCCATCCCTTTATGACCACCATGTACCCATCCTCTGATGGCTACTTCCAGCAGGATAATGCACAATGTCACAAAGCTCGAATCATTTCAAATTGGCTTCTTGAACATGACAATGAGTTCACTGTACTACAATGGCCCCCACAGTCACCAGATCTCAACCCAATAGAGCATCTTTGGGATGTGGTGGAACGGGAGCTTCTTGCCCTGGATGTGCATCCCACAAATCTCCATCAACTGCAAGATGCTATCCTATCAATATGGGCCAACATTTCTAAAGAATGCTTTCAGCACCTTGTTGAATCAATGCCACGTAAAATTAAGGCAGTTCTGAAGGCGAAAGGGGGTCAAACACCATATTAGTATGGTGTTCCTAATAATCCTTTAGGTGAGTGTATATATACCGGCTTATTGGTCTTTTCTTGTAAAGGTCACGAGAATGTCCAAACATCATTGCTGAGACACGTGGTAGTGTAGTTCCACTGAGTGCTGGTGCTTCTGGATGCTATTATTTTATTATGATGTGAGGTTAATACTTCATATCTGTCGACGGATACGTAACAAATCTTACATGTATTGCTTATGTATGTGTGGGATATAGAGTCACATCAGCGCATTTTACGTAATGATTCTGCTTCAGTCAAGCCTTCATTCACAATATAATTCACAATAAACGGAAATGCTGGACTGCTACAGAGAAATACCTGTATGTAGGTATGTAGTAATACATGAAAAATTGAACTGAATGTGAGGGAGTCCCTATCACTGTACCTGCAGATGGCAGTGCAAGGCCTTTGTTCAGACAGCATGGGTCTTTCTACCGACATGAAAAAGGCGTTAGGTTTCAAGCCTAAAGTGGTCGTGGCGTCAGGTTTCTTGTTTATACTGCACCCCTAAGTGATATGTATGTCTCACAAATAGTAGAGACAAAGAAATAAAGGCTATCGTGAACATGCATGCACGCTTCTTTCTAATTCCCAGCTGATACAGTAAGCGCCGCTTAAGCAGCAGGAAAACACAGCGCGAGCTTCCCGCGGATTTAGTCCCGCTGCCAGTCTCGTGAAGAACAGGTGAAACGATTCAGTATATAGTTCGACCTGTTTTTTTTAAATCTTTTAACAAAAATCCCATTCCTAATATCACATAATTTAATAAAGGTGGAACAGCGCAAGGTTTTTTATTTAGTTGACAAGCGGCATGATTTTGCGCGATATTAGCTATTGTCAGTTATTTTTAGGACCATGACCTATATTTACTGGAATTGGAGACGGGTAGTTTGCCTGAACATGCATTGTTGGGGATGCTTCATCCTGAGGGCTGTTGGTCCAAATATTTAAGGGATGCTACACATTCAGCTATATTAGTAAATTCATATAGGATCTTTTATTTGACTCATAAACGATTATCTATGTCACCAAACCTCGCCTGCCATACCTGAGGTGAAGGCTTTGCAGTATTTGGTACAGGAACAGTAAGACCTCTTGATTACGCTGTACATGCAATTGTGTCAAGCGGCTAGTTGCTTTACCTTTTTTTCTGTTATGTGTTGTCAACATGAATTTCGTCTATAAAACAGTTATAATGGAGATAATGTGATGCATGTTATAGTGACAAAAACACAAACGATTGTCCATGAAAATTTTACAATATGCTTTATACGTCAACGAGCTCCAGGCAATTTAACATGAAAGTGCAAACTTACATGTATAATAAAGATTCACGGTAGTTAGAAAAAGGCTGTGACACTTTCTAATTCCCGGGTATTTATTTACAGTATGTAAACAACAAACCGTGAGACAAACTTGCTCACAAGTGACACAGTCTCTCTTCTTCCTTCTCGATTGCGATTATCTCTGTAGGAGTCATACCTTCGCACGTACGTAAGGTCTTCCTTAATGATGCAGCTGAGAGGCTAAATGAGACAAAGCACAGTGTTAACCATTGATATAGAGGCTTCCAGAGTACGTCTGAATTTCCCTGTCCTTTCCTGGTGCCACGCTGGAGGCAACCCATCCGATGTCCACCAGATGATCTGTCAAATCATGTTCTCCGTGGCTAGACAGCGCCATCGACAGGTTTGCCTGGAAAAATGTTAGTAACACGAGAATCCTTGTTCCAGCACTTAAAATGCAGTTTTTACGTCCAGTTTAAAGGCAGACCTGTGTTTTATGCAATGAAAAAACACGATAAGAATAATAATTGTTCACTTTCTCTTTGAAAGGCTTGTAGTTATTTGTACACTTTAAAGTCTTTTATACTCTATGTGTAATTTAAGATATAGTTCCAAACATATCTCTACTAAACCATATGAAATGAGGATATGAATGAAAGACAATTATATATATATATGGAAGTAATAATACAAAAGAGTTGGAATCAGGTAAGCATGTTGTAAACCTCAAAATGGCATACAGCATCCCCTTTCATTTCCTTGTGTATGTTACCACTTCAGCATTTACTATGCAAAAGGCATTTTTACATGGTAACAATACCCAGAGATATTTTAACATGTGCCTCTTTCCCGTATAAATTAAAAAGATCTAGTGAGTAAACATGAGGTTTGTGTATCTGTACAGTCATCGGTATATGTTATACATTTATCTGTCTTGTCCTCTTTTCTCATTGTGTTTTATTGAATGATGTCTGTGGTGGGTGACAGTGTGGGTAAGTCCCCTGGAAACCGGTTTTCCCTCCTTGGCTGTTGTAGCATCTCATCACAACTTGATTCCCGGTCCTGTGAAGCAAATGAATTTGCGGGACTGATCTTTGCTACATAAACACAGAACCTGCCACGCATGTCAAATGCATTCACCCATAGATAGCTTATTTTTCAGAGAGAGAGACTGACAAGAGTGGGATCGTCACCATAAAGGACACCCTGACTTTCCACATTGTCACTGATTACTGCACAGTCCCTGTCACCCGCGTGGGTCATTCAGTAATGCGATGGGGCGGGGGAGGGGAGTGGCCTTTGGGGATATTAACAAATCACAGACTTTAGTTTTCACTATTCCAGCAAGTTAACAATACCACATGAGAGAAAAAGACTTTTATACAAAACTGAAGAACATTTAAGGAACTGGGGAAGTTTCCTTTTGAAGGTTTTTTCCTGAAATACCAAAGTTATTGCTGGGGATGAGACGGTGGTAGCATTCGTTAAACTGTCGTCAGGGGAACAGAGCCGAAGAAGCTTCCATCTCCTTCCAGAAAACCGCTGAGACGTGCTGTGGTCCTCGGTGACATGGGCCATGGGGACGGTGTCCGCTGCAGTGTCTAGCCAAGAGACTGCCTCGTCCTTCCTCTGCGTGATCGCCGGAGTTCCTTGGAAGGATGGTGAGGCCTGGTTGAGCGGTGTCCCCCACACGTGTGCTTGTGTGAGGATACGTGGGAATGTGGGTGTGTCCCAAAATGCTGGTAACGGGGGAGAAGCCGTGGAAGGATTCAATAGTTCTTAATACTTACATTTAAAAAGTGCCACCCCACCCCAGCGTGTGCGGGGACTGTCCACGTGTAATGCTTTTTTGACGAAATCACAGACAGGCCACGTCACACCGAAGTTGGCCCCTCCTGCGGGTTATGAACCTGCGACAGGGGTGCCACTGTCTTTCCCTCGCTCTGTGCTTGAGTCCTTGTCTGGCAGGGGGGCCGCCGCTGCCCCGCCCTCCCCTGGAGACGCCTGCCCGCTGGCCGCCTGGCCGGATGCTTTGCCGCCTCCATCTGCCGCCACCTCCGGCTCCGATTCCTGTTGCGAGGCCGCCGCTGAGGATGAGGGAGCTCAAGGTTAGATACAGGGCCAGAGTCATAGAGACACAGTGCAGAGCCACTGACTCTGACCCGTACACTGCAGACTCTCACCAATGGGGGTGGGGGGTGGGGGTGTGTGCACATGACAGTGTGTGTCATACTCACTGTGCGACTGTACAAAGCTACAGAATGTTTTGCTGTCATTCTAATGGCTGTTTGTGTGATTCTATCTTAACATTAATGTTAAAGTATTAAAATCGCAGTGGGATGTAAAGCTGCCCCACGATAACATGGGGACACGCGTGTGCATATGCGTGTGTGCCAGGGCAGGTACCTGACTGCGTGCAGGACTTCATGTGCTCCGGCCAGTGTGCCTGCTGGCAGGGGTAGTCGCAGTAGCTGGTGTTCCAGCAGCAGTAGAAGATGGCCTCCTTCTTGCAGCTGGCGCACCACTGCTTCTTCTTGGTCTCGTCCACGGCCTGCTGTCTCTCCAGCTCCATCTGCTTCTTCACCTCCGCCACGAGCCGCTCGCGCTCCTGCTCCAGGCTCTGCCGCATCTCAGCCATGGTGAGCTCTGGTGTGCGCGTGTGCACACACACACACGTTTGTATTCATATCATCGTGGCGACCGTGCATTCATTTCTTTGGGCATAAGCCTAATCCCACCAATGACAACCTTAACCTCTACACAGCCCTAACTTTATCCATAAGTAACCAAACAAAATACAAGACTTTTGGCATTTTTAGCTATTTCATTGTCACAGATTTTTATAAAATTGAGCTTCCCCTTGTGGGGACTGAAAAAATGGCCAAAATGTAATACATATGCATACATTACCCACATACTCAAACACATACACAGTGTACATATTCATATTTATGGGGACTCTCCATTCATTTCCTAATCCCACTAATGACAACCTTAACCCCTACCCAGCCCTAAACTTCACCAAAATTAGCCATTTTTAGTTTATTTGATTGCAGTCACAGACTTTCATTAAATTTCATTAAATTTTTTTTATCACATTGTGGGGACACTTGGTTCGCATAACATTATTATACATGCACACACACACAGACACACACACAGATGTGTGGTCCTTTAACAAGTAACCTGTGATCTATTTTATTCTTAAGACATAAGAATCAAGCCCAGTTTTGCTGAGCATTTTCTGGTGGCATTGCTAGGAACTGTAGAAAGTAACGTACCGAGGTTATGCTTCATCTCGGACAGCTCCTGCTGATGTAACCACTGTAATTTTTCAATTTCGATCCTCAAGCGCCGGATCTGTAGATAGGATTAGATTGGAGCAGGAGCAGTTTAGTCGGCGTCATGCATTAAAACAGTACACAAAGTTCATGGGCCAGATTCCCACTGACCTGACACTTAGGGACGGGTTTGTCACTGGTGGGGCCCCAATCAGAAAGTCACTTTGGGGATATGATCACTTCATTGCTGCATGCAGAGGTCTGCACTCTCGCGGGACCCGCGGCAATAGAGTGCGCCGCGAGACAGATTTTCATTTCTGAATGCGGGAGCGGGACAATTGAAATGACTCGTGGGATCCCGCAAAAAGAATAAAATTTAATTTAAATAAGTATTGCGCAGATATTTTTTGTGTTAAATTATTATTGTTATTCATGTTTGTGAGTGTACAGAAAGTTACACTTAAAAATTCACTGAATAAAACCCAAAATAGACTAATATGTCTAATTTAGGTTTTACACAGTCGGCCTATCCTGCAACTTCCATAAAGAAGTCCTTCATCACTCTCTTGGCGGTCGGCTAATGATGGCAGAGCCAGGACAAACATTTTAGCACCTAAGGATGTAAATTGCAATTTAAGGAAAGGTAATTATCCAACTATTAATCCAATTAAGGGAAAATCGGATATTTGACAGCTGTTTTCCACTGTCAGTGATGATAATGGCCCATTGTGACAAATGCAACAAAGTGTTACCATACACTGAGTACAAGCCTGGCACTTCAGGGCTAAAATGGCATGTGCGTTCAGTATTGAAGGGGCAGACTACACTGACATCCATGATATTCATGGCAAGTGCCAAGTGCAACTAAATCAAAAGTGACAACTGCACTAAAACATGAAACGACACACAAATGTGTGGATATTGTTTGTGCTGATCTAGCACCTTTTGACACCGTCCATGGCCCGGGGTCCCTTTAACACAGCACCTTGCTGGCACAGCAGCCAGAAAGGAAAGTATATTTGTTGAGTCTATATGTTTGTTTTTATTCTTAAGCTGAAATGAAACATAGTCAAACAAAACATATTTTTTCTTTGCAGTAGGATGAGACTTATAAGATATGGGTGGGAGTGGGAGCGAAATGTGACAAGCTTCCGTGGGAGCACAACAGAATCTTGTGGGTGGGGGCAGGAGTGGGATTTAAAATTCCATCCCACGCAGACCTCTACTTGCATGTGACATTACAGTTAGCTAGCTAGCGAGTGAGTAGAGTTAGATCACAGCTAGCTAGCTGGTTAGCAAAACATATTGCTTTACCATCTACTAAATAAGGAATGTGTTTAACATGTAGTGTACTGACTGTTTGTGGCCAATAGGGGGCGGTGATAAACAGTGCCGCTGCCGACGCTCACCTCAGCGATAGTGTTTCCTGATGTGCTTTTCGACAGGTCGTTGTACATCTCCGTCATTGTCCCTTTAATGGCGTCCATTATCTGAAAAGCAGATTTCTGACGTCAGAGATTTGTAGCTCGGCACTTGGGGACGCAGTGGTTAGGAAAGCAGACGGCTCCCGTGAATATTCCTCACGTCCATGATCAGAATGATCCTGTGATGGAGTGGTGGCTCTGAGGCTAGGGATCTGTGCCAGCAACTGGAAGGTTAAATCCTGTAAATGCCCAGAGTGATTCTATTCTGTTGGGCCCTTGAGCAAGGCCCTTAACCTGCCATTGCTTCATCCTGGGTATGACATCAACCTACATCCACCCAAAATAAGGAAGTCCTCCTACTTACAGGGATTAACTTTGGGGTTGGTGGCAGGATTGGCACTCCAGCTACCGGAAAAACCTCACACTGGTCCTTCAGACCACACTGGTCCACCACATGGCTGCAGTCAGGTTCTCATCCCTGAGCTGGTTTGCCGTGTGGTGGGTGTGGTAACACACTGAAATCAGTGCACGGTCCTTACCTCTAGCTCTCATGATCGGAAGCCACTCACCTTGGTGGTGTACTTGGCTATGTCAGCCGCTATGTCGGCCGAGGTAGTGGCGATCTGGAAGTCTCCAGTGGTCGAGGACGAGAGCGACGAGGGGCTGCTAGCAGAGACAGCGGGGGCTGCGCTCGCGGGGACGGCTGGAGCTGCTGTCACTAGGGGCACCACTGAGCTGGACGTGCCCTGGGGGGAGTCCTTCTGCTGGACAGCTGGCATCATTATAAAAACACAGAGAGTATTAATGGCCACTGTGGCAAAGGTGATTGGACATTCAAACATTCTCTCCAATGTGGTACATTTCAGCTGTGGGGTGGAAAGTGAGCTGGTTATAGTGCATTATTATTTAAGGGTCGCTTATGGTGAGTGTTACTGCACCGTGCTGACTCATGCACTACAGCACATGGGACAGAGTCTCTAAGGTAAAGCGCCTTCAAGCAATAACTTGAGCCCCCATGGCCCGCAGGGTCAGTGTGCAGTCCTCTAAACCTAGGTGTGAGACCGAAAGTTTTAGTGCACCTCACTGACAACCCCCCACAAACATCCGCCTAGGGAGACACACCTTTCACGGCCTGCCGCGTCTGGTATCTCGTGCTTGCGGAAGACGGCTGTAGCGTTGATGACGGGCTCTGCGCCTGCGTCTGAGCAGCCGGCTGCTGGCTCTGCTGCTGCCTCTGTACCCTCTGCATGTGCCACTTCTGCGAGGATGTCTGGAACTTGCCAGTGGCGTTCCAGACCACAGCACGCTGCACCACGGGGGCGGTCTCGCGGGGCAGCAGGGGGCGCTGCTTCTTCACAGGCGCGGCGGTGGTTGTGGGCGTCGTGCTGGGTGCGGCTCCGGGCAGCAGGGGTGCGGCTGGTCCCGGAGCAAAGGACACCATGCTGAGTGGGACGGCGACCGGTGATTGAGCGGGGTCCTTCACGCTGGGTGTCGAGGGGGTGGAGTCGGATGGAGGAGGAGCGGTCACACTGGAAGGCGCTGTAGATTTAGCTAAAATCAGAATAACAACACTGTAAATTGGTCGTGGCCAACAGCCATCAACAGTTCCTTCTACTTAACATTTCATTAGCTCTGCGGACGGCTCATGAGCAGCTCATTGGGCAGCATGGCAGCTCATTGGGCGACACGGTGGCTCATTGGGTGGCACAGCAGCTCATTGGGTGGCACAGCAGCTCATTGGGCAGCATGGCAGCTCATTGGGTAGCACAGCAGCTCATTGGGTAGCACAGCAGCTCATTGGGCAGCTCATTGGGTGGCACAGCAGCTCATTGGGCAGCATGACAGCTCATTGGGCGACACGGTGGCTCATTGGGTGGCACAGCAGCTCATTGGGTGGCACAGCAGCTCATTGGGCAGCATGGCAGCTCATTGGGTGGCACAGCAGCTCATTGGGCAGCTCATTGGGTGGCACAGCAGCTCATTGGGCAGCTCATTGGGTGGCTCAGCGGCTCATTGGGCAGCACAGTGGGTCACTCTTTGGATTGCAGGGTGACTCAGAGGGCAGTTGGGGGTTGGGGGCCCTGCAGCCAGCTGTGTCAATGTCAAGTTTGCATGTTCTATCCGGGTTTGCATGGGTTTCCTCTCCAATACTCCGGTTTCCTTTCACAGTCCAAAAAGCATGCAGTTAGGCAAATTAGTGTCACTAAAATTAGCTGTAGTGTGGGAGTGTGTGCCCTATTATGGACTGGAACCCGACCTGCCATTGTGCTCCCTGCCATTGTACCCCGTGTTTATGGTCCATGTTCACTGTAATTCTGTATCTGATATGTAGAATGAAAGTCACCTGACCTAATGTGTCATCTGTCAGAGGTGCTAATTTAAAACTCGTTCTCTAAAACCTGGAGGGTTCACACTCTATTTATGGTGACTGGCTGCCCCTGCTGTAAGGAATAGACTGAGTTACATAAATGGGCAGAGGACAACATAAAGTACTCTTGGATCCAGCTTCAACGGCCACTTATCCAGTCAGGAAAATGGTCCGGAGCCATTCCTGAGGAAGCACAGACCGTACGCCGCGATACCTCCTGCATAAGAGGCCAGATTCAGAAATGTACCTGTAGAACTTGACCTGGAGCATATTCACACTCAAATAAAATGACTAGCACAGACGGCCCTGGGGACACATTTGAGCCCGGGTTTGCTGTGTGGTGATGGCACAGTCTATTCAGCTGGTCTCCCACAAAGAATAATGGATGATGCACTACAATAAAGATTACAATCCAGGTACTCCCTGCAGTCCTACAGCCTTTCTGGGTGTTAGTTCTTGCTTTGTTTGGAAGATAGCTGTGTAGCTCCTGCTCCAATACTGCTTACACTTGTACCTGGACATTCTTTAGAAGCTAAGTCTAGCTGCACTTATGTGGATTCCTTGACAGCTGCATGTTTGCAATGTGCTATTTGCCCCTCTTGTGTGTTGCTTTGGACAAGAGTGTCTGCTAAATAAAATAAATGTAATGTAAATGTCTGCAACTTAGGCCAATGTGGAGAGTGACTGGAGAGGAGCCTTACACTCTGGAGGAGGAGCGCTGGGGTCCTTGGGTGTGGAGGTGGTCCCGGGCTCCTTCCTGTTCTTCTTACGCTCCCCACCGGCCTGCTCATCCCCGAGGTCGATGACCAGCTCTTGCTCCGAGTCCGAGTCGGGCTCTGGATCTGGGTTGGGGGGTGTAGGCTGCTTGCCTTCCTCTTTTACCCGAGGTTTGTCCTTCGAGGGGGGTGTGGCCGTACCCGACGTCGACCCGCACTTCTCCGGAGGCTCCTTATCTGTGTCGGTGCCTGGCAGCTCCTTCGCTGGAGGCTCGGCAGCACCTGCCGCTTTCTCACCTGCGGCCAATCCCGCCTTGGCATCTGTGCTGCTCTCTTTCTCTTCACCCGCTGGCGGTACCCTAGCCTTCCGTTTGCCATCTCTTCCATCTCCGTCCTTGTCTTCAGCCTCGTCCTGGCCACCTTTTGCTTTCTGGTCCTCGTCACTCCCATCCTCTGGGTCGCTGGAATCGGAATTCTCTGAGTCCTCCGAGTCACTGTGGTCCACACCTTTGTACACATCCTCGGAGATTTCGTCTATTCCTGAAGGGAAATAGGAGGATGATTAAGCCAGTGAACAGGTGCAGGAAACGAGCCCTACACTTATAATATCAATACGGATAAACCACTGAAGTAGGTCCTTAGCCTGAAACACTATAGTATCCAGTTCTATTGACGTAGAGCAATTCTCCAGCTCAGCATGAATACAGTGTAATGACAATACTCCAGCTCTATTAACATGAGTATAGTGTAGCAGTAATACTCTAGCTCTTTTAGCATGAACACAATATGACAGGAATATACCTGCTCTATTAGCATGAGTATGGTGTAATAGCAATATTCTAGCTGTATTAGCATGAATACAGTTCAACAGCAATACAGCAGCTCTATTAGCATGAATACAATGTAACAGCAATACTCTAGCTTATCATGAGTGGAGTGTAACAGTAATACTCCTGCTGTGTTAGCATAAATACAGTGTAATAGCAATACTCCACCTGTATTAGCATGAGTACAGTATAATGGCAATACTCCAGTTCTATTAGCATTAGTACATTGTACTGGTAATGAGCCAGCTCTGTTAGTATGAGTACAGTGTAACAGCAATACTCCAGCTCTATTAGCATGAGTAGTCCGTTATAAGCATGAGAAAAGACCATTATGCTGTACCTTTTATTAGAGAACTTTTTCTAATAAATCAGTCAACCAGAGCATTTCCTACACTCTACACTGGAGAAAAACCCAGAGTAACAATGGAATAGGAAGACACTGACTGGTTACAGATCAACCAATAAGTTATATACTATCATAATACCTACTGGACCAGTACACAGAACATATAATGAGAGATGCTGTACTGGAAGAGGAGAGCTGTTGATTGTACACTACACTGATCATGAAGACAATCTGAAAATGCTTATGAAGAAGGTTAAAGAATAGACTAAAGAGATGGGAGTATGGCTGAACGTGAGGGAAACAGGTTATAATTACAGGAACCACAGCTAACTTTATTGTTCATGGTGAAGACCTTGATGTCGTAGACCGGTATTGGAACAGCCATCAATCATTAAGGGTCTAGCAGTAAAGAAACACTTTGAATACTGCAACTTTAACCTAGAAAAACATCTTGAAAAATATTGGGGTATCTCTATGAACAAAGATCGGAATTGTTCAAAATATGATATTTTCTCTGACTCTTTATGGCTGTGAGGAACCAGGACAGGAAGAGTACTGATCTTTTAATAGTTTTAGGAATACCAGGCACTAGAAGGCAAACAAGCAACTCGATTCCTAACCCTAAACCGATTCCTAACCCTAAACTGAACTTCCCTGAAGCACAGAGGACCAGGTTGAAGCTACATTACTTCAGGTATAATAAAAAAAGATCCACTGCGTCGGAGAAGATCATACAGCTTGTAAAAAGGCAGTTGGGTACAATCATTACAATGAACATGCCACTGGGAAGCCTGGAGGAATGTCTATGTGTATATATGGTTACCAGCAAACGATAATAACAGTGAGGATGTCAAATCTGCTTAGTCCCATACAAACCCAGTTGTGCTTTGCAGCTCTCAATGGTCTTGTCCAGGTTCAGCTGGAAGCGACTCCTGATTTGCCTCTTCGGAGAGGTCAGGACTATTGGTAGAGATTGCTGCTGCTGCACCGTCTCACTCAGCTCTTTCAGGTCCATCTCGGCTTTACTGCGATCTGCAAAACACCACGGCCCACGGTGGCTTCAGAGCAGAAGTACACCATCCCATCTCAAGCCGGCTGGGAGAGGTCAGGCAGACCCTCATGCAGACTTGAGGTTTAAGGAGGTCAACATGCTGGTTCTGATACCAAATGGACAGCCTTCTCCTACATCAAGGACACTGAACCCAAAGTAATTCAGTGCAGCTGCCTGGCAGATTAGGCATAGAAAGCTATGCAGGTTCCTCTGGACAGTAGACTGGCAGGAGTCAGTGAGAGTCTGCCATCTTGTAGTAATAATGTAGTAATAATGACATGAGAAGAAGTTTGTGGCAATGATGTGATGAAGGAGTGATAGTGTACAGAAAGGGCGTGTTGAGGGTGAGGCAAGACTGATCAGGCTGCGACAAGGGCCAGAGGCTCACCCAGGTTGAGGTTCAGTATACTCCCCGCGGCTGAGATCCGCTCCGGTTTAGGGGCCGTGGCCATCGGGGGGCCATGTGGTGAGAAGGATTTAGTTGCTGCTGGAGATGCTGTGGCATTAAAGACACAAAAATATGACATGAAACTTAGAATAAGCTGACCTGGGCGGTTGGGTGGGGATGCTGTACCACTGACTTGCAATCACACAATTTCCTGACTTTATCACTGGTTTCCAGTTCTAATTTAACATCATCTGTTTCCAAGTCATACTGTAGGTAGATGGTGAGATGCCTTGTAGGATGCAAGTGTCTAAGCAGGTAAAATGGCAATTAAAAAATTATATTCTTTTTTTGTCTGCTGTGGGAGTGTGTATTAGAGATATGGTGTGTGCCTGTCACTGGAAGGTCGCCAGATCAAATCCCAGTGTCAAAAGTGTGATGTTGGGCGTTTGAACAAGGTCCTTAATCCCAAATTGCTCTGACTATCCCTACTTTATCAACGTACATTGCTTTGGCTAAAAAAAAAACTGTCTACTACACAAAACAATGCTGTAAATCATGTACGTGTCTGATAAAATTCAGTGTTTTTAATAATTATTGACAAATGAGTAAATAATAAGATGATGGATGGATGGATGAATGGGACAGACTGTGGTTGCGAGGTATGAGATGGGTATCTACCTGAGCAGTCCATGCTCTCCTCGCCAGCACTGTACAGGCCAGAGGGGCCCCTGCCACACTTCTCTGGCACCTCCTGTTCCCCATCTGAGCCGGTGTGGGCGGACGAGTTGGTGCTCGTGGGTGAACGTGGCGCATCGGCGGGCGAGACCCGACGCCCCGCCGATGCTGGCGCCGTGGCTCGACCCGGGAGCACCTTGGGGGAGGCACTCATGTCGAAGCTGAGCTTGATCTTCTCCTGCCGCTCAGGTCGCACTGAGCCGGCTGCCGGGTTCGAGGGATCCAGCAGCATCTGGAACTGGTTGTCAGGAGTGTAGGGCGTCCTGAAGGGGGCATAGTTGAAGACACCGAACTTCTTGCGGAAAGTCTCCACGTAGATCTCCATCTCCTGCATGGCGCTGTTGAAGATGCTCTTGGTCTTCTTCACAGAAAAAGGGATCTCCTTAGACATGAGGTAGCAGTTGTTAATGGGGACCCAGGCCCTGAAAGGAGGACAGGGAAACAATGTATGAAGCTCACTGTCGGAAGAGCGCAGAGATCACACACCACTTACATTCAGTCAGATCACATTTTATTTACACACCAATGCCACAGTCATCTCTATGGCCATAGTACTTTAGATATACTGTCAACCCTTCCACAATCTGGTTAACTCAGTCAGTAAAGCATGAGACCCTTCATCTCAGGGTTGTAGGTTCAAGCCCCATGTTGGGCGCTTCAATTTTGCAGTGGTGGCCTAATGGTTAGGGAAGCATGCTTAGGATGCTGGTTGAAATCCCCAACCACTGGGGTACCCTGAGGAATGTACTGCTCCCCAGGTGCCAAATAATAGCTGCCCCCTGCTATGTCATGATGTCTCATATGGGTTAAATGCAGAGGACGCATTTCTTTTGTTGTGCACTGTGCTGTGACATATCAACAATAACAACCAATCAGTAAAAAAAAACTTTCTGCACCACAGCAGTATGTCATGGGGTCAGCATAAGAAATTAAATAGAAATCTTTCGCGAGTTTTGCACAAGTCGCAAATACACAAAAAGTTTAGTAACTCATAAATGCATAAAGTATATGTACAGTGCTTGCATGGCAGACACCAAGCGTGTTTACGGCAACCACTCAAGTGATATCTCGCAGTGATCTCACAGTGATCTTTGTATATCTCACGTTTCTCGTATCTTTTTGTGCCCTTTTCCTTCCTTTTTCCGTTTTAGTGCCCTAAACTCTACTAAAATCTGAAATGCTATACTCCGCTCGCCAAGGGAACCAAACAATTTTACGTGGTTATTCCAGATCTCCCCTAACACCCCCCCCATCCCCCCCGCCACGTGGAATGGTTCACTGTGTGACCTGAACCATATTCTCCTTACATTGAAACACATTAACACCAGGTTGCGGAAAGTAAACGGCCGAGCATATTAAACAAACAGGTAGTGGTGCTTCTGCTTCTTGGTCACACAGAATAAGGTTTATCTCTGTATTTGCTCACTCACAAAAATGACCTTTGCTTGGCTGTACTTCATTCTAATGGAATTTATGTAAATTTTATGGATTATTGGAAAAAGCCATTATACTGTGTAACAGATAATAGAGAAGGGCAAATTACAGGGTTAGGTCAAAACTATAATAAATCCCTTATTTACTAAATGATTGTACCCTAAATCGATTTAATATTTATTTGGTTCTACTGACATGTTGTCCAAGCTGTACCCCAGCCTTGTGTCCTGTGCTGCTGGGAAAGGCTGCAGGCCTCCCAATGACCCTCTAATAGGTAAATAGTTGGAAAATGGATGGAGGATGGATGTATGTGTTTGATTATGATATATGTTGTAAAGGTCTAATATCATAGTAAATATGATACTTATTCTATTTGAACTGCAATTGGTACCACATATACCTTTATATGTTCCATTTAACCTACAGCAGGGATTGAGATAAGGTAGCTTGTTTGGGATTACAGAGGAGAACCCCTCTGGCGGATGAACCTTTTAGGACACTGCTGGATTACTGTGCCAGGTCAGGAGGCAGACCTAAAGCCTCAACAGACTGGCAAAAATGATAAATAAATGAATGAAATTAGGGTGACCAGATAATCCATGTCAGGGAGGAGACTTTGAGCTACTTCGGGTTTTACAAACTATTTTCAAATTGAAAGGCTCCTGTGCTCAACTAAATAGTTCAGCTCTTCTTGTGCTTTGACTGGTTTGTTTCCTTGACTGAAAGACTCATCCAGCTGTTTCACATTAGCATTAGTGACACATGCATGATTATAGGAGGCTGACCAATCAGCACATAGCAAGAACTCAGCGCCCAAGTGAAATCTAGGTCCGTTTCATTGAAATGGTAATTTACAATTCCTGTCCTAGCTCAGAGTGTCCTCCCTGACATGGATTATCTGGTCACCCTAAATGAAATGTATCAGAGAAGGTCATGCCATGATCCAGCTGATCACATGGCAAGTGGTGTGCCAATCCGAACCAGCAGGACGTGAAGCTGTTCACCTGTCATGCTGTCCGAAGAATCGAGCGTCCACTTGTCCATCTTTGTCCCGCAGTGCCTTTGCCGGCCAGAAGGGGAAGCCCTTCAGCTTGGCCCAGACCAGTGGGTGTGGGTTACTCTAAAAGACATGGCACATCGTCAGGATTAGAGCACGGCTTAGATAACGTTTCACATGCAATGCTATTAGCAAGAGTAGTCACCTCCTGTCTTTGTAAATGACATACGTCCCTCACACCAATATGCAATACAATCCTTGGATCCGGTTACAATTTTCCTGCTGTTTGTATATTTCTGGCTTCATAGTTCTTTGTACATTGTGTATTTCTGAGTCTATCCATGTGTGGATTTATTTACTGTCCTTGTCTATGTATATACGCTGTCCGTCTGCCTGGTGAGCTGCTGAATGACATTTCTCTGCTTTGTGTGCAGTGACAACAAAGTATCTTATCTTAACCCTAAACACGTAAAGGACCCTAAAGTTGTAAAGGATGGTCTGACAGCATCCCCGGGAAGCAGGTAGGGGTGACACACAGATGGGAAAGCCTTGGCAGCTGCGGCAGCGCCTTGGCTGAACTCGCGTGGCGCGGCGGGTGTCGGGCGGGGAAAGCTTACGCATGGCTCACAAAACCAGTTGTCCCTTTTCTGGCAAGCCGACAGGTAACACTCTGGACAAACTTCGATTTCATTCATCTGTGGACAGAGACGGGCTACTCAACAGTATGAAAATTTATATTACATACAACAATTTAGCAAAGAGTGAGGCGGATATTACATCACAAGCACACAGCTGACAAGGAGCTAGCATAGGCATAAGTGTATCTAGGCTGAGATTCCAGTGAGAGCAGTTACGTGGGACAGTTAGCATAGCGATAGCCGGACAGCAGGCTACGGCATAGCAAGAAGCTAACTAGAGAGCTACTCAACCAAAGGCCGAGAGGAGCATCCAGGATACACAACGAGAAGAGCTAAAGATATTAGGTGGGTTGGATAAATATGAACATTTATCAGTCATTTATGCATGAGTCTGATCTTGTAAAATCCAAACTCAATAGTTTTTTTGTTATATGCATGGATAAGGTGTGACAGACAAAACTGAAATAATGCTTTTTGGTAGACTGGACTTAAACTAAATGTTTCGCTGGGTAGTAAGGCTCTACAGAGCACAGGTCAAGTTACAAATCTTGGTGTAATAATGGACGTTGACCTTATCTTCAGCAACCACGTCAAAGTCATAACTAAGGTGCTATTTTATCATCTTGAAAATATACTCAAAGTCAGAGGCTGTGGTCCTAATTAGGACCTAGAGAAAACGATGCATGCATTTATCTCAAGTAGACCGGACTATTGTAATGACCTCCTGACTGGTCATTCACAAAAGACCATGAAACAGCTCAACAAGAAAACCTTTACTAGGAAGTGCAGTCAGCAGTGATGGGCTCACACAAAGACGTGCAGAGCGTGAGGATGCTTACTTCATGTTCACAGATTTTCACTATGACTTTCGCTGTGGCCGTCAGTTTGTGGTTACCTAGGATGAGGGCAATTTTAATCAATCAAATGAATGAAATTGAACCCGACAATAATATGAACCGATAATAATAGCAATGACACTGAGAATGATGACACCCATGCCGCCTGGACATCTGGGATCGACTCACCGCCATTGTAAATGATACAGTTATGCAGGATCCATTTAACATCAGCCAGGAATGCCTCTGTGCACCCGTACATTTTCTTTTTGACGTTCTGCCAAATGGAAAGTCCACCATCATATAACACCAGTCATGTGATCATCAAACGGCTCTAGAATGCCCAATGAACAGCGCGGCCCGCTCCTGCCTACCTTCTCTAGCGTGCAGAGGTCCATCGGGTGGAAGATGTACTCGGCATAGTCCGGATGCTGCTCCAGGGACACGGGCTTCTGAAATGGCTCGGTCTGCTCCAGGGACGAGAGGACAGAGCGGATTTCAGCCGAGGCAGACGAAACCCTTGTTTACCCAGCAAGGACTCTGGGCAGATGCAGCCCAAGCAAGAGGCGAGGGGCAACGTCACTAAGAAGGCTGCCATTCTGAAAGCAGACAGGCATGCCTTTGTGGTTGGGGTTAGGGTCACTGCCCTGGTTAAGCATACAGAAGGTCAATAAAAGGTGCTCTTCTCTACACGGCATATGTCTCAGGATCCAGCCCAACCTCTCCCCACACTCGCACCCAGGCGTCGGGGCTTCCCTGAGGGGCTCCCCCCATGCACTCACCCCTGGCTGCTTCATCTTCTGCAACGCGAACTTGAGCAGGTAGGAGAGCTGCTCCGTGGTCAACATGGTCATGGCCTTGCTCTGGGTCTCGATGCACTCAGCCACTGTGATTTTCTGCAGGCGAGACCAGACGCCACGGAGCTGCTGCTTCACACCAGGTAGGCCTCAGCTAACGCTAAAATACTAATGGTCAAGCCAAGCCTCCTCAGACTGGCACTGCTCACTCTGACTTAGTATTATTTAGCTATTTATCATTAGCTTTTCTATGTTTCTTTGTCCATGTTGAGCTGCTGCTGTATTACTTATTGTTGACATGCACATTGCAATCATGATATATATAGACTATAATGTATGTATATAAACCCTTGTGTCCATTCCCCCTGTTTCACACTATCCTGTGTTTTGCACTTTAAATACTGTGAAAACCCTCCCTTTGTCTCTTGCTGTTTATAAGAATAATGCTCACTTAACTTCAGTTCAGTAGTGTTAGACTAAACTAGAATGACACATTATCTACAATAAGTCGCATTTTGCACTTCCAGCAAATTTGCTTCACCAAGCTCAGGTTACTGTTTCTATAAGAAGGGCTCTGAAATGAACATTGAATGATAAGCAGGTGACCCTGACAAAAGCAGAACCGAAAACGTGAGATTCCGTTCGGCATGTGACGCGGATGCAGTTTCCTGCGTCACAGGACGGCGTTCACAGATGGCTGCAGGTGGTCAGGAAACCATCTATAACTTACAGGTTCCTGAATGATATCACTGTTTACATTTTTTTTGTGATTAATCATGTTTTATGTTGTTAGACTGTGTCTTACTTAAATGTTCATTATAACGTCCATATAAAAGAGGGACACTGTCTACAGTTAGCGAGAGTAAGGCTTGTCGGCATAACCGAGGCTGTCGGGGCAGAACTGGCCGTTCTGAGGAATCCTTCGTCATGCCACTGATGCTGCCCGAATCACACTCGTTTGTGTACAGTATCAGACACTCAATGGTGACTCTCCTTTGTGGCAGAGACAGACTTTTTACACACTAACGCGCACTCTGCCCAAGCTGCTACCCCACCATGTGTCCTTCTCCCCACCCCACCCCCCGTGGCCCAGGGCCAGAGCATGGGCACCGGGTACCTCGCACTCGGGGCAGAACCAGTCGCCCTCGGGCTCGGCAGCCAGCCGCAGGCAGCGGGCATGGTAGACCCGCGGGCAGAGCTCGCAGCACAGCACCTGGCCCTCCCGGTGGCACAGCCAGCAGTAGAAATCATTCCGGCCGTCCTGCGGCACAACATCAACAGGGTCTGTGGTGAGTGGCTGCTTGGCATAGTAAAACGGGCCATGTCTGAGGCCAGGCTGGAGTGCAGGGAGAGGAACAGAGAGGGGGGGGGGGGACAGAGACACACAGGGTGAGAGAAAGCATGGTGCTCAAGGCAGCAAAGCACTTAACGGGACGCGACCCAAACTTGGGGTCCGTCGCATCCAAAAAGGAACGGAGATAAACAGAATCAGAAATTCCTGCATGACCCTTAGCATCAAAAGGTCACGCCAGATGATTACATAATTAACCAGAGCGGGGTGGGGGGGGGCGGTGGGTGGAAAAGCCAGGCTGCTCACCCCAGAGCTGTTTGGCAGCAGCCTGACTGGATCATGTAACCGTCAGTCATTAGCCGGCTCGTGTTTGATTGCGCAGACAGAGGTGGCCATTCTGTGCTGGCTGGACACGAGCTCAGGACTGTCTAAGGCTTCACCGATAACGACACTGAAAACACTAGTGGAAAAACAATGGGCAGGGTGTACAGCATCCCAGCAGGGGGCATATTCAGTCATTTTTTAACTGCGGAGCAAATAGATGCAGGTCACGTGCACTCTTATAGCAGGGGTGTGTAAATGTGTGTATGGGGCCCTAGGGTTGTCCAAAAAATGTATAAAGTTCTTGAAACTAACCAAATTGATTTTTTTTCCATCCTATTAAGTGCACTTGGTCTAAAAATATACATTTTTTAATTTTTTGCTATTCGTTCTGAGGTCCCTCAAAAATGATTTTCTTTGGTACCCCCTTTACAATTCAAACGGAGCCCAGTTCAGGGTTAGATATGCATTCTAAAATTTTTGTTACATTAGCATTTAATGTTTATGTCTTTTTCTGACTTTGTAAGATGGATTCTTACTCAGTTTGATCAGATTTGACGTGTAACTGGTAGAAAAATGTGCTAAATTGCTATTGCAGAAGAACTTGAACAAAGGCACGACGATGGCTCATAAATGCGTGGTGCCTGACGCCAATAAAATTCAATGTAATTCAACAGTAACATTCACCTGTGACTAAGTTAAAGTACAGGTTGAGTCGGTCAGGCTTGGTTTTGTTATGACGGTACCTTGATAAATCTTGTTTTCCACCTTAAATTTGAAGATTTCAACAAACAAAATCACCCCAGTATTTGCAGCAACTGTCCAGTGCAGCCATGTATTTTTTTGACTCAACCACTAACACACTTTGTATAGCTAATCATATCTTTTTGACTTTTTTAACTAAGTTAACTGGTGGTGAAATTTATCAAACTCACGGGGTTTTTACTAGTTTTTATTGTGTTGCTCTAAATTTGCATATATCCTAATGTTAAATTGTATTTTTGTTCTAAGCCAAAGTACACTTGTTACCCAGATAAACAGCTTTAAACATTTTTTTTTGACTTCCTAAGACTTGCACAGTACTGTATAAGTTGTTGCTGACATGTTTAAAAAGCTGACCATTTAGTCATCCTATACTATATCAAAACAGATATGCTCACATTTTTAAGTATTTACAAAACCAGGTAGGTCTGCACAAAACAAAGGCATCAGGTAGCTGAAGAATTTAAAAATAGCAAACAGGACTACAGTAGTGAGCAATCAGTGCAGTTACCCTGAGCATAAGGAAAGGAGTGTACCTGTATCCCTATACCTGTATCCCTATAGCTGTGTGAGGGGTATCCCTGATGGTGTAGCTGTGAGAGGGGAGGTTTACCTGTATCTCTGACGGTATAGATGTGTGAGGGGCGGTTTTCCTCTATCTCTGATGGTGTAGATGTGTGAGGGGTAGTTTACCTGTATCTCTGACGGTATAGATGTGTGAGGGGTGCTTTTCCTCTATCTCTGATGGTGTAGATGTGTGAGGGGTAGTTTACCTGTATCCCAGATGGTATATCTGTGTGAGGGGTAGTTTATCTATATTCCTGACGGTATAACTATGGTGAGGGGTACTTTATCTATCCCTATATCCTTGATAGTGTAGCTCTGTGAGGGGTAGTCTACCTATATTCATGACTGTTTCACAGTGTGAAGGATAGTTTACCTGCATCCCTGACTGTTTTGCTGTGTGAGGGATAGTTTACTTATATCCCTAACTGTTTCACTGTGTGAGGAGTACCTGTATCCCTGATAGTATAGCTGTGTGTGGGGTAGTTTACCTGTGTCCCTCATGGTCTTGCTGTGTGTGGGGTAGTTTACCTGTGTCCCTCATGGTCTTGCTGTGTGTGGGGTAGTTTACCTGTGTCCCTCATGGTCTTGCTGTGTGTGGGGTAGTTTACCTGTATCCCTCATGGTCTTGCTGTGTGTGTGATAATTTGCCTGTGTCTCTGATGGTCTTGCTGTGTGTTGGGTAGTTTGCCAGTATCCCTGACGGTGTAACTGTGTGAGGGGCCATACCTGCTCTTTGCTGCTGTTCACCAGGCCTGGTTTCTTCTTCTTCTTCACAGGGCTCGGAGAAGCCTCAGAGGGGGAGTGTCCGTTGGAAGAGTGGGGAGGGCTAGGTAGTTTCCTCTTCAGGGCAGCCCGCTCAGCTGACACGGGATCTGAGACTGTATAGACAAATCGGAAAAAGCGTCATGTCTATGTAGACAGAATCACATAATGCATCCATCCATGCACACAAGCCAAGCATTGGTGAGACTGATTCAGAATAGAATAGTGAGGTCACATGGGAGGAAATAGGCTTTTTCCAAGTCATTCCAATATACCCCATTTCTACAAGAATAAGCAAACCAGGAATATTTTTCCAACCAGTGTGTCTCAACAGAAGCTTAAGTACTGATGGGCTTGGCTGTGGTGTGAAACAACACACAGCAAACTATAGAGTGTATAACCCAGTGCTATCTGCTGCAGTTATTTTTTTAGCTCAGAAGACTGAATTTGTTTGTTTGTTGCACTGAATCACTAGGTGCTCGGCAGCTCAGACATTTTATGTTCTTATCACCTGTACAGAAGCCCGGTACTAAAAATAAAAATGAGCCATAACGCTTGTCAGCCCGAAACGTCACCCAGTCCAAAACGGCACTGTCCACAGAGAGCCACCGGAGGCTGCAGATGTGCCACCGCACTCCTTACCTTTGGACCGTGTGGAAATGTCCATCCCCTCGACCACATCAGACTCCGTTTTAATCTCCTCCTCAGCCAAGCTGTCACAGACAAGAAAGAGTGGTGGGGGTGGGGCTGGGGGTGGGGGTGGGGGGGCAGCAAACTGCCCTACTGCTCTACTGTACACGACTGTGACGACAGCAACACGGCGAATCCCAGGGGAGCACCGCATCTGGGTCTACCTCCGCGCTTAACTGTTTCCATGCTGACTCACAGCTGCGTCAACGTTCACTGTGACCCTCACCTAACGATGCTAACTGTGAGCTAACGGATACGAGCCGCTCTGTCCGTCTGAGGTCCCTCAGAACATTCAACTCCCATCAACGCCCGTCAGGTATCGCAAGTGCCCGCAGATGACTATGTGCCACAGTCATGAGCGATCTCCATAGCGATGCACTGAACATCCCTCTGGCACGGAGATGAGGCCAGGCTTTGATATTCAGAGCTGAACATTATAACATCCCTTTCCCACATACGCTGGCCCAGAACGTAAAATTTGTTCACATAACCTTTTTTTTCAGATCCCTTTTTTTAGCGCATCCTGTGAAAAAGACATCAACTGAGAATAAAAAGAGCTTTTCACCTGACTTTTCAGCATATAACACACATACGATACAAGGTCATTTTGAGTCTGTGTTTCTCTGTGCATAGGTATACTCATTTATACTCATCCCTACTATACTTAAAGTAATTAATCTAATACTACTAATAGTAAATGTTGTCCACACATTTTTTCAGCAAACATGCTCGGAAAGAGAAACGCATTTGTCAGCTTTCCACGGAGAAGCTTAGTGTTTTTTGTATTTTATTCTCAGCATGTCAGAGAGAAATGAATGAATCCATTTCAGATTAACAGTCATCTGTGAGAGCCTCGCCTCAGTGCTAGCTGAGGCTGTCCCCTGGGAGGGCTTGTCCCCAAGGAGGCTGTCCCCTGGGAGGGCTTGTCCCCAAGGAGGCTGTCCCCTGGGAGGGCTTGTCCCCAAGGAGGCTGTCCCCTGGGAGGGCTTGTCCCCAAGGAGGCTGTCCCCTGGGAGGGCTTGTCCCCAAGGAGGCTGTCCCCTGGGAGGGCTTGTCCCCAAGGAGGCTGTCCCCTGGGAGGGCTTGTCCCCAAGGAGGCTGTCCCCTGGGAGGGCTTGTCCCCAAGGAGGCTGTCCTTTCACACGAGGTCTGCAAGAGCTCTCAGGGAAGCAGCATCCTGGATGGCTTCAGTAAAAAGGTCCAAGCAACCAAACAACTTTGAGATTATAAGGTTATTTACTTTGTTTTTGTTTTTGGAAAAAATGCCGAATTTCATTTCCCATCAGGTTGGAACATATCTGTTGTAACATAAGACAAGAGCTTGTGTTGGCTGGGAAACATTTAACAGCGCAGAACTCCAAAAAGCAAACCAACGTGCGAAAGATTATACATAGCCAACTTGGTTTCTCTGGTAACGTGTTTCTATGGAAACTGCTCCTATGGAAACTTCAATGGCATACTTGGGAGAGGTTTCCGAACCCTGCACCTCACCCTCCAACACTGACCAAGCAAAACTACAGCTTAACTTCACACTTCAAAGCACATTCAGTGCAAATGCGGGATTCAACGTTTTGTGTCAAAACTAACGGTTCATTCTGAGCCCGAGGAGGAGATCCGAATATCTGCAGGAACCACAAACAGCACAGGGAGAGCCTGCAAAGGCCCGCACATACAAAAGAGGCAGGATTTGAACCCCCGACCTCAAGGCTACCCACTAGACCACGCAGGTAAACCACAAAGTACTATAAAAGGGTTTATAACTGAAAGTCCAAAAATGTACTTTATGTCTTTAAAATACAAAATTTACTTAAACTGCAATACAAGGTCTCTGAAATACAAATAACTAAATGTAATAACTCACAGGAAGGGGCTTCCCTGCATGGCAGCTTCTCATCTCGAGTGTGCTTGAAAAAACGCCTGTTTCTTATTACTCTGTGTTAACGCGGCAACCGGGCCTTTGCAGGGGAAAAGCTTGTGTAAACACAGCCACGCTCAACGCTCGGAGCCTCACTCACTGCAATGTACAGTTGCTGATTCCTCCATAAAACACAACCAAGTTTATAAGGAATAAACCTCTGACTGCCACAGTTATATTCACTCACATGGGGGGCACCTCACCTGCTCTTATTCCACAAAAGTGTTGAGTGCACAGATCCAAATGAACTCAGAGCACTTTAGGGCGTTTTTTTAGGCCAAGCTATTTTTATGAGCCTGCTTTGCTGAAACGCTGAGCCAAGGCCCCAAGGCCGAGGAAGCCCCCCCCCCCCCGTCTGCGCTGGGGTTCAGCTGCAGGGGGAAACATGACCCCCTAGCCGATGTGCACCCCCCCATCACCGCCCCCAACACACAGGCACGCGCACCCACTGCCTCCACGCACACAAACAATACCAGGGCTCCAGCGGGGGCAGAACGGGGACAGCAGGGCCCAGGGGACAAGGGTAAACGCGGCCGACTCCTCCCGCAGCCCCCGCTGCCATGGCAACCGCAAGGTCACCATGCCCATTGCAGCAACAAAAAAAAAAGAACAAGGAAAAAATGCAGCAGATTGCCCTGCAGGCAGGAATGCAGGCCTTTTCAGCCGGGCCTCCCCTGCCCCCGCCCTCGCCCTCGCCCCACCCCTGCTGACGCTACGGCCCACTGTGGTGCCTTCGCAGAGGGACTTTCCAATAAGGAAGCTTGCATGCTCTAAAAGTTGACAAACAGGTCCCTACCCCCACACCCCCCTCCCACTGAGATGCGGCTTGCCGTGCGAACCCACGGAGCGTGATCGCAGGTTGACGCCACCCCCACCCACGCTCCGGCCTGGAGGCCATACTTTCATCTCCACCTGGCAGCTCGAGAAGGCCCCGGACCCCCTCGAAATACTTTCGCGCTCTCAACCCCCCTAGGCGATTACCCCCAGCCACCCCGGCCCAGCCATGGGGAGGCCGTGTCCGTGAGAGAGGGCAGCAGCACCGACGCACCCTGCCATAAGGCCCCCCCCCCCTCCCCCGTCTTTCAGCCTGTAAACACAGCGAATCCCCCCATCTGACAACAGGTAAAGAGAACTACGAAGCTTCAGTGCACATGCTAGACTGTGTACCCCACAAAACCTGCCATTTACAGAAAAAAAGGATGAAGAAGCCATTACTATTATCCCTTTTCTCCCTTCCTGTTCCTCAGCTAACAAACCTTTCACCGCACATAAAACAACACGTAGCAGCATACCTTATCTTAAAGCACAGAACATATACGACAAATTCTTCAGCCGTGGACCGTTAAAATTTTAGGGCAGCCTAGGATGAGACAAAGATGGGTGCGGAATTTTCCAGAAGGGCCTTGCTCTCCCGGCTGCTCCACTGCAATTGTCAATCTTTAACCTCGGCTGTGGCTGCGATTGGCCCAGACGCCACACGGACACATCTGATTGGCCGACCGAGCTGTGCCACATTGCTCCCCTCTAACCCAACTCCCTCTCAGGCATTTTGCTGCAGTGCAGGGGGATTTCTCCCCAGGACATAAAAAAAATAAATAAAAACACAAAAATCCTCACAGCGAAACTGAAAATAAAGAATAAAAACATGCGAGGACCGGCGCTGCAGTAAGAGCTTGCAGGGAAAGGGCTGTGTAAATGCTGGCGGCCATCTATGCAGGGATCTCGTCCAGCAGCGACTGCGGCGGCTCGCACAGCCGCTTAAGGCCGCCTCGACTGGCTGCCAGGTCTTCCTCAGCAGAAACCGCGGCCGGGAGTGAGAACAATGTGCTGTGGACGCTGAAAGGACATAGCACTCACTGCCTTCCTCCCCCTCCGTGCCATGAAAGTGATTAAAAATGAAAGTAGCCTGATGGCAGTGTTAGGCCACTGGGTTCAAAACAAAGTCATTAGCACTGCCGTACCGTCACACTCCGTATCCGTGGAAACGGTTACCTTCGCCGTATCTGAAGGGCTCAACTGGCAATGTACTGTCATGGCACAGGGTGTCAATAATCTCAGCTACAAAAAAAATAATTCAGAGGACAAATAACCATGGAAGCATGGAAGCCTCCCATCCGGACAGACAGACGTTCAACAAAACTGCAGATGAAATCTCTAAATTCAAGCAAATGGCCGACTTGTCAGCACGGTGACTTGGCACAGCTCCAACACAGCAGCCAATCAAAGAACAAAGATGGTCTTTCATAATGCATAAGGTGTATCCAGGAAAGAGCAGATCTGTAAGTAACTGTAACGCAAGCGCACAGTTTGTGACAGAGGACAGACATTCAAAAGCGCTCAGAGGGACCGATCACTGTGCGAGGGAGACGTAACAAGCT